>NC_062997.1:2187506-2510422 GCF_023078275.1 Leguminivora glycinivorella | reverse complement strand
GTGGGACTGGGGTCCCGCTAATGTACTACAGTCAAATTTGAAGCACTTTTGTCGTTAATTAAAATGCCATGAAATTTATTCTTTAGCAACATTTTATACCATTTTCTGCACTTTTGTTTTGTATCGCAATTTCTTATCTGCTCTTTTCTTCTACATTGTTTGCTTCTTATGTCTTTATATTATTTATTTATTTTATATTTTGAACAGTACCTACACTAATGCCTACTTTTTTTTGCAATTTGGTGAACCGATAGATAATTTTGCGATTTTACAACCGCCTAACTTTATCCTCGACTTGAGGATTTGCCGGACCGCGTCTACTCCTAGATTTCGGTAAATCTTCAAGCTTATAATGCTCTTCAAATTTTGTAACGATTTGGAACACCCCTGATTTTGAAAAATTGCACATATTTGCGATTTTTCGCAGAGAACACTTCCCAGTACACCATTTGTGCAAGATTGCTTTGCGATCGTTCAAACTACTACGCTCCATCGTGAAATATAATTAACTATGAAAGAATAACTATGTAGCAATCGATGTTGATAGCTTTTCTAATGTCGTCACCGTCAATTGTTTATCAATTGTTTTTAAATTACAAATTTTAAAGATGTTTTAGTGTGTCCGCTTAGTAAATTGAACAGTCCTTATCAGCTGTCCCTTGAGCGTCGTTGTAACCGGAGTCTACAGTATATTTCAAACTATATTTTTTAAAAGAAAGGTAAAATGGAGATCTTGGTTTTCTTACATCAATTGGTTGTATTACTAGGGGCTCTGGGAGCTGCAGACCTTCGCCACATGCCTAAAAAACGCAAAACTGACGTCACATTCAAACCACACAAGCCTTTTTTGCAATTTCCTCATTTTACAAAATTTCCAAAAAACTGGATAAAAATGATCTTCATCGTGCAAGTAATACCTGCTACGATATCATCAACATCAGAATTCTTAAAGGTAATGGCAATTATTGCGTAGTACGGCCGTTTACTAAAAATCCTCAAAACCGGTTAATAACCGGTTAACCGGTTTTGAAGGAAAAGTCTCGGTTATTAACCGGTTTTTTAAGTTAACCGGTTTTTGCAAACCCTAATATGTTCATTCATTGTATTTTAAAGAAGAAGATAAGTACAGCACAATTATATTAATTTGTATTGTTTAAGTTGTAAATAAATAAATCATTTTGACTAGAATAGCCGTATTTTAAAATGTAAAATTTCCGTTAGGCAGAATATAATAATAATGTGTCACATCTGATGGTGGACCTACTCTATGCGTAAATTGCCGCTCCCCCCACCCCGCGCATTTGTCAGCATGTGCAGTGTTTTCGCTTGGCAACGTCGCCTCTAGTACGTAGTACATATACCTCAATGACTTTGACAGTAACTCTCTATAATACGCGATCCTCTTTTCTGTCTACTATTTCTTTGCCAAGCTGTAGTTTTGGCCTTTCGGTAAAGTTTATTATTTCCACATAATATATCCATACTTAATATTATAAATGGGAAAGTGTGTGTGTCTGTTTATCCGTCTTTCACGGCAAAACGGAGCGACGAATTGATGTGATTTTTAAAGTGGAGATAGTTGAAGGGATGGAGAGTGACATAGGCTACTTTTTGTTTCTTTCTAACCCCTCGTTTTCCTAAAATGAGGGGGTGGAAATTTGTATGGAGCCTTCAGCAGATTTTCGAATTTCACGCGAGCGAAATCGCGGGCAGAAGCTAGTGGTATATATTTTCAATTTACAAATAGAATATTTATAATATTAATAATACCTCGGGTTCTTCTCAATATCCAGCAGCTCAGTAACGACATCTGGCGACTCTTTCCCTTGACCAATCAGCAGTAGAATGCCCATGATGCATCGGATCTGGTGCCAGAGGAACGCGTTGCCTTCTATAAGGAGGTAGTACATTGTGTACGCTGAAAAAAAAATCAAAACGTCGGCACCAAAAAAATATTGCTTAGACCCTACACAAATTGCAGTCTGAACGTCTGTAAAGCCCCTCTTAGTATTTTTTAATTCCCAAATACTCGTATAGTATGCATTTTCTGAGATGTTTTTTTGGCTTTTGCCGTAATGTGTTAAACAAAAGCCTTTGTTGCTATTATTCACAGAAAAAAAAATACGGGAAACTACGGAACCCTACGCTGAGCGTGGCCCGACACTCTCTTGTCCGGTTTTTTATTACGTTTCAAGACAAAATTTGACTGAAAAAAAGAGAGACAGAGAGAGAGAGAGAGAGAGAGAGAGAGAGAGAGAGATAGAGAGAGAGAGAAAGAGCTATAAACAGAGAAAAAAGCGAGATTGTAATAAAATTACTTGTTATACTAACGAGTATCGTCCTCTTGGTCTACTGGATGAATCTCTGCCTTCTTCAGTTCTCTTATAAACTGTGTGACGCCATTACCGACGTCCATCTTGCAAAGATGGCGGAAATCTCTCGCACCAGGCAACAGTGCGCACGCGGCGCGCATGGAAGCAAGGTTCAATGTGCCGCGGGGGAAGTAGTACTTGTATTGACGTTGGGTGCAGTCGAACCTGGAATTAATCAAATGGTACATCAGTCTAAAGATGGGCCATTTTTAGGGTTCCGTAGTCAACTAGGAACCCTTATAGTTTCGCCATGTCTGTCTGTCCATCCGTCCGTCCGCGGATAATCTCAGTAACCGTTAGCACTAGAAAGCTGAAATTTGGTACCAATATGTATATCAATCACGCCAACAAAGTGCAAAAATAAAAAATGGAAAAAAATGTTTTATTAGGGTACCCCCCCTACATGTAAAGTGGGGGCTGATATTTTTTTTCATTCCAACCCCAACGTGTGATATATTGTTGGATAGGTATTTAAAAATAAATAAGGGTTTACTAAGATCGTTTTTTGATAATATTAATAGTTTCGGAAATAATCGCTCCTAAAGGAAAAAAAAGTGCGTCCCCCCCTCTAACTTTTGAACCAATATCTGGGCAACCGAGCTTCGCTCGGTTCTGTTTCGTATCCTTGACATGTGTCGCCATCTAGTTCAAAAATGAATAGTACCTACATCGAGCGAAAGAATTCTCAGCCTTAACAACACAACTACTCCACACGAGATGGCGCGCATTTCGCCACAAAAACTCAAATAGTGTATTTTCTATTCGTTTTAGCCTTGACCTGTGTCGCCATCTAGTGTTTGCAATAAATAGTACTTACATCGACCGAAAGAATTCTGTCTTAACAGTACAACTACTGCACACGAGATGGCGCGCGAAGAAAAACGCATGAAAACTCGAAAATTCGCGTTTTCCGGGACCTAAGGATAAGTTAGACCGATTTTTCACCCCCAAAAACCCCCACATAACAAATTTCTGCGAAATCGTTAGAGCGGTTTCCGAGATCGTCAGTGTAAATAAATAAATATATAAATAAATAAATAAATAAATAAATAAATATACAAGAATTGCTCGTTTAAAAGTATAAGATATATTTAAAAATTATGAAAAAAATCACAAAAGTAGAACTTTATACAGACTTTCTAGGAAAATTATTTTGAACTTGATAGGTTTAGTAGTTTTTGAGAAAAATAAGGAAAATTGCTTTTATGGAAAACATATATATGTGTAATAAAAAATTAACTGATATGTACAATACCTTAGAGGCTGTACTTTCAATATTAAAGGATTCAGAGATAAGACTGAAACCTCAAAAATGGAAATTTTTACAAAAAAATATTGGAGTTTTTGGATAAAAAATTCATTAAGATGGAATCTCTATTGTTTTTGAAATATATAACAGCTATTTTGCTTATAGTAAATATTGTGGTTTTGATAAAGAAGAATTAGCAGTTATTTTCGGAATTTAGAACTAAATATTATGCCATATTTTTGTCAGCATTTTTAACATCTATGGGTGTGTGTATCACCACCAAAACTTATGTAGGGGAGAAGAGAAATCTGGAATCCTCTATCCCAAGACTTACTTTTAAAACAAGATTTAAGTTGTAAGATAGTTAAGTATTTGTTTGTTTGAAAGTTAAACATTGTTTGTTCATTAATTACTAAATTTGTAACTTTTATTTGTTATGCGGGGAAGAGTGCAGTATATTGAGTTTCCTAATTTAAATGTTCACGCTTGCGCGGTATGAATATTCTCTAGCTGACATGCTCTCTTCTGTCAAGTAGGTAGAACTAGTGAAATGTAATAGTTTATATTAATTAATATAAAATATATTGGTGTGTTTCTCAGAAGTGATTTGTGTATTAATTAATTGCCATCCTCCTGAGGCACCTGGATATACAACACTTCTTTTCTTATGCGCACTGCCAAGGAGTGGAATTCCTTGCCGGCGGCTATATTTCCGAGCTCATATAACCCGGCAACCTTCAAATCAAGAGTGAACAGGCATCTTCTGGGCGAGCTCACTCCATCGTAGGCCACGTCTTTGCCTTTGGCTAGTCTGTGGTCAAGAGTAAGCCCATTTATAATGAAAAAAAAAAAAAAGAACCCTACTCTGAGCGTGGCCCGACACGCTCTTGGCCGGTTTTTTATTTTTTTTCAAAGTTGTCAACCCCACTTTTTTGTAACATGGGTATTTTTTACGCGATTAATACTCAGAATCGCGAGGTCTTTCAATCCTGATAGGAGAAAAAAATGTTCCAAGATTTCCAAACATTTCCATTCCGTTACCGCCATACAAAATGTATAAAAAAATGGTAACGGAATGGGAAAAAATCCTTGGGACATTACAAACTGTTTAACCCCCGACGCAAAAACGACGAGGTGTTATAAGTTTGACGTGTCTGTCTGTCTGTCTGTATGTCTGTTTGTCTGTCTGTCTGTGTGTGTGTCTGTCTGCGGCATTGTAGCTCCCGAACGGATGAACCGATTTGGATTTAGTTTTTTTGTCTGAAAGCTGAGTTAGTCGGGAGTGTTCTTAGCCATGTTTCATGAAAATCGGTCTACTATGTCGCGGTCGGGGGTTTTTTCAAAATTTTAATTTTTACTGTAAATATTTATTACCTGGCACTATACTCTAGCTTGTCACTAGGTATAGGCATCCAAGCGACCGCCCTGATGTCTTTTGGCAGCAGTCGGTTCAGTATTTTACAGTATGGCATTTCTGTATTGACGTCACCATCTTCGCCGTGTGTACTGCGTAGCGATATTGATATCACCTGGAATTTTAATAAAATATGTTTAATATCGTGTTTATTTATTATCACACTAGCTTTCGCCCTCGGCTTCGCTCGCGTTGAATTCGAAAATTGTGGAATGCTCCATAGTTAATTTCCACTACCCATTTTAGGAAAGTGGGAGTTAGAAAGAGACAAAAAGTAGTCTATATCACTCTCCATCCCCTCGACTATCTCCACTTAAAAAAATCACGTCATTTAGTCGATCCGTTTTGCCGTGAAAGACGGACAAACAAAACAGACACACACACTTTCCCATCCATAATATTAGTATGGATACAATAATATAAAGATATGGCAAATGTGAATAAACTGAATAACCACAATATAAAATTTAAATTTTGAAAAAAAAAAAAACTCAACATAGCGGACTGATTTCCATCAAATATGGCTAAGAACACTCCCGACTAACTCAGCTTTCAAACAAAAAAACTAAATCTAAATCGGTTCATCTGTTCTGGAGCTACGATACCACAGACAGACACACACGCAGACTGACAGACAGACAGACACGTCAAACTTGTAACACCCATCGAGTTTGCGTTGTGGGTTTAAAAGCTTAATTTTATCTCTCAATGCCCCGCACTCTTGCTTACTCTAGAGGACTGGCAGCCTAAAATAAGGTGATAAAAAGTATACTAACCTGGCCAAAGGCACTGACTCCTTTATCTGTCCTGCCACATCTGTGGTACTGCGAAGTCTCGCGACTCTGCAAATGAATCAAATTTAAATTATTTTCATTGTCAAGAACTTTTCGTTTTGACACCTTGTAATTTCAATAAATAAATTTTAAACCTTTTCTAAATATGTGACATGTAAACACAGACCAACCCCTATAGACATCCATTACAAGACGACTCGCGGTCACCAGCCTTACTTGTATTTGCCATGATATAAGCGCGGGCACTCGCCGTGCCCGATCAGTAGCGACCAAATATCCGACCCGAAAGCAGCGTGTGGTTTTCGCAATCAAAAAATTGAAGAAGGGTATTTTGATGCCTTAAAGATGTCCAGGTTGTGGACTGTAATTACTGACGTGAAATGATGAAAACATGTAATAAAAGCACTAATTTTAATTGTTGGTAAACAAACACAAGCTTATTTACAGTTTCGTGACAGAAGGCAGACTGAAGACTGATCAATCATATTTCAAAACATGAGAACAGTTTTCGAAAGTGAAGTTGTAAACTAATACTTACTACAAAGAGGTCGCGCACCAGCCAGTCGCCAACAGTAGTGTGAAATGGTGTGGAAAGGTAACAAGAAGCTCAAATTTAAAAACAGACGAAATTACATTCCACAAATAAGTCATATTTATAATTTATTCAGAGCCGGCATAGGTCAACTTACACTGGCTACTTACGCGACAGCAGAGGGACAGTCATACTTCTGTCGCTTTTCATCTGGCGCGACTGCCCGCCGTCCTTGAAACGACCAATCGCAGCGCGCTAAACACATTCCCCTCCCGCTCCTCGCGCCCCAAGCACTGGTGATTTGTACCGCGCACTAAATTTACAATATTGGTACTCTATAGGAGGTTCTCTGTGCATGTAAAAGTACCCCGGTGGCCTTTTTGCTGATTAAATTATTTTGATTTGATTTTATGCCAAGTAGATTTAAAAATAGCCCTATTATGTTTATTCTCTCACCTGAATCAGACAGGACTTGGTCAGCGCGTGAAAGAGGTGATGCTCTATGGTCTGTGTGGTGTCTTCCTGCACCGCTAGCCCTTGGTAGTCCCAGCCGAAGTACAGGATATGAAGCAAGACTCTGCGGTACTGGCATCTGTAATAAATAAGAAGAAATATGTATTAGACCATCATTATTGGTCTTTAAGATCGACTACAGAAACTGGGAACTGGCAAGCCGTGGCCCTGGGCACCCTGTCCACTCATGGAAGCGGTCTGTCGAAAATGAGCTACGAGCGGCTGGTTTGATCTGGAGCGAGGCCACAAGGGTCGCTGAAGATAGGAAGGCGTGGCGCAAGTTTGTGAAGGCCCTTAGCACCTCTGGGGTGCCTTAGGACTACAATAACAACAGAAACTGGGAGAAGCAGACAGAGTGGCGTAAGTGCATTGGAGATGGTCACAGGTACGAAATCGGTTGCAAGCTTTCCTTGTCAGCTATGTGGCACAGTATGTTGTTCTTGCAAAGGTATATTTAGCCACCAAAAGCGATGTTTCTCGGATGCTGCACTGTAAATCATCTGAAATAGCTAAGGCCAATATGTATTGGTAAGATCAAAGAGTCGTGATCTAGTGTTAATTCAAGCTCTTTTCTTACTTTAAGCACTTGTTGTTGTTGACTGTGTGAACGGAACGGTGAATATTTTAAAGTAAAATGTTGCCAAGACAAGAACATAAACGATTTAAACGATTTATTTGTTTGTAAACATAGGTAACAATGTTGGTACAAAATTCTGTCAGAGCGCTATGCTTCGCCGATAGGCATACAAAGTACAATTTTGAAATTGGGTATACACATACCAATTACATTAAATTTCTATATATTAACATGCAAACATTAATAAAAGACAAACAACTAACAAGAAAAATGGTTGAAATACATTAAAAATTATTACATTAAAATCCAAATTAAATTAAAAATTGATACTACAAGTTCATTGAATCAAACACATTATTATGAATATTTAGAATAAATAAAATATCAAATAAAATTTTGTTAATAAATACATAATAATAATAACTAAGCACAATACATACATATATTTTCTTATGTCAATAAGTCATGCACACACATACATATTATATACACTATAATTACAATCTAATTTAAAGCGTCAACAAGAAATTCAGGTATGGAATAATAGCACTTAGATGTCAATAATTTGTTTAGGTCATTTTTAAACAAGTGCAACGGCTTCATTCTTATAGCAATAGGAATTTTGTTATAAATTTTGCTTGCCAGACAAAACACGCTTTTCCGCATTAATGCAGTACGAGCAAATACTGTACAAAGGTTGTGAGCTCGGTAGGTGTCTCTGTTAAATATTTGTGACACTTGTTTAAATAGATGAAGGTTTGTTTTGACAAATACAGCGGTTTCAAATATAAAGAGGCATGGAAGAGTCAAAATGTTACGCTCCTTGAAATATGGAACACAGCTATCTAATTGATGCAGTCCAAACATAGATCTTATGCATCGCTTTTGTGCCTTGAACACGATCTCCCTGTTGGTCGAATTCCCCCAATATATTAGCCCATATCGAAGAGTTGACCCAACATAGCCATGATACGCGGCAATTACTGCTTCAATGGCTACTATCTTTGATAGTCTATACAGCGAGTATGCATATTTACTAAGTTTTCTACAAACTTCCTCTGTATGTGGTTTCCAACACAACTTGCTGTCAATAATTACTCCCAGAAATTTTGTCTCATCAACTGGTTCAAAAGTATATCCTTGATAGTTACAATTTATTGGCAACATAGGCGTTTTTTGTCGAAAGTGCATTATTTTTGTTTTATTAACATTTATTTTGAGATGATTAACATTAAGCCATTCTATTATACTATTCATGGTATCATTAATTTCCAATTCATAATTATTAATATCTTTACATTCAATTATGACTGTACTATCGTCACGTCATATAAAATTTTAATGTCTGTTTAAAAGTAGGTAATCAGATCTTATAATCTATAGAGTCAAGCTTCTAACTCTACTAGTCTTAACTTCGAAAATGCCTACACAACTGAAACTATAAAATATGACACTGTCAGTAAATATGTCAATTTTTTGGTTATGTACTAACTTGCTAAAATCGAACGGTTTCTTCCTTTTCCTCTCAGTATCCTCTTCGCCCGACACATTTTTACTAATTATATTCTTCAGCTGGGCATTATGCCTCTAATTGCAATATTTTATCCACCAAATCCTGAAATTAAACAACGAAAATGAGAAACAAGTTATCTTATAGGTTATGACAGTGAAAGCCGAGTAAGTAGTTTAACATACATCTTTACTTAAATTTAGTAGCTCTTCTCTAGTTGCACTTTTTAGTTTCTTCGGTTTAGGTGGCACGGTGTCCATTTTATTGTGTGTAATTATACAAATTTACACAAAAACCTAATGTTTACAAACTCCGCTGCATGCCGTGACATTGACATATGTCATTGTCATTCAAATTTTTTTTGTTATGTGGTTAGACCAAAGCATTAAGTCCTTGTGCTGAATGTCACTATTTAACTATAAAGAAGCTACACGAATAGAACAGTGGTTAAACGCAATTCGGACCGTTCCTCACAAACTTTTTTTTTAACTCCGAAAAAGATACGAAAAAGTTTGAATTATTTTTGAATAATGTCGGACTGTCAATCGAAGTTGGATATTTTCAAATTAATTTTGTGAAGTTTTCGGCGTTATTTATTTAATTTTGTGTTTAATTGCGCCATTTAAACTGTATCACACGCTACACCTCAAAATTAGGTGTTAATAAATTAGTGACGAAGAAGGATTACACTTTTCAAGGTACATTTTTCCTTCTCTTCTAATATGCTCTCATGCTCATGCAGGTACGTTGTATGTGCCACAAGAGAAGAAAGTTATTCAGATTTCGGGACTTTTGAGTCACTCACTGCGCTCAAAATCTTCTAAATAAGAATTACTCGCTTACTCGTTATGCTCGTCGATATTCGGGAAAATGGGCAAATACCGTATAGATACCAAATATTTATTTGCATTTCTAAGACATTTATATGTATAGGACTAGCAAAATAACTTAAATCGTAACAACATACAGTATTTCGCCAGCTCAGTGTAAACGAGTAAATATCGTAAATAAAACATGGCATGTTACATAATACAGGTGCCCACATCACCCCATTGCATGTCTACGGCCACTAACGTTGATAAAGGGAATCGCCGGTGACATTCACCTTTGTTACAAGCAATTGAGACTCAGTTGAGGCCACGCACACTACAACACTGTCATGTAATGACAACGAAATTTTGAAATTAGTGTTCTTACCGTGTACCGACTGCAGATTCAACAGTGAATTGCAAGAAAGACCAAAAAGTTTCTATTAACTACTTTGTCTATAGAACAATTTTCAAACAAAACAGAAAATAAAATATCTCGTATGTGATTAATTAATTGTCAGATTATGATTGTAATATTAATCGTAGAAATCAAAAATAATATGTAATAAATTTCAATTTCAATTTATATCGATAGCTGAATACTTATTTGGAAGTGAAATTTCATATGAACTATAAAGTTCACCGGATAATTTAATTTAATAAAATGATATCGTTTGTCCTTAAAGTCGCCGTCAACAGAATTTGCGAACAATGTAAACAAACCTTGTATTCAAAATGGCTTGAATTTACATTCTGACTAATCAAATACTGGCTTAAAAATGTGTTATTCAGTCAATTAATATAACACCATGATCCTAGACCATTAAAACAATAAAAGAGTGTTGGAATATGGATATTTCAACCATTCAGTTTGTTTACATTGTTCGCAATTTCTATTGACGGCAACTTTAGCAAAAATTTATTCGTGCCACGCGACTTCTATTTAGGCTCTGCGTCTGCTTATTAGGTATTTCGTTATCAAAGCTCTTCAAATATGATTGAAGTAACTGGCACTCATTAATACATCGTAGTCATACCTATTGACAACTGCGTTTTCCAAGAGATAAACCGAAAACCAAAACCTTATAATCAATCCTAACGAATCAGATGAAGATATGCCAAGTGACGGTGGTTTATAAAAGGATTTGTTCATTATTTTTTACTGCTTTTAATACCATTAATGATAAGTATATCAATAAAAAATAATGTTTTTCAAAAATATACTTATCGTTTTTTTATCAGCAGTTCAATGGGCCTTAATAATTCATTGCACTTTTATGAGCCCTTGGGCGGGTAAATTACAGTTTTATAGGATACTAGCGTTTGCCCGCGGTTTTGCACGCGTTAAATTCGATAACCTAGCCATTAAATAAAATTTTTGAAAAACCCCCTACACAGTGGACCGATTTTCATGAAACATGGCAAAAGCGTCTAATTCAGCTTTCAAACAAGAAAAGCTAAATCTAAATTGGTTCATGCGTTACTACCACACCGCATGCGTTACTACCGGGAGCTACGATGCCACAAACAGACAGACACGTCAAACTTATAACACCCCGTCATTTTTGCGTCGGGGATTGAAAATTGCGCTCTCCATCCCTTCAACTATCTCCACTTAAAAAATCGCGTCAATTCGTCGCTCCCTTTTACCGCGAAAGACGGACAAATAAACAGACACACACACACACTTTCCCATTTATAATATTAGTAAAAGTAAATGGAAGTATGGATTAGTATATTTAGTATGGATACAAGGCTGTGGAGAAAAGTCTTTAATATTTATTTAATATTTATTACAGATACATCTAGTGGTGACTAGCGAAACTAAATGCGATGTTCAGCTGTCATCAACCTAGCAACATGGTCTAACAGGATAGGGTTGCTGCAAGATTGGAAATGGACTCGGTCAAGAGATGTCACTATAGAGACGGTAGGTAATATTAATGGCACAGACCTATGTAATGGTGCTCCCACACTGGACTGTAATAAATGTTATATAACAGCCAGTATAGGAGCACCATTATAAGTATTTTTAATTTATTCTATTAACATCGTTATTTTCTACATTACGTAGTTTGTGCAAATTAACAATGGTCAAATAATCTGTCTTAATATCAAATTTGTACTTAGTAACTAAAACGACGGGGTGTTATAAGTTTTGTGTGTCTGTCTGTGGCATCGTAGCTCCCGACGGATGAGCCGATTTAGATTTAGTTTTTTTTTGTTTGAAGGCTGAGTTAATCGGGAGTGTTCTTAGCCTTGTTTCATGAAAATCGGTCGGGGGTTGTTTAAAAATTTTAATTTTGTGGTTAGGTTATTATAGTTACGAACAAGATGAAATTACCTATTTCAACATTAATTAGGTAAGTTCGTTTTCAAAATTTAGTCCACGAAGTTTGTCAATCGAGTAAAATTTACAAACGTCTTAAACATCAACAACTTTTTAACCCCCGACGCATAAACGAAGGGGTGTTATAAGTTGGACGTGTCTGTCTGTCTGTCTGTCTGTCTGTCTGTTTGTCTGTCTGTGTGTGTGTCTGTCTGTGGCATCGTAGCTCCCGAATGGATGAACCGATTTTGATTTAGTTTTTTTTGTCTGAAAGCTGAGTTAGTCGGGAGTGTTCTTAGCCATGTTTCATTAAAATCGGTCCACTATGTCGCGGTCGGGGGTTTTTTCAAAATTTTAATTTTGTGGTCAGGCTATTAGCTTTGAACATTATTGAAATATATTATGTGTATTTATATATGTAACTTTCTGCAGTTAATCAATTTTCGGTTGAAATCACTTCACTTCAAAGAAAGCCGTGCTGAAGACACATTCGGGTTTTAATTTAATAACAATTTGATTAACCCCGCGCGGTTCAATGCACATTTAAGGGTTCGCTACTTTGATCTGCGTTGGGTGAAAATATAAAAACCTAACCACAAAATTAAAATTTTGAAAAAACCCCCGACTGCGACATAGTAGACCGATTTTCATGAAACATGGCTAAGAAACACTCCCAACTTACTCAGCTTTCAGACAAAAAAAACTACATCCAAATCGGTTTATCCGTTCGGGCGCTACGATGCCACAGACACAGACAGACAGACAAACAGACAGACAGACAGACAGACAGACACACAGACAGACACGTCAAACTTATAACACCCCGTCGTTTTTAAAAACCGCTTTAGTGTACACACAGAAACTTACTATAGTACATTCTGGCACACGCAAGACCCAACTGGCCAGGAGAATAAGACTAGAATTAAAAAAAACTAATCTACAGACGAAGATTTTGTTCCCCGCACAACCACATATATTTTTCTGAAGTCAAAGTTCAAGGTCATCGCAATGTTTCCGTCAAGTTCCGTTTTAGTATTCATTTTTTAAGGTTCCGTACCAAAAAGGTACAACAGGAACCCTTATGGTGCGACTCTGTCCGTCTGTCTGTCCGTCTGTCACATTCCTAAATATCTCGAGAACTACTAATGCTATCAACTTGAAATTTAGAATAGTTATGAACATTGTAAACCTCTACAAATAGAAAGTATAATTTTTTTTAATATATTAATTTTAATTGTAGAAAATGACCAAAATGAAAGGGGGGCAAACTGTAAATTTCAAGTTACTAGGTAAAGTGGGGTATCGTTGGAAAGAGCTCAAATTGAACGTAAATAAGCTATTTTTTATAATTTTTTTTTTGTTGTGGAAGTTTAAAAAAAAGAATTTTGAAGGAAAATGTATTTTGAAAAAGATACCGTTCAATTTACCCCCCTTATCTCCGAAGTTTACCAACGAAAAATTATGAAAATTTTAGTAAACATTGGTTTTATGCTAAATATTACAGGAAAAATATAATCGTGTTTGTATTTTGAATACAGTTAATTTGACTTTATTTTTTTTTAATTCACAAAAAACTTTTCAGATTTTTACTTTCAATTTACCCACCCTTGCGGATGTATATCGTACTTCAAATTAATACGTAGATGTTACGTAAATCATCTTCTGTCAAATAATAGCAAATTGACCGGGAGATGGCGCTATACACAATAATACTTATTAGTGCCTATACTTTTGTCTTCTAGTCAAGTCATTAGAGTTATATGAAAATATGAGATTATTTTTACTAGGTAGTTTGAAAGAAAGTTTGTACGGAACCCTCGGTGGGCGAGTCCGACTTGCACTTGGCCGGTTTTTTAGGGTTCCGTAGTCAACTAGGAACCCTTATAGTTTCGCCATGTCTGTCTGTCCGTCCGTCCGTCCGTCCGTCCGTCCGTCCGTCCGTCCGCGGATAATCTCAGTAACCGTTAGCACTAGAAAGATGAAATTTGGTACCAATATGTATATCAATCATGCCAACAAAGTACAAAAATAAAAAATGGAAAAACATGTTTTATTAGGGTACTCCCCCTACATGTAAAGTGGGGGCTGATTTTTTTTTTCATTCCAACCCCAACGTGTGATATATTGTTGGATAGGTATTTAAAAATGAATAAGGGTTTACAAAGATCATTTTTTGATAATATTAATATTTTCGGAAATAATCGCTCCTAAAGGAAAAAAAGTGCGTCCCCCCCCCCCCTCTAACTTTGGAAACATATGTTTAAAAAATATGAAAAAAATCACAAAAGTAGAACTTTATAAAGACTTTCTAGGAAAATTGTTTTGAACTTGATAAGTTTAGTAGTTTTTGAGAAAAATACGGAAAACTACGAAACCCTACACTGAGCGTGGCCCGACACGCTCTTGGCCGGTTTTTTTCTAGAATGTCATTGACTAAGATTAATCTATTCCCGATTAATATAAACCAACCCAAATAGGCCTGTGAGACGTCAAAATAATTAAGAATTATTATGTCAATTTATATTACAGTTAAATCAACCTATCTCAAAAACTATAAGAGATACTTTGATCAAACCAAAAATCGTTGAAAGAGTTAATTAGCATGCATCAACTTTTTACGACTTTTGATTTCCTTTAAGAAAAATGTTTTTTGAATCATTTTAAAAGACCTTTCCATTGACGTCGAAAAAAAAAATAATTACATGTATGGGGGCCCCACCCCCAATTCTTTTTTTTACTATTTAGTGTCATAATTTTGTAGTGGTTCATACAACACATATTCCCATCAAATTTCATCACTGTAGTACTTAAGTTTCCGAGTAAATCGCTGACAGACGGACAGACGGACAGACGGACAGACGGACAGACGGACATGACGAAACTATAAGGGTTCCGTTTTTGCCATTTTGGCTACGGAACCCTAAAAACCGCTACTCTTAAGGGGAACTGGGCTGGACATGTCTGCCGCATGCACCCTGAATGGTGGGTCAAAATGGTTACCGAGTGGGACGCACGGAACACCGTAGAGGGTGCAGGCCGAAGTGCACAGGCCAAAAAAGAGATGGCGGGATGACTTGAACGCATTCTATCCAAGCTGGCAGAATGACGCACATGACAGGGTTGAGTGGAAGAAGCAAGGAGAGGCCTTTGCCCAGCTGTGGGACACTACAATAGGCTAAAAAAAAATGTGACGTCACCAGACCACACACAAGAAAAGCTAACTTTTTTTTACAACAGACCAAGATCATCGTAATTTTCTCTCCATAAAGCTCTCTTAAGTCCCGTTTCAGTTTAAAGTTAATTTTTACAAGACTCAACCCCCGAGGCGAACGCTTTGTAGCGATTGCTTTCATTCGCTCACTGGGTTAATTTCTGTGATGTTTCCAGCAGACTTTGCGAGAAAAATGCTTTTTCTATATTTGAAAAAGTGATCTTATATCACAGATGGTTATTAAAAAGATGAAAAAGGTTGTTAATAAGGAATTCAGGATAATATTGAACAATGTTTTGTGTAAGACACATAAATTTAATTGAATTAGGTTAGGTAGGTACTTGTCAATTCGCCAATGCGCTAAATGAGAATGTAAAAAAAAGTACGTTCCTGTCTGATTAGTTTACGTATCCAACAATTTAATTCTTTTTTTCTACTCCCGAACTGTTATTCGTCATTTACAGGGTCGTGCATAAATCTTTAAAACCCTACATAAAAGTCTATTCCCCAAAGCCAGCGTCCGACGGCTTTCTGCGCATGCGCGCAGTATCGAAAAAACTGAAAACGCATTGTTTGGCTCTGTAACCATGGCAACGCATTGTTATAACGATACTGCGCGCGTGCGCGGGAAGGCTTTGGGCAGCTGAGCTGACAGTGCGTCAAAATACACGAAACTGCGAATTTCACGAAAGTTAGTCAAGAAAACTATTAAAAACTAAGTGCATGGTCGTAGAAAAAGTATTGTATGCAACGGTGTTTGAAACTGAGTCAAATAATTTTTAAGAAAAAAAACCGTCGCCTTTCGGGTTCTGGTGAAAGCTACTTTGCGAATGTTGGATTATGTAGAAATGTGTAGGTATTTTTTAAAACTGCTTTTAATGCTTTAATTATTAGATGGCAACACAAATGAATATACGTGTAACGTTAAGGTTTGAGGAGTTTCCTCAATTCCTCATGAATCCGATTATAAGAAATCGAAGCTTGACAAACTTTGACTTGAAAACTCAATATGCTTAACAAACATAACTAAATAAATGTCACTGTTCTGAACTTAAATGCATGCTTTTCTTACAAAAATACCAAAGTCACTATGAGTGTGCTGTTCAGATTTGAGGAGTTCGGTTCTGACCATCATCAGCAGTTCCACTGCACCAAATATCACTGTTCTGGACGTAAGTGCATGCTGTTCTTATAAGAATACCAAAGTCACTATAAGCGTGCCGTTCAGATTTGAGGAGTTCGGTTCTGACCATCATCAGCAATTCCACTGCACCAAATGTCACTGTTCTGGACGTAAGTGCATGCTGTTCTTATAAAAATCACAAAGTCACTATAAGCGTGCCGTTCAGATTTGAAGAGTTCCGTTCTGGCCATCATCAGCAGTTCCATTGCACCAAATGTCACTGTTCCGTACCTAAATGCATGCGGAAGCCGTAAGTTTGCGCATTGTTGGCCATCAGAACAACTCAAGATGACATCACCGCTGCTTCGCTCCCAGAGGCAGGCGTTGTTCATTCATGCACGTAAGGCGTTTGGGATGCGGAGCTGCTGGTCGCAGGACGGCATCATATTCGTGAAGTTGGCCTGCGGCCGGCGCGAGCGCGTCGGTTCCGAAGAGGATATTGAGCGCTTGAAGCAGTCCAATAGCGGTGTGCAGCCGCCACAGCCGTTGTCTACTCCTGAGGTCGGTGCCGCGGCTGCGGTGAACGCCGGAACGGGTCCCTTCGGCAGTGGTCCTGGCAAGTCCAAGCGTAGATGAAGTCTAAGTGTTCGCCTGTTAAGTTGTAGCGTTCCTTAACCTTGTTTTGCTTCTTTATGTATATCTTTATGTATATTTTTACTGTGGCAGCAAGCGCTTAAAGCGCTTTTTTTGTTATGTACTAAATGCTAGTTACTTCCACTTATTAACATTTCTGTAGTATTACCCACTTTATTTTAAAAAATACTTAATAGAATTTTTTTTTTTTTTTTTTTTTTTTTTTTTTTTTTTTTTTTGCTTTGGCTTTTACTCCCTGCCAATTTGCACAGGGTGAATTTGCCAATGTCAGTGTTGGCTTGGTGTTATCGTAGCTTTGACTTTCACACGTGAGGAGAATGTTCGGTATTTTTATTTTTTTTAATTTTTTATGAAGGATGTGAAGGAAAACCTAAAACAAAACATTTGTTATGAACGTCACTGACAAACACATGACAACACTTACACAAATTGATTAGCGAAGAAGCGGGAAGCGGATGACAGAATGTTAGTAATGCCAACATGAGGGAAAAGAAAGAAAAGAGAACCATATTATATGTATAATAGGAATAAATGAAGTAATAGAATATTATAGATGAGAGTGAGAATGAATTTACGTTATTTATAGTTTAATGTTATTTGTTTGTAAATATTTAATTAGGATAGAAGTTAAGGTCGAATCCATGTAACAAAGTAGCGAGCTAAAGCATATAGGTCGTGGTACACTTTCGGGCAATACATCGTACAGTGAGTAGCTACACATTGAACAAGAAAAGAAGATGTGATCCAAGTTACCCTCCTCTTGCCCGCATTGGCATAATGAGTTCGCGCGGACACCAATCATAGCCAGAAATAACGGAGTGCATACTTTTCCCAATCGCAACCGGCAAATTGTGGATATAACCCATTTAGGAGAATTACGAAAACGATAGAACCACGGCTTCCGAGTGATACGAGGTTGCACACATCCATAGTGCTTGCCCGTCTGCAATTTCGAGATATCCCATTGCTCCTGCCATGTGGCAAACATGTCTGCGAGTGCGCCACTCAAAAGGTCAGTACTGTAAATTACCGATTTCACTGAACCAATGTCGATAGCTTGCCTTGCCCATGTATCAACCATCTCATTGCCATTAATGCCACAGTGGCTAGGAATCCAACTCAGAACTATGGTTAGACCCTTTGACTCACACCTGCGAAGTACGGTTTTGATTTCTAAAATCAAAGGGAACTTTATTTTCATTTTAAATTGGTTGCCAATAATAGCCTAATATATAGAATTAATATATAGAATTTCTTTGTATCTTGCCAGTCATTTGACGTTTTGTTTGACATTGACATTTGCTACGTCAATCTGCATATCATGTTTAAGACATCTTTAAAACAACTGCGTTTTATGTTCTACTATCTCACTATAAAAATGATTGTTCTATCGTATTAACTTGCTGCCATTCACATCCTGTTTAAGTTTATATTTTTTATTTTTTTGTGTTTTCGTTTTATGTTGATTTAATTATTATTTTCCTTTCTCTCTGTTTGTATGTATCTCACAGGACCAGCAGGATTAGCGGAATTGTGTGGCTATCTTGCATCAACTGTTATTCCATATATTATTTAGGTTTATTTTAGTGTATATATTTATATTTAACTGTATTTTTTTTTTTATATATGTCAGATGACGAAATCGAATCCTTCTATTCTGCTAGCGATGATAGTTCTTTGTTTCATTCATTACACAGTAACTCTGATTGTTCTCTTACACTGGGCGATCTTGTGTCCCGCGAATTTCATAAATCTAGTAACTTCAACGTGTGTCACATTAATGCTCAGAGCATCCCTTCTCACTATAGTGAGCTCATAGACTCCTTTCAAACCGAATTTCTGCATGCGGTTCTGGTGTCGGAGAGTTGGTTAAAACCCACCCTTAGTTCAACGTCTTATTCCTTGCCTGGTTACATTTTAATCAGAAATGACCGAACTGGCAAGGGTGGTGGTGGTGTTGCCATTTATCTCAAGAGTTCCATTCCGTATAAAATCCTTTCTGTTTCTCAATCTCTGTACTCTGGTACTGCGGAATGGATATTTCTTGAGATAAATGTCAAAGGGGTTAGGGCCGTTCTTGGGGTGGTTTACTGTCCCCCCACCGTCGATTACTTCTCCGACCTTGAACGCATTCTTGAGACCTTGAGCGCAGACTACACTCACCACCTGATCATGGGTGATCTGAACACTGATCTATGCAAAGATACACCTCAATCTCGTAAATTAACATCTCTACTTAATTCAGTTAGTTTTGGTCTTCTTCCCCTGGAGCCTACCCATCACACTTCTTCTTCAGATACGTGGTTAGATGTCATTCTGACCTCATCACCTAGTCTTGTTGCTAAACATGGTCAGTTCTCGGCACCTGGTTTCTCTCACCATGATCTTATATTTGCATCGTATAAAATTAAATCACCTAAATATAAGCCCGCTCTTATTAGCATACGAAGTTTTGCTAAGATTAACTCTGATGCTCTTTTAAAAGATGCCAAGTCAATCGACTGGTCTCCTGTTCTCACGGCTACATCAGCCGAAACCAAAGTCTCATTGTTTAACGCTGCTACTCTGACACTTTTTAACAAACACGCACCCATACACACCGTGCGTGTCAAACGTCCACCGGCTCCCTGGATCACCGAGACTGTCCGCGATGCTATGAGGAAAAGGAACCGAGCTTTTACCATTTTTAAGCGTAACCGTACCGACGAGAACTTTAGACTTTTTAAGACTGCTCGTAATCGTTGCAATCAGGTGGTGCGCACAGCGAAGCGACGGTTTATACATCACAATGTCTCATCTTCTTCTATGGCCGATGTCTGGAAGTTTCTCAAATCGCTTGGCATGGGAAAACCTGCCAACGGTTTATCTGATAGCACGTTTTCTCTTAATGACCTTAACTGTCATTTTTCTTCTGCCCTTTCTGTTGACAATATAACTAAGGCCGTCACCCTCTCTAACATTTCATCTCTGCCATCTCCTGTCACTGATATTTTCTCCTTTTCACCTGTTTCCGTATCCGATATTAAATCCATAATTGCAGCCATCAAGTCAAAAGCCGTGGGCTGTGATGATGTCAGCCGTTACATGATTGTATCAGTCCTTGACTGTATGCTTCCCGTAATAGCTGACATCATCAATTGCTCTCTGGCTACTGGTGAGTTCCCTTCCCTTTGGCGTAAGGCTTTCGTTATTCCGCTACCGAAAACTAGCAATCCCACCGCCCTCAGTAATTTTCGACCAATTTCCATACTCCCTTTTCTCTCTAAAGTAGCTGAAGCGGCGGTGCACAAGCAGCTATCTCAGTTCATTTTTTCGCACAACTTGTTGAGCCCGGTACAGTCAGGTTTCCGTCCCAGTCACAGCACCTGCACTGCACTTATTAAAGTCACAGAGGACATTCGACAGGGCATGGAGAATCAAATGGTCACAGTACTTGTTTTAATAGACTTTTCCAACGCTTTCAATACTGTTGATCATGACATACTTCTTGCTCTGCTGAAACATTTGAATGTGTCTCCTACTGCCCTAAACTGGTTCGCTTCTTATCTTTGTGGCCGCCAACAAGCAGTCAGGGTTGATCGGTCTCTGTCTGACTGGTGTAATCTTGCGACTGGCGTGCCCCAAGGTGGTATTTTATCTCCATTATTGTTCTCCACCTTTATTAATTTTATCACACCTGGCCTCCGCTGTTCTCACCACTTGTATGCCGATGACCTGCAACTTTACGATCATTGTGCTGTTACTGAACTTCCGAGCACTATCAACAGACTTAACCTGGACCTCTTACACATTCAGCAGTGGTCTGAGAAGTATGGCCTTTTTGTAAACCCTTCCAAGTGCCAAGCCATTGTCATTGGCAGTTCTCGGCAACTTGCTAGACTAGATTTCAATGATATTGCTCCAGTAAACTTTAATGGTACAGCTATTCATTTTGGTCATAGCGTCAAAGACCTTGGTATTTTGTTGGATAGTACGATGAGCTGGAGGGCGCAAGTTAACGAGATCAGCCGAAAAGTTATGAGCTCTCTCCACTTTCTCAATAAACTCAAGCACTTTTTGCCGATTAAGACCAAAATTCTTTTAGTAAATACTCTTATTCTACCTTTAATTGACTATGGTGATGTATGCTATCCGGACATCTCTGAAGAACTTCTAAATAAGTTGGATCGCCTTCTCAATAACTGCATACGCTTCATTTTTTGCCTACGCAAATATGATCACATCTCTTCTTATCGTTCCCAGCTTGGCTGGCTTCCCATCCGTCAACGACGCAGTGTCCGCATGCTTTGCTCTTTATACTCTGTGCTTAATGATCCACACGCTCCTGTGTACCTCAAGTCCCTCTTTCAGTACTATGGTGTCTCTCGCGAGCGCCGGCTCCGCTCTTCTGGCAATATGACCTTATCCATCCCACCGCATCACACTGGCTTTATGTCTTACTCTTTTCGCGTGCATGTAGCGCGCCTTTGGAACTGCCTTCCACTACATATTAAAAATGCTCCAAATAAGTTCGCTTTTAAGAAATCTGTACGTTCTTTCTTTGCTGGTAGAATGAAGGATTCCTAGTTGTTTTTATATATGTATGTATGTATGTATTTTTGGAAATATATATTTAGGTTTATGTATATTTATTATGTAAAGTTTTAGTAATATCACCGCCCACAATATCTCTGCTTTGCCTAAAGGTTGACTGGTAATGATTGCCGCGAGAGTATGTCGCCGCGAGATAGACTACCCGTCCTTATGTCATTAATACAGTTAGAAGAAGACGTGTCATCTATCTCGCGGCGACATACTCCCGCGGCCATCATGTGCTAGGCCTACTGTTCCTTTAAAAACACAAAAATCACCATATGTATGCCTTTCAGATTCGAGGAGTTCCCTCGATTTCTCCAGGATCCCATCATCAGAACTGGGTTCTGAGAAAAATGGGACCAATCTGTATGTATGCATTCAATCAAAAAAAAAATTTCAAAATCTGTCTTACTAGACAGATTTATACGACGACGGAGATATTGAGGAACTGAGATTATCCGCGGACGGACGGACGGACGGACGGACGGACGGACGGACGGATTGACGGACAGACAGACATGGCGAAACTAAACATACGGAAAAGAAAACATACAGACGACTTGTGAACCGTCCTTCTTGAGAGATTTGAGGCGACGGTTAAAAATACTCGTGGCATCTTACCCACGCCACTCATCTTTTTTGACCTCCTTTAAACGCCAGGTTGCATAAAATACTATTTCCCCTCACTAGCTCGGAAACACGTGTTTTGTCTCGGCTAGATGGCGCTAATATTAATATTTGACATTTTAACACATATCATATCAAGCTAAGAATATGGACCACATTGTCAAAACTGAGATTCAAAAGTTTTAAGCCTGTGTCGAGAGATGGCAGTCTATGCACTCTGATTACACATTTTACTTTCACAGTAACTCTATATAACACTCGATCCTCTTTGTATCTACGTATCTACTAATAATACTAGCGAATATGTCAGTAATGTCAGGTGAGTGAAGTCCCCAATGCTAGCACGATCGCGTTTATGTTCAACATAAAATGTCATAAAGCATTCATCACGAAGTAGTACTCGTAAGAGGGGACGAATGTTATACCGCTGCCACACACTCGACGAGCGGCGTGCGTAGGCGACGAAGTAGGCAGAGGCATAGTGTGGCCGCGCTACTCGTCATGCCCACCGTTCCCTATTTTGTCGGTTTTTTAACCCCCGACGCAAAAACGGAGGGGTGTTATTAACCCCCGACGCAAAAACGGAGGGGTGTTATAAGTTTCACGTGTCTGTCTGTCTGTGCGTCTGTTTGTCTGTGTGTGTGTCTGTCTGTGGCACCGTAGCTCCCGAACGGATGAACCGATTTAGATTTTGTTTTTTTTTGTCTGAAAGCTGAGTTAGTCGGGAGTGTTCTTAGCCATGTTTCATGAAAATCGGTCGACTATTTCGCAGTCGGGGGTTTTTCAAAATTTTAATTTTGTGGTTATTACGATTAGTACGATTATTGGCGCGAGTAGGGCAGTGTGTGGCCGGAGAGGGCAACATCGCGGCAACACGAGGGGCATAGTGTGGCAGAGGTATTAGATATATCAAATTACATATATTTTATGTTTGGAAACACTCATAAAAACGGTTAAACTGTCCCTGAGTGTCCCGGAATGTCTGGAGATCTTTTACCTTTTTAGGTATTTGAATAAAATATGATTTTATTTCATAAATTATTGTATAAGGCTCTATTTATGTAGGTAAACTTATATCATTTAATAACTCAAAATTAAAATTTTAAAATTACCCCCGACCACGACATAGTGGACCGATTTCCATGAAACATGGCTAAGAACACTCCCGACTAACTCAGCTTTCAGACAAAAAAAACTAAATCTAAATCGGTTCATCCGTTCGGGAGCTACGATGCCACAGACAGACAGACATACACACACACACACACACACACACACACACACACACACAGGCAGACAGACAAACAGACAGACAGACGCGTCAAACTTAGAGTTATAGTTATTAAATAATTATTTGTTTTACAAGGAGGCAAAGTTGTTGTCAATATTGACACCCAAGCAAGCGAAATATTCCAATATTGAACCGCGAGCGTAGCGATAGTATATCTATGATGCTTAGGTATCGCTCTCACATTTTTATAATTGTCAAATTATGACAGGTGTTTTATCATCATCGATAAACAGTATAAACTGGAATACGGCCGAACATTAGAAAAGAAATAAAATTATTGCGCTCGTTTTACGATCGGCAATAATATCTACAAATTAATTGTTATGCCTCTAAGCTAAATTTCTTTATTGTTATGCTTTATCTGGCAAACGTGTTACTGTTGGCTGTTGAACAATAAAAATAATTTGATTAATCACTTGGATATGGCTAATTACAACATAATCTATAATGTCTTATTACAAAGTCCTAAGGGCGAACATGCTGTAACATTATAGAAGGAACAAATTGGACGAGCTTCGCGCAAGCGTACTTAAAATATACACGTCACTCTTACACATATTAGGTAAAACTTGGAGAGAGCGAGATGTAAGAAAATTATAGTAACACTCGAAAAACACATGACATGCTGCTCGTAATAGAAGTGGTTCCGATGTTTTTAAATTAGTCGTGTTATACAATCGAAAACTTCTATAATGACCTAAGACTGACATTGCAGTTTAAACTGTATGTGAATGCATCATGGTTGAAATTCGTTTGTAGTGATTTGACGGCTGGTGTCGGTCGCCATTTTCTATAATGGCGGCGAGTAGTGCGACATCTATCTCGACTTTAGTGTCATCGCTAACTCGCGTAGCGTTCGGACGTCGCGGTTACCGTCGGTTCATTGTTTGATACATAATCATAGAAAAATGACAACGGAAATTGTTTCAAATACTGAAAAAATGATAAATAACACTGTTAACTCGTTATAAAATGCGTAGTAGCCGTAGCAGGTTATAATACACGACTATTATGTAGTAAAATAATGAATTTCACACACCGCCGCAGTCTTGAGTTCGAATTGTAGTGAACTGTGTTGTGGAATCGATTTTTAGGTGTTATTAATGAAATTACTGAGGTGCTTGTGGTTATATTGTTACATAAAAGATCCTGTTGATTTGGACAACGCTACACGAGCTTTACTATTGTGGAAACTCGACTCGCGTAGAATCGATATAACTTAATAAAAAATGCATATTTTCCCTATGGTTTCATAAAGGCTCGGGTCAATATCGTACCGGTTATTGCAATACGAATGTTTTTTTAATAAACAACGTGGTTCCGGAGGCAGTTAAAGTGATTTTATTTTAGTGAATAGTGTTTGTACTGGATTATTTGTTGTGCATTCAAGTTTTCAATCATCAAAAGCAGGTTAGTAAACAAAACATTATTTCACTTTTATTTATTCACACAGCTACCCATCTCATCACAACATCTTGATTATTAATATCAAGAATATTTTTAAATAAAAAGAAAAGATAAACATTCGATCGCTGTAAAATTTTTTTTTTTTTTTTTTACTTATCTAATTGCATAGGTAATAGTATAAACAGCCAGTAACTAGTAATCGACGTCTTTCATGTCACTGTTTTATAAAATAATGAATAAACCCATTGTCACAAAACATGAAATGTCGTGTCCAAAACACAATAAAATAGATAAAACACCATTGTGTGTACAAAATCGCGTGAATTTTCTTTATTATCACAGATTTACATCTTTCTATTGTGCTTTGACATTCGATCGGGACAGTCAACTTTTTAAATACTGTTATTATCGTGGGTGTTTTATAATGTCAAATTCTCGATTTCGTATAGTAATAAATTATCATTGCTTTTCGTCGTGTTTGTGAGAAAATTACTGAATGAATTATATACGTAAGTAAGCGAACCGAGTGTAGCAAAAGGACCTGTCTTGGAACCTGAATAGGTGAACAGGTTTTAAATGCAGCATATTGAATTACATTCCACAAAGATTAGACTGTGCTCTTTATAAAGGACCTTTTATAGCTCTGCCCTTTGAAAAGAAAAGTAATTTGATGCTTGCAAGAGAAATGGGAATTATATTAATTTCTTAGTTTATTATCAACTTCCTTATTATTTGTAAAGGAAGCATTTTGATCTTTGTTTTCCTGTTTCTTTTAATTCAAGGGGTTTGTTTGTTTTCTTTTATTATGCATCTTTTGTTTTAATTTGATCTATTTGCATCAGTTAGGAACTTTATTCAAACAAATCATGTTAGTAGGTATCCATACTAATATTATAAATGGGAAAGTGTGTGTATCTGTTTGTTTGTCCGTCTTTCAAGGCAAAACGGAGCGACGAATTGACGTGATTTTTTGAAGTGGAGATAGTTGAAGGGATGGAAAGTGACATAGGCTACATTTTATCTCTTTCTAACGCGAGTGAAGCCGCTGGCAAAAGCTAGTTTGACTATAAAAATGACCATGATTCTGTATCTTGTCATAATTGCTGGGAATATTTATTTATTTAAACTTTATTGCACACTAAAGAAACATGTACAAATGGCGGACTTAATGCCAAAAGGCATTCTCTACCAGTCAACCATTGGGTTAAACAGAGACATATATGTTGGCGCAGGAGAAATAATAGCTAACAGAGACAAATATAATTGTGACATCAAACATAAATTTACTAAACTCAGGATGAATACTAATATATAAATTTATCAGGGTTCGAGGATATATATCAATGGATATATATGCGATATATATCGGATATATATCCAGCGGGGTTTGCCGATATATATCATTGGATATAAATATCCGATAAATATCAATTTTTAATAAATATTGCAATACAAATATGGTTTTAAAGAAATGTTATATTGTTAAAAATATAGTTTCTTTGTGTTTATTTTTTCTTATTAAGTTATCAATGTTATCAAGTCAATTAAGAGACTGTAGCCTTGCCACATTTTTGCACTGACTTATTTACTAACAAGGATGGCATGGAATACAAATGGAATAAATTAGTGATTGGACCAACATTAAACTAAACTACACACACCATAGACGGGGCAGACCGGGGTGCAGGCAGACCAAAAAGGAGATGGCGGGACGACCTGGACGCATTCTACCCAAAATGGTGGGAAAATGCCAACAACAGGGTCCAGTGGAGAAAGTGAGGGGAGGCCTTTGCCCAGCAGTGGGACACAAAAGAGGCTAATAAAAAAAAAACTAAAATTCAAATTCAAAAATCAACTAAACATGAACTAAAATATAAACAGTAACTATAGAAAAACAAGTGCAGTGATATACACGCATCAGCTATCAGCTGCTAGTGTATCAAATAATGTAATATAATTAAAGAAACCACCACTCAGTCTAGAATGGCATAGAGTAGAGAAGACCTTCACATGATGATCACCAACATCCAATAGGATATGGAACTATAAACTATTAACATATGTGTTACTCCCTTTCTATACATCTTGCTCGCATTTATTATGTCAGACAGTCAGCATTAAATAACACTTCCAAAAGTTTTTTTTTATACTATGTTGGTGGCAAACAAGCATACAGTCCACCTGATGGAAAGCGGTCATTGTCACCTAGACGCCTGCAACTCAAGGAGTGCCACATGTGCGTTGCCATTAGAAACTGGTATTTTCCTTTTTGCTGAAGAAAAGAAAAAGTTTTAAAAATTATATAACCACTAAACAAAAACATGATTGTTTATAAAATTTATAAACAATGAGTATTGAGGTACACCTGTCTGTGAACTGTAGGTAAATTTTTTCTTAAATTATCAGGTATCAGAGTCACATACATTTTTTAAGCCTCTGTGGTGCTATGGTAGAAGCATTAGGAGCGGTTTCAAAATTATCACAGGTTTGAGTCCTGCTGGGATGTCAAATTTTCCAAAATATGATGATCTGACATGAAACTAAAACCACAGATTATTAAGTTTTAGTAGTTTCCTCTAGAGATAAATAAATAAATAAATAAATATTATAGGACATTCTTACACAGATTGACTGAGGCCCACGGCACAGTTGTTCATTGGGTGGCCCTGAGAAGATAAAGATCGGGAGGCATCGAGAGCCCCCTTAATTTAGGAGGGAGGAGGGGGGAAGGCTGGCGCCGCCGCGCTTTCTTTGAAACCATATTTCTCTAAAACTATACAAAATAGGGCATGCGATATATCATTTTCGGATAAATGAAGGACGAGGAATTCATTTTTGGAACAAAAAAAATGTATTTTAGAACAAAAATACAAAATAAAATGGGAAAATCTGAAAACGAGATTTTTTTTTATACATATTATTGCACATTTTATGAAAACTGTAATGGTTTTTTCTAAATAAAAAATTTTATTTAATAGCTACGTTTATCTAGTTTTAGAAAATGTATAATTTGTTTTAGAAATATATTATACGACGAGTGATAAAAAATAATTTACATCGCCCGATAGGGTGATTTGAATGCTCATTTCAATAAGTTTTGTCAATGATTTCAGGTATAATCACTATTTTTAACACAAGAAAGCCGTAATTATTGTATTTTATGGCTATTTTAGTGATAAATGTACTTAAAATAAAAAAATTACAAAAATTAAAAAAAAAAATGTGATAACTTTTTTATAACATTATCCTATTTTGTTCTTTCTATACAATACATATCTAAAAGCAATAAATATGAATGAAAAGCCACATTTATGTAGTTTATAAAAATATGTAGTTTATTATTTAAATATATTACGAAACGCGAGATAAAAAATAATGAAAGTGACGTGGCAGGGCGATCTTGATGTACGGTACGGGTCAGCTTGTATGATTCGATGAGGTGAGGTAAAGGTACTCAAAGCTCTCAAAAAGTGTAGTTATTTAGAGTTATTCAAATTAAACAACATACTCCTATATAGTCTGAATTTAACTATTTATATTACATGAAATGATCGATTGATATGATAGGTCAGATATATACATCTGATCCTAATACATCTTGTGAAATAGTAGTTATCTATATGATTTGCATAATTTATGGATAATTCTTACTTGACATATTTATTATTCCAGATCTGCGTCCTGTACTTAGGTTAACGAGTGCCGAAAATAGTTATTAACCAAAAAAGACCGCCAAATTAACAGCATTTCACCGACAAAAGCTGCCTTGCACCATTTTTGTAAGGGTTATAGGTATATCAAGGTGTCCATTTATGGGGTCAACTAAACCAAATTCAAAATTTGCCATTATTTGCTACTTGTGGCTGGACAAAAGTCTGTAACAATTGGGATTTGGGAGCCTACTTGCCCGCAACGTTGCCTGTTGCTGCAGAAACATGCCTCGAAATTGTCGGATGCAGGTGTAATAAAAAACAGTGCCGCGTAAGGTGCAACCGTAAAAAAAGACTTTTTAAATTAAATGTTCGGAGCTGATGTGCTTATGCAGTGGATGTTGTGATATATACATAATTAAATTCAGACTATTCATGTTGTTTTATTTGAATAACTCAAAATAGCTACACTTTTTGAGAGCCTTGAGTACTAGCCCCGATACACATGTTTTCGTCTAGTCAGACCATTTTTTGAGGTTCTCCTTTGTACAAAAGCAATGTCTTAGTTCAAAAATCATTAATGTTTAATGCTAATACGAATCTAGTTTTTTTTTATGGCACTATTGCGAAATAACTAACTATCATTGATACCGAAAGGAAGAATATGACGATTTTTATTTTATCTTTTATGGATGGGTAAAACCGATTTAAGGGGGCCCAAAGGAAGTAACTAAATTCTGCTAGTAAACTAAAAAATCTTCAAGCCTATGGCATGCAGAACTGCTTTAGGGGAGGAGAACGTGATTAAGACATTTTTTTTGCAATATAAGTCACATGCAATTTTATTTTACAATCAAAATAAACTACCTATATTATAGGACTTTTACAATTTTCTGTACTGGGTCGTGATATACCTACATGTGTAAACGTTATTAGAATAAGTATATTTCTGTATTACTAGACGAACTCCACTGCATAGCGGGTAGTACCTTTACCGCACCTCATCGAATAATGCAAGCTGACCCGTACATTAAAATTTTCATTTTCATTATTTTTTATCTCGCGTTTCGTAATATATTTATATAACAAACTATATATTTTTATAAACTGTATAAATGTGGCTTTTAATTGATATTTATTGCTTTTAGATATATATTGTGTAAAAAGAACAAAATAGGATAATGTTAAAAAAAATATCACATTTTTAATATTTTTTAAAATTTTTGTATTTTTTTTTATTCTAAGTACATTAATCACTAAAATAGCCATAAACTACAATGATTACGGCTTTCGTGTGTTAAAAATAGTGATTATACCTGAAATCATTGACAAAACTTATTGAAATGAGCATTCAAATCACCCTATCGGGCGATGTAAAATATTTTTTATCACTCGTTCTGTAATATATTTCTATAACAAATTATACATTTTCTAAAACTAGATAAATGTAGCTATTAAATAATAAGCTCAAGAAGGCTTGTGTTGTGGGTACTCAGACAACGATACATGTATATAATACATAAATACGTATACTTATATACATAGAAAACATCCATGACTCAGGAACAAATATCTGTGCTCATCACACAAATAAATGCCCTTACCGGGATTCGAACCTGGTACCGCGGCGTAGCAGGCAGGGTCACTACCGACTGAGCCAGACCGGTCGTCAATATAACACACGGTGGCGAACAGCATACGGCCCGCTCTGATAGGAAGCGGTCACCGTGGCCTATAGACGCCTATAACTCCAGAGGAGTTGCCAACTTTTTAAAAATCTGCATAACTCCTTTTTTCAGTACAGATGGTCGTTTCTTTACGCACTAGTTTGAGAAGTGGTTCATTATATGTCAGGTCGAAACTTCGGACGTCCATCTGTACTGAAAAACGTCGTTCGATACACGTGCGAAATTCAGGAAATTCGTAACTGGTGTCGATTTAAAACACTCCCTTCGGTCGTGTTTTAATTTATCGCAACTCGTTTCGAACTTCCTGTTTTTCGCACTTGTATCGAAATGTACTATTTTGTAGACCCCCATACCTTATAATATTTTTGCATGTATCATATACCTAAACTATCCAAGAATATTCTAGCACCCTTTCCGGGCAAAGGTAACCCACGTCAGCTGTCAGAGTAAAACGTGTTCCATTTCATAGTTACCTTTTAACATGCCCTTTTAAATTTAAGTTTGAAACTGGGATACATATCACATTTGGTGACGTTTGAATATTAAGTTATATTTGAGGTTGGTATCGTTGTTAAATGTTAAAAGTTTTATTTTATTTTAAATATACAACTTACCTAATCCAGTACGAGTAGTACGACACAAGTTACGGATTTCCTCTTTCTTGTAATAGTTTTTCACCACCCCTTTTTAACCCCCGACGCAAACGACGAGGTGTTATAAGTTTGACATGTCTGTCTGTCTGTTTGTGGCTGTCTGTCTGTGGCATCGTAGCTCGGATGAACCGATTCAGATTTAGTTTTTTTGTTTGAAAGCTGAATAAAGCTAGGAACATACTACGCGGACGTCCGTCGTAAAACGACCGCGACCGAACAGTGTGCACGGAACAAAACATCCAGCGAGCCAGATTTCGATCGGACGTCCATGCGCTCAAGGCCACGTCCGCGTCCGTCGACCGATAGTTTGCACGGTTATGTGTATTTCCAAGATTCCCGTCGGTACGACGGAAACTATGTCGGGAGTGTTCTTATACATGTTTCATCAAGATCGGGTCGCGATCGGGGGTTTTTTCAAAATTTTGATTTTGTGGTTCGGTTATTTTCCCGTGAGTGTCGCAGTACTCGACTGAGGGCTATGGGTTCGTTTTGTGGTCAATACGCTGGGAACCTGTCATTGCAAAGTCCCGATTTCGTTTTTTTTTTTTATACTACGTCGGTGGCAAACAAGCATACGGCCCGCCTGATGTAAAGCGGTCACCGTAACCTATGGACGCCTGCAACTCAAACAGTGTCACAAGCGCGTTGCCACAGAAACTTGTACATTCCCTTTTGAACCCCCGACGCAAAAACGACGGGGTGTTATAAGTTTGACGTGTCTGTCTGTCTGTCTGTCTGTCTGTCTGTCTGTCTGTCTGTTTGTCTGTCTGTGTGTGTGTCTGCGGCATTAGCTCCTGAACGGATGAACCGATTTCGATTTAGTTTTTTTTATTTGAAAGCTGTGTTAGTCGGGAGTGTACATGTTTCATGAAAATCGGTCCACTAGGTCGCGGTCGGGGGTTTTTTCAAAATTTTAATTTTGTGGTTAGGTTTGCTGTGTTAATACACAGCAAAAAGGAATGTACAAGACCGTACCGTTCCGTTCCGTGTACCGTTTTCTTTTTAACCCCCGACGTAAAAACGAAGGGGTGTTATAAGTTTGACGTGTCTGTCTGTCTGTCTGTCTGTTTGTCTGTGTGTGTGTCTGTCTGTGGCATCGTAGCTCCCGAACGGATGAACCGATTTAGATTTAGTTTTTTTGTTTGAAAGCTGAATTAGTCGGGAGTGTTCTTATACATGTTTCATCAAGATCGGTAAACTATGTCGCGATCGGGGGTTTTTTCAAAATTTTAATTTTGTGGTTCGGTTATTTCCCCGTGAGTGTTGCAGTACTCGACTGAGGGCTATGGGTTCGTTTTGTGGTCAATACGCTGGGAACCTGTCATTGCAAAGTCCCGATTTCGTTTTTTTTTTTTATACTACGTCGGTGGCAAACAAGCATACGGCCCGCCTGATGTAAAGCGGTCACCGTAACCTATGGACGCCTGCAACTCAAACAGTGTCACAAGCGCGTTGCCACCCTATTAGAAACTTGTACATTCCCTTTTGAACCCCCGACGCAAAAACGACGGGGTGTTATAAGTTTGACGTGTCTGTCTGTCTGTCCGTCTGTCTGTCTGTCTGTCTGTCTGTCTGTCTGTCTGTTTGTCTGTCTGTGTGTGTGTCTGTCTGTGGCATCGTAGCTCCTGAACGGATGAACCGATTTCGATTTAGTTTTTTTTATTTGAAAGCTGTGTTAGTCGGGAGTGTTCTTAGCCATGTTTCATGAAAATCGGTCCACTAGGTCGCGGTCGGGGGTTTTTTCAAAATTTTAATTTTGTGGTTAGGTTATGCTGTGTTAAGTACACAGCAAAAAGGAATGTACAAGACCGTACCGTTCCGTTCCGTGTACCGTTTTCTTTTTAACCCCCGACGTAAAAACGAAGGGGTGTTATAAGTTTGACGTGTCTGTCTGTCTGTCTGTTTGTCTGTGTGTGTGTCTGTCTGTGGCATCGTAGCTCCCGAACGGATGAACCGATTTTGATTTAGTTTTTTTGTCTGAAAGCTGAGTTAGTCGGGAGTGTTCTTAGCCATGTTTCATGAAAATCGGTCCACTAGGTCGCGGTCGGGGGTTTTTTCAAAATTTTAATTTTGTGGTTAGGTTATGGAAATATAAGCGTGAGTTTATGTATGCATATATATTATGTTATTTTAAATGTAACCGGCCCTGCCCGGTGTTTCCTCATTTATTTTTTAAATGCATTCTCAACATCGCTAATGCAATGTAAGCAGATACCGCGCTAATGCGTCGGGGTTCGATTCCCAGGTGGATGCGTTTTCGCTGAATTCTAAAGTTAGACGTTAGGTGCCTACGTGCTGGAGTAGACTTAATTGCACCTATAGTGAACACCCTTATTAATGGCGGTACCAGTAATGGAACAATATAGAAACATTTCAAGCAACCTCGTTCTTTTAACCGTTTGTCTGTCTGTCTGTCTGTGGCATCGTAGCTCTCGAACGGATGAACCGATTTAGATTTAGTTTTTTTTGTGTTTGAACGCTGAGTTAGTCGGGAGTGTTCTTAGCCAAGTTTTTGAAAATCGGTCCACTGTGTCGCGGTCGGGGGTTCAAAAAAAAAATTGTGGTTAGGTTATTAACGAAACCCCCTATTTCTAAACCTGCTGTACTCACCATTAAAGTTGCAAGTACACTCGGCTTCATTACGCCACTAATAAGCGAGATTGAGCCTAATTGCCGCCATTACGCTGTATGCGGACTGTACCCGCCATGTGTCGGTTATTCCGTGAGTAAAACTGAATAGTTTTGACCTTAATACACTAAGAGCTGGCTTCGGAATAAGATGTTAAAGAATATTGATTTTACAGAACTACGTAACACACACATTATTTAAAAATTATAAATGGTTTTACTCTTGGCCACAGACTAGCCAAAAAGGCAAAGACGTGGCCTACGATGGAGTGGGCTCGCCCAGAAGATGCCTAGTTCACCCTAGATTTGAAGGTTGCCAGGTAATATTGTTTTTACAGAATGAAGTAGTAATAGGTGCAATATACACTATATACAGGGTGCCCGGTAATTAATGGACAACCTTTTATCCACCAAGAGGGCACCTTATACTGGTCCAGAAAATCGACATTAAGGTTTAGTAAAAGTCGCCTGGTTTTCGAGATTTTCACTTTTTTAAATTTTAGGTAGTATTAAAATTTTAAAAAGTGTGAAAATCTCAAAAACCAGGCGACAGACCTTTTAACCACCAAGAGGGCACCTTATACTGGTCCAGAAAATTGACATTAAGGTTAGTAAAAGTCGCCTGGTTTTCGAGATTTTCACAATTTTAAAAATTTTAATGCTACCTAAAATTTTAAAAAGTGTGAAAATCTCGAAAACCAGGCGACTTTTACTAAATCTTAAAGTCGATTTTCTGGACCAGTATAAGGTGCCCTCTTGGTGGTTAAAAGGTTGTCCATTAATTACCGGGCACCCGGTATACGTACAATCACGCCTGTATGTGTAGCAGTGGCGGGGCGTGAAAATTTTCGTTGCTAAAGCCGGAGGGGTTTTCGGGATCTGTTTTGTATGAACTTCTACAGATACTAGAGAGTTTTAGGGAACCCGTTGGGAATCGACTTGTATCGACGCTCCGCCACTGATGTGTAGTAAAATTCTTAACCCGTCGCCACACAAACAGATTGTCTGAAACCCTACGTAAATTCATTGTTTATCTGATCTAACCCCGATCCCGATTTAAATGTAAATCGATCTGGCAATTTGGACCCGTAATTATTGTAATTAGGGGTCCCGTACGAAACTAACGTTTAATGGCTGTAGATTCAATTCATTTAAAGTTTTTCTAGCAGGGTAGGCAGAGAGCACGGATATCTACTTGCTAAAATCCTGACATTGAGTCATAGCAATTAATTTGAAGTTATAAACAATTATGATGATCTTTAGGTCGATCTTTCAGTTGCGTTTTCGTAAAATTTTTGAGTTGATTTTCGTAGCCTTTTTTGGGACGGTCTCATAGCCTATTTGGCATTGTCTAGGAAGCAGGGTGGACAGCGTTAAGAAGGCCTGCCAGGGTTTAACACAGGCGCCTATTATGAGGACTGCAGAAGACCGTGCGGAGTGGAGAGCTTTGGTGCGAAAAATAACGACCTCATGTGGTCGCGACCCTCAGCCATGAGGAACCGAGGAAGAAGGAAGGAAGCAGGGGTCACGGGTTCGAATCTTGGTAAAAGTATTTTTTTTGTAAATGAAAATTCCCTGTTGCTAAGCAAAGAAAGAGAGAAGTGATTGACGTAGTTGTCCTGTGTGCCTTCGTCTAATGTTTGCCAACAACAAAACCCTGTATTTTTAACTTTCGACGCAAAAATGGCGGGGTGTTATAAGTTTGACGTGTCTGTCGGTCTGTCTACGGCATCGTAGCTCCCGAACGGATTAACCGATTTAGATTTAGTTTTTTTTTGTTTGAAAGCAAAGTTAGTCGAGAGTGTTCTTTAGCCATGTTTCATGAAAATCGGTCCACTATGTCGGCGGTTTTTTCAAAGTTTTAATTTTGTGGTTTGGCTATTATACAAAAGACTCAGTCAGAAATGAAGCACTAAGCAACTGTAAGCAAGCCTAGCCGAATTGAGAATTGTTTATCCGTAACCCTGCCTGCCGCGCCACGGTCCCGGATTCGAATCCCGGTAAGGGCATTTCTTTGTGTGATGAGCACAGATATTTGTTTCTGAGTCATGGACGTTTTCTATGTATATAAGTATTTGTATATTATATATATCGTTGTCCGAGTACCCACAATAAAAGCCTTCTTGAGCTTACCGTGGGGCTCAGTCAATATGTGTAAGAATGTCCTATAATATTTATTTATTTATTATAGTATTTGTATTGTATTGTCTGATGTGGCTCTCAAGCGTTTCGTGTTTTCTCCCTCTATTGCTCTTTCGGATTGGTGCGACAGAGCCAACTACGTTTATTTCGCCACGTAGCGCGAACTATAGTCACTTCGGCTAAGTCTGTTGTGAATTTTTATACAGGATGTAAAATTAAACTGACAGATGAAAAAAAATCAATACAGTGACATGCGTCGGCAAAGTGCGTGTCCTCATCCACCCTGTATTTTATTACGCGAAACTCGGTCAGAAAACTCCCGTTAACACTGGTAACAACGACAATAGCGAACATAAATCTGCCGTAAAGAATATACGCCGTAAACATTTTATACGCCATTGGACGCACGCACATGTCTATCTATTATGGTGGGATTATCGCAATTTCTCGAAAGGGCGTAAAAATGACAAAATTTTAGATAAACTATCTGTCATAAAAGTAACTTTTTATTTATTTAGTGAAGGCTTAGTGCGTTTTCATATTATCCGATCCGATATCGGATGTAGGACCGATATCCCATACCATCTTGGATTTTTTGGTTTTGAAATCCATCTTACATCCGACGTCGGATCGAATAATGCGAATACGCACTTAGCCGAATTAACAATAGATTTTATCCGTAGGGCATTTTATCGTGTAAAGTCAAATTTCTTTAAAATTGATAAAAGTAGGAGAATCTAGTAATAAAGATGATTTCTGTGGTCAGTGGCATTTTTTCGTTGAAGTCGGTACTCGCTTCGCTCGTGACCACTTGCTCGTTTTTCAATTCCACAGTATATCCGTAGGGTTTCGTGTTTTCTAGACGATCGGTCTGACTCAGTCGGTAGTGACCCTGCCGCGCGTCCTGGGTTCGAATCCCGGTAAGAGCATTTGTTTGTGTGATGAGCACAGATATTTGTTTCTGAGTCATGGACGAAATCTATGTATATAAGTATGTATTTATCTATTTAAGTATTGTATATCGTCGCTTAGCACCCATAGTACAAGCTTTGCTTAGTTTGGGGCTAAGTTGATCTGTGTACACCTTAAGGTGTTCCCAATATTTGTTTATTTATTTATTTATTTTTCTCTCTATTCCTCTTCTGTATTGATACGACAGGCAGAAGGCAGTTGCGTTTCTTTAGTTTAGCGCTACGCTAACTATAGTCACTTCGGCTTGACCCGAGACCATGTTAGTTTTTAATATATACAGGATGTAAAATTATATTTCGAGATGAAAAAAAAAAATCTATACGGTGTAAAAATGACGAAATTTTAGATAAACTATCTGTAATAAGAGTATATACTTTTTTTAGTTTCGTGTTTAAGTTATGGATAAAAATATTTTAGGAAACCTAACTTAAGCTGTTTTTTTTCAGGCACTTTATAATCATATTAATTTTTTTCGTAATTGCACAAATACATTACACGTCACAACAGTTTTACATACAAATTTAAAATTTAAATTCTGATATTCTTTACTTTACAGTTGGCAATAATTATTTAGGTAATATTAAATTGAAGGAATGTGAAAATATCGTACCTTTTGTTTCTATTTCTAACGTTCGAAATAGTGAAACGAAATGTTTAATTGTGGAACAGTAGATTAAACACTATTTTACATAATTTATTGATAAAATGATCATAAAATAGAACTTCGAGACCTTTTCAAGTGCACGTTGGCCCAAACAATGTTAAAGAAGATCAAAATTTTAGAGAAATCTTAATTTGGCAAAAAATTTTTGGTACATTTATGGGACACCATGTAGGCATGTATATCTATGATATGACGACTTTGTACTGTAAAGTTAATTTTACTATTCCTATGATACGAGTGGGTATAATTATTATAATCTTATGACTCTATGACCCGCTTCTAAGACGCCGCTTATTAAATGTACTTCCCTTATTTATTAACTTTATCTACTATTCATTATTTATTAGCATGTTTACTGGTTAATTTACATCGCAACATAATCTTCACTAGACCACCTACGATGTAGTATGAGAAAACATCGAAACTGTCTTTATCGAAAGTCTAATTTCAAAAGTCGCACATAAATCACCATTATTTCCATCATATTAAGATTCCCTTTTCGGAATTACCGGAGCATTTCTGTCATTTGGAATTACCCTAATGCACCTTACTGTACAGTTACGAACTTTAATTGTTGATCCACTTATAGCTCATTTTATACTGGAAAGTCATAGCTTAACTATGCTTAACTCTGACATGTCCAGTATAAGAACCTCCTCCTTTTTTGTAGTCTGTTAAAAATGAGCTAGAAGTGGATCAACAATTTTATTAAAGTCCGTGACCGTATATTCAAGAGTTTGGATATAAACATGAAATAAATGTCATATACAAAGAAAAAGTGACCAAGGTCTCTAAGTGTCTGAGCTTGAATCGAACCAGCGTCCTCCGATTACCAGACGGATACCTAAACCGCTCGGGCTCGGGCTTGGCCTTAGGGATGGTTAGAGAGCGCCACGAGCCTTCGGAAATGTCATATTTTTGGAAATTTCGACCCTTGCCTTCGTGACCCGGTGGCCGAGCGGTTTAGGTGTGCCATTTTTTTTTCAAAGTTACGCGATTCATACTCAGAATCGAGAGCTCTTTCGATCCTGATAGGAGAAAAAAAATGTCCCAAGATTTCCATACATTTTTCGAACCTTCCATTCCGTTACCGCCATACAAAATGTATGAAAAAATGGTAACGGAATGGGAAAAAAACCTTGGGACACTTTTTTCTTCCTATTAGGATTGAACGAGCTCGCGATTCTGAGTGGAAAACACATCAAAATTTCCAAATCCAAAAAAAAAGTGGGGGACTTTGAAAAAAATGGCCCAGGTATCCGTCCAGTAAACGGAGGACGCAGGTTCGATTCCATCTTTTGACACTTGGAGGCCTTGGTCACTTTTTCTTTGTATGTGACATTTATTTCATGTTTATGAAGTATAATAGTTGTGTGACTACTTAAAATACAAATTAAAATATTTTCTATGAAAATAATTTAGTTTTCCCCTCACTAGCTCGGAAACACGTGTTTTGTCCTTTAATACCAGCGGGTAAAAACGCATTTTATCCACTAGTGGATAAAGTAATTTGACCTTGAATATAACCAAATTTTCTGCTTTAAAATTGATGAAAGTGCGTTAATCTAGTAACGAAGATGTTTTACCACCTGTGGAACTACTGGAAGCAGTGATAAGAGCGTTTTTTGCGTTGTACTTTCCTCGCTATAAGTAGTGAGGGGAAAAGTTTTGTGTTACACTCGGGTGGTGGTATTTCTCGTGTGTTGAAAAACTCGCCAAGTTCAGGATTCTATTTTCGAACCACTCGCTTCGCTCGTGGTTCAACTATAGAATCCTTTCACTTGCTCGTTTTTCAATTCCACACTCGGCGTTAAAATACAACTTTGCACCCTTGTATAACAAATAACTATTGTTCTTAGAGTTTGGATATAGTACATTACACTACAAGCGCGGAAAAGAGGGAATTCGAAACGAGTGGCGACAAATTAAAACACTACCGAAGGGAGTAAAATTTAGCTCGTCTGATTTTGGAGCGAAGTTTAAGTATATTTATGACGCCATCACTTTTCTAAGAAACCAGAGCTTAAAGCCTCCGCCACACATAAAGCGTTTTGATAGCGTAGCGTTAGCGGAGCGGAATGCGCGCATTCTGCTCGTTAGTTCCCGCCGGAGTCCGCTGGGCGCAACGCCAGCGTTCGTCCGGTGCTCCACTAACGCTCCGCCGCCTACGCTCTCAAAACGCGCATGTGTGGCCGAGCTTTAAGGGACCCCTTTTATGATAATGGAAAAACTCGACGAAACACACGAACGCGCACAAACACGGTTATTCGGTAAAAACAGTTCATAATATCCAAGCACACACATTCTAATCAAATACCCTCCAAGTCAACCGAAAATCTCCGAAAACTGAAAAATTCAAAATCCATGCATATTTAGCGGGGAATCTTCACAAACGGCGTTTTTATAGCAAAACGGGCGGGTTATGATATTTTTTATAGACATAGTATGCTTTTACGAGAGCTGATATGAGTTCCGAGCTAATATCTGGATTATGGGTTTCGAGAGCTTATGTCTAGTCAGATTTGAAAATTTGTACCTTTTAACAGTTTTTAACCTCCGACGCAAAAAACGACGGGGTGTTATAAGTTTGAGGTGTCTGTCTGTATGTCTGTGTGTGTCTGTCTATGGCATCGTAGCTCCCGAACGGATGAACCGATTTAGATTTTTTTTTTGTTTGAAAGCTGAGTTAGTCGGGAGTGTTCTTAGCCATGTTTCTGGAAAATCGGTCCACAATGTCGCGGTCGGGGGTTTTTTCCAAATTTGAAAAGTGGCTTTAATTGATGGTACGATCATGGTATGATACAAACTCCGGTGAAGTGGATAGACAAAGTATTTTTAGTTTCACGAACTTAATATCAAAGGTAAAGATCCCTTCTACGTAAACTATGCCTAAGCAAACTACCTGTACCTATTTGTTATAGATAACGTAGGGTCATTGAACAAAGGGTTCTATTTATTTTAAATAGCCTGAAGGTCAGTGCTTTAATGTTGCAGGTTGCAGAAGAGTTTTGTGCGTGTCGACAAGTGGTCAATCTTCACGGTTAGTAGCAGAGATGGGCATTAATCGATTAACTTTTTATTCGGCTATCTATCTAAAATTAATCGTCAAAATTAGTCGACAATTTAATGGCGATTAAACTAATCGACCTAACATCATACGATTGAAATTGATTTAACCCGTATCTTAATCGGTTGATTTCACGATTAATTCTCGATTGAAAGTTGACAGGTAGTCAATTTGTACGTAAGTCAGGGTAAGCTAACTCTGCAGCTCTGCACTAAGGGTTTAAAATTGGTCATAATTTTTATATTCAGCATTACCTAAAAAAACCTATAAGAATAAAAAGATAATATTTTAATATTGTTTCCTAAAATTAATTAAGAAAAAAAAAATTAGAATAACAATCAATTGATGAAATTAATCGCTGAAAATTATTCGAAGATTAATAATTAATTTAATGGCGATTAACGTTTATCATAGCTCTTCGATTGCAACTAATTATTCGTCCTTTTCAATCGATTAAAACTAATTAATCGTCTAATTTTAATCATTAGTCGATTACTTTTTGTCCAACTCTGATCAGTATCGTATCGTAGCTATAGTTGTTCCAAAATTGGGTGGATTAAATTGACAGGTCTTTATGCACAAATGTTGCCAGGGTAAGCTAGTGCTGTTCAAATCGATAGTTTAAAAAAAAGTTGAGTTAGGTAATATCGATGTATTACGCGCGAGTGACGCTACTGTTACTGTTGTTGCGCGGTTAGTTCGAATGTGTGATGAATAATATTGATGTTTTAATTCAAATTTACGAATTTAGTATTTCGTAAATTATGCTATTTTTAAAGCAATAAAGACAGATATTGGAGTGTAACGCTTTTATTGTGATTATTATAATTATATCCAAATTGTCTACGCCAAATCATGGGAGCGAAATCCAGGCTCTTATGAGCCATGACTAAATGCCAGGATAACGCTAGAAAGAAAAAGATATTTACAGATTAAATACTTTATTTACACATATTCAGCACTCAAAAAGGCAAATGTATCATCTATTAGTATGCACACTGGAGTTTACTCTCCCGCTAAACGCGGGGCAAAGCCTAGTGCTCTCCAGGGCCCTTGGAATTATACAGGTGAACAACTAGTGCTGGGACACTTAGTCTGGAATATATCTATATTGTCGATAAAGTTGACATTTTGTTCAGATCGAAGTGTAATGTGTTGTGATTAAATCGAAATTACTATCTTTTTCGTCGAATGTAAAAATGATCATACCATTTCGCATTTTGCCTGAAATTATGATTACCCAATTTACCCTTTCCTATGACAAGACATGTCTTCTCAAGTTCTCAGAGACTACGGCGACGCCTTAGTCGAAATGTCAGAGGTTTCTTTCAAAATGCTAACAAACTAAAACTATTTGAAAAAATAATCCCGGCACACAAGAAGTTAAGTTCCATTATAAAAGTTACAAATTTAATGCAATATTTAAAACGCGTGAAAGTAAAACCAGTAACCAGTAATCATTAATTTCTTAGCGATTATTGGGGTTAGCTGGCACAACTTCTCGAACCTTTGTTACTTGCCACATATAAAAGAAATACTTGATTTTTGACAACCTTTAATAGCCGAAATCGATAGTGCGGTGCGTTTTAAATGGACAACACAATTTTGCACGTAGAAGATAAATACTTAATTTATAAAAATTCTAAATAGCCGAAACGAATAGCGTATTTCAAAATGATAATATCCCTGTCAATTTGTCAAAGTTAGATTTTGTATAAACCTTAATATACGGCAGGCTATTTATTCTCAACGCGCGTAAGGAAAAACTCTACAATCTCATTTATCGACAACCCCGCCCCTAGCCACTCGGGCCGCTCGCGATTTTTTCTGCTTACACCGTTAAAAGAAAGGTCACGGGGTCAACCGACTTTCGGATCGTGTGTTTATGCCTTTATAGTTATAGGATGTGGAGCGGGTTTTGGATTTTTTTTTACTGTCGCGATGAAACTGTTAGTGGGTATTAAGGATTGTATTATGTACAGTTTATAGGTTTAGGACATATATGTATTTCGTACTTTCGCCTTAATAACTTCGGTTTCGGTTCTGCATAATTTAAAAGGTGTTATTTTTTACTACAGGACCCCAAAAATTAAATTTCTGTGAGTTAGGTAATGCCACGCTTTGCGACGCGAAATGTCACGTTTGTGGTTTTCTTTGTTAAAACATGGAATGTAGGAGTCCTAGGTACTGACATAAGAGCTAGTAAACCTAAAGCGAACCTTAGAAAGCGAAGTTAAAAGTATAAACGTAATGTGTCAAGGTCTATTCAAAGGTCCCTCTTGAAAGTGGGAACTCTGTCGCTTACTGTAGGAACGAGATTTGAAAATGACATTACCTAATTGTATGGAGAAATTGACCAGCGCCCACAAAGGGTTAGATAGGTACTTTATAGACACAAAAATTGCATACATCATCCCTGTCGTTTACACTCAAGTGTTCTAAAACGTCAAAAAATCTTGGCTCTGATGATCTGTGTGATTTTTATAAACATCTAACTACTTATTAATGACTCTACAGTGTCAAACTCATCAATATTATATAGAGTACCTTTTCAATAGTAATAAAAAACCCCTTAATCACAATTTATACCAATAAACATTCGAAATTTCATCCTTCATCAATATCTTTTATGGAACAACATTTTTTTGTTCAAAAATAACATCTCTTTTAAAGTACCTTAAAGTCCAAAATGTATTGTTTAAATTCTCTAAACAGCTGTTGTAATCGTCGAAAAGTCGTATCTGTGTCAGAAAATATCATTCAAAAATATCCTCTCTGTAAGTCACTTGAAAGCCCAAAATTCATTGTGGCCCAAATAGTTGCATAGAGAAGTAATAATTGTCAAAAGGTCGTATCTGAGTAAGAGTTTATTAGTAACATAGGATTTTTTGACAGTTAAAATGATACTGATTGGGTAACAATGGGACTGTGATATAGGGTCAATGACAAACAGCTATGAACTCATATAGTTTGGACCAGAGACTAGTGGATTATAAAGACTGTCAATGTGAAATTTCTTGATTTCTGAGGCATGTGTTTAAGTTCTCTTCCGCTCTGGCCTTTGAAACTTTGAAGTGCTAATTGTTATCTAGGTCACCGTGATATTTTGATTAGATTTTTAGGGTTCCGTAGTCAACTAGGAACCCTTATAGTTTCGCCATGTCTGTCTGTCCGTCCGTCCGTCCGTCCGTCCGTCCGTCCGTCCGTCCGTCCGCGGATAATCTCAGTAACCGTTAGCACTAGAAAGCTGAAATTTGGTACCAATATGTATTAGGGTGGATCAAAAAAACACTTTTTTGGAATTAGCAAACCTAATAGTTATCAATCAATGAACCTTAGTCTATGAAGCCTTTGTGCAAAATTTCAGCTTTTTTAATCAACATCTTCAGCCCCCGCATTAGGTTTGAAATTTTGAAAATCTCATACAAACCTGAAAATTCAACTTTCAGATTAAAAAAAAAATCGGCTGTATTTATTTATTTATTTTATTTTATTGGTATTCAGGATAACAACAGCCGTAAATATAACTAAGACATACTACTGCTTACGTATAAGAAGGCCAATAACAGTCATCCATTAAATTACATTTTGTAAGAATTAAATTAACTAAATGTTATATAAACAATCAAAATGTGCAATACACACAAATGCTCCAACGGCTAAAGTACATACAGGTTGTTGATTAAGTATTCTTATAATTACGTAACTTAAGGCTTCAATAGCTATCCACCTACTTAATTCATTAGAATACTAGTATAAATACCCATAAATACTCATAAGTCAGACACCAACAAAACTTACGTCAAGAATTTACAATAGTACCCACCAGACCATGGCCGATAAACAGCATAGCATTCCCCTAGTACCCAGTAAAAGTTACGATGATTTTATTTTAAGTATTATGTTAAGTATATGTTATTGATACATATCAATATAAGAAACTACCAAAAATTGCGAAAATAGCATCAAAAATCGCCAAAGTTCGCCTGGTTTTAGTACATTTGCCGAAATAGCCGCTAAAATACCGAAAATTTGCGATTTTTAACGCTATTTTCGCAACTTTTGGTAGTTTCTTGTAATAATATGTATCAATAATGTATACTGAACATAATACTGCCGAAAGTTTTTTTTATCTGAAAGTTGAATTTTCAGGTTTGTATGAGATTTTCAAAATTTCAAACCTAATGCGGGGGCTGAAGATGTTGATTAAAAAAGCTGAAATTTTGCACAAAGGCTTCATAGACTAAGGTTCGTTGATTGATAACTATTAGGTTTGCTAATTCCAAAAAAGTGTTTTTTTGATCCACCCTAATATGTATATCAATCACGCCAACAAAGTGCAAAAATAAAAATGGAAAAAAATGTTTTATTAGGGTACCCCCCCTACATGTAAAGTGGGGGCTGATATTTTTTTTTCATTCCAACCCCAACGTGTGATATATTGTTGGATAGGTATTTAATAAGAATAAGGGTTTACTAAAATCGTTCTTTGATAATATTATTATTTTCGGAAATAATCGCTCCTCTCTTTTTGGCTCTTTTTTTTTGCATGGGAATTTCCGTAGACTTCTCTCTCTCTGCGTGATGTTGATGTGTCTGATCTGAAGCTGTGTTGGTGCAACTGGGCATAACATACAACAGTTCTTCTTTTTACGTGTCTCTTCTTTTAAATGCACCTTATTGATGATATTGATGGTAGATTTATTTTCTATGTCGGTTTATGAATTACTTTTTTCTCGAAGTGTCAGATATGTTTATGCTTAATTTAATTTTACTACTATTATAGTCTTGAATTGGGGGTTTAAAGTTTAATTTGATATTATAAGAATGTTAGGCCGTTTTCACATTATCCGATCCGATATCGGATGTCGGAAGGATTTCAATAGAAAAAAATCCAAGATGGCGCCTGTAATGTATGGGATATCGGTCCGACATCCGATATCGGATCGGATAATGTGAAAACGCACTTACGTGTATTGTATACTTCACAGATTTCGGGAGATAGGTCATGCCGGGCGATTTGTATAGAATACGCCTGTCGCAAGGTCTGCGCAACCCACACAAAGCACCAGTAATTGTAAAGATAATGCACGCACACACCTAATCCACACACACTTGTAGCTGGACGCTCCTATTGCGCAATACACGCGCATCATTTCAATGTATGTGTACACGCGAACGATAAGCGAGCGCAATCGCGCACGCACACAACGATAAATAGCGGGAACGCCTCGCCTCGTTTCCGAGAAAAATGTCTCACTGAGTGAATCGTTTTGTACACCGTTCATTGCGGCGCAAAACACTACACTGTTTACAATATGTTCCTTGTGTAGCCGCAATGTATAATGAACGTTTTAAAGCACAAGCAAACGTAAGGTTACATGGTACAACTCGGAGTATTACGTTGAATTCGTGTTTTATGTGAAATAAAAGGAAATAAATAGTATTTACCTATGAAATGTTATCCTATCGGCTTGGAAATTATTCAGGTCACTGCGATGTTTGCAAGTTATTATTGCACACTTCGGCATTTTTGATAAAACTCGTTTTTCGTCGGTGAACAGCGCGCGTGTACACTCGATGACAGCGGACGGCGAACTGGCGGCGGTGTAGGCCCAATGGGCCTACATCTGCGACCAGGCCGCGCGCGGCTTGTCCTCTCTATAGAATTTTTTCCTCTGAGGTATACTTAGAGATAGAGTTACATGGAGAAAATAACTATTAACAACAATATTTTATTTTACTTTGTAAATGTTTGATATTTATTTGAATACACTGAATTTCCTTAAATTATATCCATCAATTTGTTGTTCGAAAGAGTTGGTAATCGAATTGTAAAAAGGTCGCGTAGCCAACATGTTAATCGCTTAACCCCTTGAATGCTTTGTGCCGTATCCGTCACGGATTTTGGACGTAACAAATTAAAAGTTCTTAATTGAGTAGCAAAATTTTGACATCTGCGTTAGAGTCTGTTCACACTAGCGATTCTTTTCGGCGATTTTTAGGCGCTGCGAGATCGCGGCGTGCACGCAGCGAGCTCGCCGCGGGTCGTCGCGGCATCGCGGCGATTATTTTATCGCATAATATCGCCGCGAGCACGCGGCGAGCAAGCTGCGATATCGCCGCGATTGTTTATGAGGTAGACAATCTAATCTACCCACTTTATGCTACCATTCAAGTCAAAGACGCATTTGCATCCCGTTACGCGAAAATGGCACCAGAAATTGATAATTAATTGTTTATAGAAGAAATACGCAAGCGTCCAGCACGGCTACCTAATGATTCTCCGACAATTTTTTAGCCGATTATTGATTCGCCGACAACGATTCGCCGAATGTCATTTAGCCGAATAATCAAACTATCGCTGTCACGTTTGGTCGAATAACGTTACGTAGAATCTTGGTTCGCATACAGTTCAGTTCGCTTCTGTGCAAATTATCCGAACTATTATTGGACATTTTTCATTTAGCAAAGTAACATTTTCGTTTGGGCCGCGATTAGTCGAATAACGTTTCACATTTTATACATTGTTAAAATATTTTAGAATGAATGAATTAAGCATCACTGTTGTAAAAAAAATACGCACTTAATAGACACTTTTTTTTTCTTAAAAAATGTATAATTTGCGTTGCGGTAATAATACATACATACAATACTCTTTATTGTACACCTTGATAAAATACAACAATACAAAACATGGAAGCAACACGAACAAAGGTAAACAACAGGCGGTCTTATCGCTAAAGAGCTATTTCTTCCAGACAACCTTAAGGTAGCGGAAATTGATAAATTTACATAATGTCAGTAGGTGTCAGCAAATTCGAAGAAGTAAACTTAATACTTACTTGCGGTAATAATTTACATATTCTGGCAATTAACATTAAGTTCTTGAACAGAAAAGTGCTAATTTCCGAATGGGAAAACTAAAAATTTTAAAAGTAAAAATTTGTTGAGTTGAAAATATCAATACATAATTTACTAAAATTAATCCTTAGAATCAGAACATTTTGACACGTAATAAATGTGAGTTTCTTATAAACGATCTAATAACTAGATTTTTGAATCCGCAGAACAATTTGTACGCAGCCAACTCACCAAAAAAAAAACCAAATGATCAGTCGACCTATTGTACTTCGACCAATTGTTTGTCGGCCAATTTTTACAATTACTAAATGATTATTCGACGAAAAGTCAATCGGCGTATCAAATTTCTGCTTACCGACTCCGTTTACGAACGAATATTATGCGAAATGAGAATCTTCCAATCGTTATTCGACCAAAAAAGACGTCGGCGAATCGTTGTCGGCGTACCGAAAATCGGCGTATTTTGTTTCGGAATATCAATCGGGCACCGTCCAGCACAGTCACTCCACTCTTGCGAAAGGGCACAAAATATTATGATCACTTTCTGCTAGGCGGTAGTCCAATGCGGGATCCTCCCAAAATTTACGGTTTGATTTTCGTTTTCGATTTAATCGCCTTCTGAGCAACACAGCTAAAAGTATCTCCTCGTCAGAGTCCATTTTGTGAATAATGAAAGCCCGTAAAGATAACAACAGCGAAATCGCGGCGAGCTTGCCGCGAGTACGCGGCGTTACAATCGCGATAAAAAATTGCTGCGATGCCGCGACGACCCGCGGCGAGCTCGTTGCGTGCTCGCCGCGATCTCGCATCGCCCAAAAATCGCCGAAAAGAATCGCTAGTGTGAACAGGCCCTAATATGAAAGAGAGAGACGCAAATTGTTACGTTATCAAGCGATTGGTACCTTGTCTAGGTCGGCTGGGTCTACCATCTACCACGAAACTATGCTCACTTCTTTACAGTAGCTAAAACTAAAAAAAAATACAAACCATAAATAAAATCAATTTCACTGTCAAGACCAACAATCAAGCGACGTCGCGTCAGTCAAAAGAATGATTTGTGTGGCGGCCATCTTTTTTTTTTGCTGTCAGTTCCCTTTAGAGTAGCCGCGGGCAAGGATTGTCATTATTCAATTGTTTTTTGGTGCAGTGGAACTGCTGATGATGGCCAGAACGGAACTCTTCAAATCTGAACGGCACGCTTATAGTGACTTTGGTGTTTTTATACGAACAGCATGCACTTTCGTCCAGAACAGTGACATTTGGTGCAGTGGAATTTCTGATGATGGTCAGAACCGAACTCCTCAAATCTGAACGGCACGCTTATAGTGACTTTGGTATTTTTATAAGAACAGCATGCACTTTCGTCCAGAACACTGACATTTGGTGCAGTGGAACTGCTGATAATGGCCAGAACCAAACTCCTCAAACCTGAACGGCACACTCATAGTGACTTTGGTATTTTTGTAAGAAAAACATGCATTTAAGTTCAGAACAGTGACATTTATTTAGTTATGTTTGTTAAGCATATGTTTTGAAGTCAATGTTTGTCAAGCTTCGATTTCTTATAATATAATCGGATTCATGAGGAATTGAGGAAACTCCTCAAACCTTAACGTTATACGTATATTCATTTGTGTTGCCATTAAAAATTATTTTTTATCTGTTCGAGATACGTCCAAACATTTCCGTTGCTAAAGCAAGTTGTTGAAAAATGAACGGTTCTCCCGAGAGATCGAAAGTATCAAGATTCAGTGCGAAATTCCTTCTTTTCTAGATTTCATCGACATTTTAAGATTTTTTAACCGACTTCAAAAAAGGAGGAGGTTCTCAATTCGACTGAATGTTTTTTTTTTTTTTTTTTTTTTTTTTTTTTGTATGTATGTTACTCGATATCTCCGAGAATCCTGGATCGATTTTGAAAATTTTTTTTTGATCGAACGGGTATAACCCCGAGATGGTCCCATTGACACCAAGTCAGGGTCTGATGATGGTATCTTGGAGAAATCGAGGGAACTCTTCAAATGTTATAGGCACATGTAAGGTTTTTAGTGTATTTTTCAAAGGTACACCAGTATTTACGCCTGACGGTAGTAATTTTATGTGGCTGAGCTGATGATGGAAGGTCAACTCCTCAATGGTTAGGAGTTAAAGGATAATTCTTTCACTACTGTACATATATTCGGACTGATACATATAATATCACTAGGAACCACTAAAAATCAACAAATAAATTAACTTTTTAACAAAAAATAAAACCGCCTTCAGAAATAAGCGCGTTACAAAACACGGAGAAACTAAAAAGCCAAAAATAACAAACCTTTGAATTCAGATTTCTTATCAGATTGCAATAATCTAAACATCCAAATTATAAACAAATCAATTATTTTTGAAGGCGGGGCCAGCCTGCGTATGGTTGGGAGGGGCAAACAGGTCTGGTACCGACTTCAAAAATAATTGATTTGTTTATAATTTGGATGTTTAGATTATTGCAATCTGATAAGAAATCTGAATTCAAAGGTTTGTTATTTTTGGCTTTTTAAGGGTTCCGTATTTAAAAGAAAAAAAATCGAAACGCTTATAGGTTCCCATTGATGTCGGTCCGTCTGTCAAGACCCTTTAATTCCTGACCACGTCACAGTATAATAAAGAGTACTGTCGTACAGTATTTCCACTCGCGCTCCCCGCTGAAAGTGCCGCCCACCCCCTCTCGGTTACGTAACAGTTACCGCCTGTCAAAAACATTTTTATGAAACATGGCTAAGAACAATCCCGACTAACTCAGCTTTCAAACAAAAAAAAACTAAATCAAAATCGGTTCATCCGTTCGGGAGCTATGATGCCACAGACAGACACACACACACAGACAGACAGACAAACAGACAGACAGACACGTCAAACTTATAACACCTCGTCGTTTTTGCGTCGGGGGTTAAAAAACCACAACAAAATCCGTTGCATAGATATAAAGATCTAAGCATACATAGGGACAGATAGACAGCGGGAAGCGACTTTGTTTTATACTAAGTAGATACATATTTACGTATTTACCTAATAAATATAAAGACGGCGAAGTCAAAACCGATTCTTTAACCAGTGACGGCCGTCAAACGAATGATATATCGTTTGCCGCCATTTTGTTTTTGTTTTTACTCCGCCCCTGCGCGGAGCTGTGAAAGGGTTGGCATTCATTTCTGTTTGTATAATTGTTTTGTATTGTGCAGGAGATACAGAAGTGTATTATTAATGTTATTTGTTGTTTTGAAGATTTGATGCATAATGGGATAAAAAACTTTTTTTATAAGATTTTTGTAGTACTTTTTGTTACGTTGAATTTTATATTACCTACAGGCTACAATGCTTAAGTAGAAGAAAAGGATATATGTTTTGTTTCATGACTTTCATGAACTCATTAAAAAATGCACGTAAAGTTTGTGGCTGGTTGTACAAAACATCCTTTTACAGTTTATCTTTACTTTTGCACCAAATTGAAAAGAACCCAATGATGAAGTATTGTCAAATGCATAGTTAGTTTAGCTCTGTTTTAAAGGTACCTACCTAATCAGATCTACCTATAGAGCGGCATAATACAGTATAAAATAAATAAGGGCATCACTGTCACATTTTTGGCATTAATGTGCTGCTTAAACATGGTAACAATTTGTATAGGAATCAATAGTTTATTTTATGTCGAACTGTATATTTTTTAATCTTATACAATTTTAATTCGTCCTCGTACAACCCATCATCCTGAAACTCAATTCAATTCAATTTTTGTCGACCTTCAAATTCTTGATGATTCTGAATGAATCATCCTGAAAACCTCTGAAACATAACTCAAACATAACTCACTAAATCAATAAATGCCTCCTCCACCGTTCCTAACTCTATGGTCTTGTTTGTTTTTTTTTCCCCGCCCAGACATCTTTGATGTGTCCACGCCTATGTTCGTAATTTAAATTTACGGTTGCGTTCTGAGAACGGAACGCATTTCAACCGTTTATTTTAAAAGGGCGTAACTACACTGGTGGCTTTTGGTGAACTTTTGAAAACTAAGTCATGAAACAAGTCTTTTTACAGTAATAGTGTTAATTATTTCTTACATTTCTAAATAGAAAAATGTTTTCCAGTACAAAAATAAATCAAAAAACATTTGAAAGTGACAGTTTCTCCCTACAAAAAGGAAATGTCATACGCTTAGAGCATCCTAGACATACGTAGCATTCGTAGCAATAACAACATCATTCCCCAAGTCAAAATTACCTACACGACACGAGTAACCATAAATTAATTGTAAAGACGAAATTTGGTACCAATATGTCAATCAAACGCCTTAAGTTTGCAAAAATAAAAAATGTCCGAAAAAAATCCGTTTATTCAGGGTAACCGTTACATGTAAAGTGAAATTTGGGCCAATATGTTTTTCATTCCAACCCCAACGTGTGATATATTGTTGGATAGGTATTTAAAAATGAATAAGGGTTTACTAAGATCGTTTTTTGATAATATTAATATTTTCGGAAATAATCGCTCCTAAAGGAAAAAAAGTGCGCCCCCCCCCCTCTAACTTTTGAACCATATGTTTAAAAAATATGAAAAAAATCACATAAAAGTAGAACTTTATAAAGACTTTCTAGGAAAATTGTTTTGAACTTGATAGGTTCAGTAGTTTTTGAGAAAAATACGGAAAACTACGGAACCCTACACTGAGCGTGGCCCGACACGCTCTTGGCCGGTTTTTATATTCTAGTATTTTTTTTGGAACAAAGTTGATTTTTACAATCTAAAAGGACATCGGTACTTATACTATTTTAAACCACTTTTATGTTTTTCTTCGTCACATTAAAATTAAAAACCACTATAACTTTTCGAATTCCAAATGCAACAGTGTTGCGTTAAGAGTAATTTTAATGTGGTAATTTCCCCTTAGATGTATCGGATATTTCATATGTATGTTACGAGTTTCCTTTCCTCTGAAGATTAACTGATTTTATTACAGGAATGTTATAAGGTGTGATATTGAGTTACTTTGATCTGTATTTCGGATATCAAGACAATTTTTGTGTAAAAAGGAAATGTTCGTTTTTCTTCATGCTAGTGTCTTCCACTGTTTCCTTTGAGGATTCTAGGAGTATATTTTTAAGAAGATTATTTATGTGTATTTAAGTATGTTTTTGTATTTAAGTATGATTTATTTTCAATATTAAAGTTACTTGTACTTTAATGGCACATAAATTGAAGTTAATAAATTGTGAGTGTGTTTAGTAAAACGCCCCGCTTTGTCGTTTGCTATAAAGACGAGATTTGCTTATGAATAAACTGACATAGAAGCTTTTCAGCTATCGACAAAGTGGGACGTTTTATTAAACACACTCACAATTATTCCCATTTTGAAAGGACGAGTACTTTACTTATAAATTGTAATACTTACTTCTCTAACAGCAAGAGTCAATAAGCTACGTTAACTACTTCCTAACAGGAAAGCCTGTTTGTCCTATGGAAATATAAATAGTATAAGGGGTTTGAAAGATCCATGGTTATTTTCATTAGACTTACATTGACCGGGATATAGACAAAAATGAAGGACCAAATTTCATGAAACACGGCTAAGAACACTCCCGACTAACTCAGCTTTCAAACAAAAAAAACTAATTCTAAATCGGTTCATCCGTTCGGGAGCTACGACGCCACAGACAGACAGACAAACACGTCAAACTTATAACACTCCGTCGTTTTTGCGTCGGGGGTTAAAAAGGTAATCACGGTCAATATAAGTCTAGTATAAAGGTTTTTTGCCATTTTGTCTACGGAACCCCAAAAATGGCGTCCAATTTACTAATATCTGAGAGTGCCTCTGGGCAACGATGTAGGTAGGTGCACTAATGAGGCCATGTCCAAATTAGTGGTCAGGCAAAAATGGCTAACTACTGATGTTGTTGACTGGACATGTCTTTAAGGGGTTGTACGGCACACAACGACCTTGAAATGATACAGGTATTTGTAAGAAAACAAGAAAAAAAAAATGTTATTTTAAACTAAGTGACACGGTTCATTTTACACTAAATATACCTACTTTATTTTAGACTTATGGATCTGAAATTAAAATAACAATGTCGAATTAAAACGGAAAAATTAAAATTTTGAAAAACCCCCGACCGCGACATAGTAGACCGATTTTCATGAAACATGGCTAAGAACACTCCCGACTAACTCAGATTTCAGACAAAAAAAAACTAAATCTAAATCGGTTCATCCGTTCGGGAGCTACGATGCCACAGGCAGACACACACACAGACAGACAAACAGACAGACACGTCAAACTTATATCACCCCGTCGTTTTTGCGTCGGGGGTTAAAATAAAACGGTAAAAGTACCGGGTGTGACAGTGTATGTACAAGAAGTTGCCACTTTCATTCTTAAGTCATTGTCAAAAAGTACAGAAGAGTGTCCTCGGACACTGGCGATCAAATATATATATGAAAGAGGCGCGTTCCAAGTACACAGTCTAAGCTCGTGTAGGTGAACGTGTACTGTGCTTGTTTGAGTTTGATTACGGAACACAAGGTCATTTGGCCCTGTCAGCCTCTTAATACTTTCAGTCCTTTGTTTGAAATATAAATCTTTGGTCTGCAAAGGGAAGATAATTAAAGTTGTGTATCTGCCTCGGGGACTAGAATACCGGAACCGAGTTTGGTAATTACTGCATTAGCTCGCCCTCTGCTATAGTCCAAGAGGTAGTGCAGTCCGGCTAACATTACATTACTTATCGTCACTACTTTGAAAAAGTCTCGTATCTCACGCTGTTCCTCAAAGACAAAAGATGATGATGAAAGACAAGTGATGTACCGATACCACTCAAACACCAGTAAACAATATATTGAATGTTATAACACTTTTAACTGATAATGTTTAGGTTAAGATAGTTAAATTAAGGAAACTGTAAGTCTACAATATTAGTAATTTACACTGTAACAATTGTCATAATATGAGACTGGTTGTTTCTTAAGAAATAAAATAAAATAAAAATAAAACGTAGTAAGTCTATATACATTCCTTACATACTTAATACATTTTTCTCTTCATTTACAGAAGAAGATACAAGTTTTTTTTTCAAAGTAGTGCCGTTATGTCAACCTAGAAATTGGACATTTGATGTTCTATTTCATTTGTTATTATAATGATAAATAAGTTGTGATACTCTCACATTTTGTTATTGCAAATGACCTGTAGATTTAGCTTAGCCTTTTTATAACGAAAAAGATATGTCTGAAAAATTGGCTACAGACGTTAATTATCGACGTCGCTATTTGAATGACTCTAGAATTCTAGATAGAGAAAATTAGAAATTATTAATTTGTGTGTATTTTTACTCTGGGTGAGTTATTGATAATTTTCAATAAAAAAAATTGTTGTCAATAAATTATATAGATTATTTATGCTATAGGTACAATAAATATGAAAATAATACAGAAGAAAACTAGCAACATTAAGAATGGGAAAGTACAGGTGGTCTTATCACTTTTATATAACTTATATACCTAGTTAAGTATTTTTAATGAAATTTAAGTTTGAAAAAACTTCCTATTAAGCTATTGTTACACCAGTGTCTAATTATAGTGAAATCTTAAAAAAGTTAAATGAATCCAAGCTAGCTCTTAGCCTATCCATCACCAGCAGGCTTATGGCCTACAAAAGTAACTCGATACAAGTATAAATACTCGTTACTCATCCCTAATGTGGGCCCTAAGTGACGCGAAAAGGTATTTATTGAATTATACTTAGTATTTGTATAGTATGGGGTGAAGGGTGCTTTGTGTCAGTTATGAGGATTAAGAGTCTTATGTTATTATATTAATTATTTTTTCTATGAATTAGTAGATTGTATCAAAAGGGAACAAAATGAAATATTTACGGCTAGGTCGTACATGGAATTGGTAGAATCCTGAGCGTAGGTAGGAATCTAAGGGATTCAACTGTAGACTTGAAGTAGAGAGTATTTGCTGCCATTTGTTTTCAAATCACCTATTGACAAAAAGTTGTGTGCAAAAAAAATTAGAAAAAAGTAAAAAATCTAGAACAGAAAAGTGTCACTTTCGTCCCTTCTAACAGAACATTTTCTGAGTTCTGACCACTACCGGGTATAAACATGTTAATCAGCAGCGACCTCTAAGTATAAGAATATTCAAGTTTTTAGCAAAGAACTTGACTAAAAGTACTAAAACATTGTTCTTCGGAGTTTCTTCAAAATGTCACAGAAGATATAATTTTTGCAGCTTGTCTTATACTTTTCAAGTGGGTCAAACTAAGACTGTCCAAGTCTTTCCTTCAGCTAACAAAGGGTTAGGTTTTAAAGAATACGTTCGTAAGTTTAGCTGTACTATTATATATTCTGTGGTTTAGCACTAAAAAAGTTTTAACCCTCGACGCAAAAACGACGGGGTGTTATAATTTTGACGTGTCTGTCTGTCTGTATGTCTGTTTGTCTGTCTGTGTGTGTGTGTGTCTGTCTGTGGCATCGTAGCTCCCGAACGGATGAACCGATTTAGATTTAGTTTTTTTTTTGTCTGAAAGCTGAGTTAGTCGGGAGTGTTCTTAGCCATGTTTCATGAAAATCGGTTCACTATGTCGCGGTCGGGGGTTTTTTCAAAATTTTAATTTTGTGGTTATTTATAAGAACAAATGACATGCTTCTTTATTTTTAACCCCCGCCGCAAAAACGACGGGGTGTTATAAGTTTGACGTGTCTGTCTCTGTGTGTGTCTGTCTGTCTGTCTGTCTGTGTGTGTGTCTGTCTGTGGCATCGTAGCTCCCGAACGGATGAACAGATTTAGTTTTTTTTGTTTGAAAGCTGAGTTAGTCGGGAGTGTTCCTAACCAATGGTTAGTAACCATGTTTTATAAAAATCGGTACGCTATGTCGCGATCGGGGGTTTTTGCAAAATTTTAATTTTGTGGTTAGGTTATAGATGCACAAGATAATCCTTTCGCTTTACCTACATTCGCCACGGCCCGAGAGAGCCTGGGGTCTGCTTTGACAACGAATCCTAAGAGTTGGCTTAGACACTAGTTTTACGAAATCGACTGCCATCTGACCTTCCAAACCGAAGAGTAACTAGGCCTTATTGGAATTAGTCCGGTTTCCTCACGATGATTTCCTTCATCGAAAAGCGATTGGCAAATATGAAATGATATTTTGCACATAAGTGCACAAGATACTAAAATTCAACTGCACCTCTACACGTCTCATGAAACACCGTATATACATTTCGTCGAATCATTAATATCGATGCTATGTTAAGTTTATGCTGAAATTGATATGTCTTCATTGGGCCTTTACTATCCAGATTGGCCAGAAATTCCTGGTATAGGTTCAAGTTGTGTTACACTAAAGTATTTATCTTAGAAACTTGGTAACCCTTCTAAAAATAGGATGATACATTGCTGAAGGCTTCCTCACAAAGTAAATAATATACAATATTTGGGGATATCCTCATATGGAATAGGGATGACGACTACATAAAAAATGGCATTCTGTTTAGTCCGTCAGTTAGATCGTTCAGAAATACTGAACACATATTTTTCGCTTTTTCTAATTAATGAAAAAATACAAAGATATAGAGCATCAAAGTTCCGGAGTGGGGGCTTGTGACGTCACTTCTAAGTAAAATTGTACCTAGGCGTGACGTCACGCGAAACTTCAACGCACTGTACCGTCGTCATTTTTCGTTTACAAGAAAAAAGAAAAAATACGTGTCTAAAATTCTTTGATAATCTAACTGATGGACTAATTAGTTTTTTTAGTCGTCTCGCCTATTGAAAGAAGGCGTGGAAAAAATCTAGTTCAAATAAGTTTATCATAGGGCGCGATATTCAAATTTTCTATATCACGAAATAGCACTAGCACCTACCTAGTACATATGTTAGCCGTTCTTTTCTAGTGACGGGAAGGGCTTGATATAGTATAATTATGTCCCTATCTAATATTAAATAGTTATGGATGAATCTATATTATGAATGAAAACATTTGATGACATTTCTTTAGTAATAGAGTGGTAAAAGCTTGGAATCAGCTCCCGGAGGATGTAATATCGGCCCAAAGTGTAAACGAATTCAAGAATAAGTTAGACAAGCACAGTGCTAATTCCACATAACACCTGAAACCTCTACCGACAACTGGATACAGGCTTTATCAGTTACTACAACTGCCTGCCTGCTTTACAAATAATAATAATAATAATAATAAATTCACCATGCACTTTTGCAGCTCATCAATTCAGTGATCGTACTTTTTCCAGCATTTTTGGTTTGGTGGCATAATACTTAGTATTTTTTTTATTCTCAACATATTTTAAGAATTTCTTCGACTTATTATTTATTAGGTAAGTACCTAATAGTTACACGCATATAATAAACACATGTTTAATATCCTGTCTCCTTGTTTCAGGTGCCGGCGAATGTGTCCGCCCCGCAGGACTAGCCGTTATGTGATAGTGCCCTCACAGTCGGCCATTTTGTAACCATGGCCGCCATTTTGTGCGCGGCGCTGCTGCTGGCGTTCTCTGTCTATTCTACACAAGGTTAGTTTTACATCATGCTTTTATTTTACAAAACTATATTGACAGTAATTTTGATAAGAGCCTGTGCAAGAGTGTGATTTCTTTGAAGTTTGACGTTTTAGAAACTTGCATCGGCGTCGTTGTCAAATTAACACCATATCACTAAGACAAAAGTTATCATAGGCTTTCTGTTTAGGTATACATCGGATTTCTTCCGACGCAAAAATGAGGGGGTGTTATAAGTTTGACGTATCTGTCTGTCTTTCAGTCTGTGTGTCTGTCTATGGCATCGTAGCTCCCGAAAGGATGAACCGATTAAGATTTAGTTTTTTTTTGTCTAGTAAACCGATTTTCATGAGGCATGGCTAAGAACACTCCCGATTAACTCAGCTTTCAGACAAAAAAAAAACTAAATCTAAATCGGTTCATCCGTTCGAGAGCTACTATGCCACAGACAGACAGACACGTCAAACTTATCACCCCGTCGTTTTTGCGTTGGGGGTTAATTATAGTTATACTGAACGCTAGTTCAATGGAAACAGCAAGTTTTTAATTAAAAATTAGCTCCGTCAAAAGGTTTACTGTTTTTAGTTAGTTCATGAATATTTCTAGTTTTTACACTTGTGGTTTACAGTTTAATTTAATTTTTCCATCTTTGTAAAAATACTGAAAATGTTCGCTTTTTGTTGGTTCTTGTTTTAGCCGCCGACGCAAAAACGACGGGGTGTTATAAGTTTGACGTGTCTGTCTGTCTGTCTGCTTTCAAACAAAAAAATACTAAATCGGTTCATCCGTTCGGGATCTACGATGCCACAGACAGACAGACAGATAGACAGACAGACAGACAGACACGTCAAACTTATAACACCCCGTCGTTTTTGCGTCGCTGGGTTAAAAATGATATACCGTGTATTGCGTTTGATAATGCGAAAAAAAAACGCATGAAAACGCGAAAATTTTATTTAAGATAAGACCAAGATAGATAGATTTTTTTTCAGCCCCGCATTACGAATTTAAATGTAAATAAATAAATATACAAAAATTGCTCGTTTAAAGGTATTAGATCTGTCTAAATACAAATGACAAAATAACATCTTGTATATAGGCAATAAGTATAAAATGTGTTTATAACTTACCTGTTGATTACTATTACCTATAAATTCGGTCGACATAACATTATAGTAAATTCGAGGCCATTAGAATGCAGTGAAAAAAGACCATACGCTAATAAATACCGTGCGTGGTGGTGTGATGTGAGCAATAAAATATGTTAGGCTGCGGTAGAGATACTAGGTAGAAATACTTCGAGTAAATATACTAGGTAAAAATTAGGGCTTGCAATATCGGACGATTTTCAATTCCGGAACTGGTTTTCGAGATTGGACTTCAATTCCGGAATTCCGGAACTAGTTCCGGAATTGGACAATTTTTTTTCGTTTTGTTTTCTGGTGGATTTCTGATGAAATAATACAATTTTAAATTATAATTTATTATTAATCGACGTTTAAGACAATAACTCCGTACCTAAAAGGCATATAACACTGCAATTTTCATTTTAGTAATTTTACAGGAAAGCCCATTTTGTGTCAAAATCGGTCTTAACGAGGTTTTAGTGCCAGTTTTGTGATAGTAGTTAACATTAAAGTAAATATATTTAGCATTATTATTTAATAGTATTTGACACATCAATCAGTAATAAAAACTACATATTTTAGACAAAAACTAAATAAAACTACCCCAAATACAGTGTTTTCCTTCTGAACTTATTTCATATTTGAGGATTTACAGCAATATGGACGAGGACAACATTATTGTTTTATCAATTTAATCTAATAAAAACAAAGGTTTTAAAACTTTTAAATGCATAAATGCATCGATTGTCCACCGAAATAATGTAAAAGTAATAATTTACAACAATGGCACAACGTCTTATTCACATAAATGTAATAAAATAAATATTGAATTACCTGTATCAGACTCGAGGCCCAAAAAGTCAGATTTCCTGATTTATACCTAGGTACATGTACATATAGACCTTGAATTCTTGTAAAAAATAAAGCATAGTTTTCATATCCACCATTTTCCATACATTGCAGTAAAGTCCACCAGTTTAGTAAAATATGCACACGTCTTTGTGAAAAGTGTAAGTAACTACGACGTTATGCTTGTGAATGAATGTAATACCAAATACTACGTTTCGCATCTGAATTTAAGTTCGCAAAATCAGAAAGTGACAATGGTTAATATTAGCGCCATTAGCGGGTTAAAATTTAAAATTACACTATCTCGCTCTAACTAGCCCCTTTAGCCATAAAATAGGGTACTACCTGAGTCCGAGCAGTGTCTAACTTATGAATTTACATATTTCTTATACATTCTGTGGTAATTTTGTAAAATAACCAGGCTGATATTACACGTTTTTATCTAAAAATATATATTTTTTCAATTCCGGAATTTTCGAGATTATGTGTTGTAACGTTGCACGTACATGTTTTAATTATAAGCTTTAATTTTATTATTTTACAATTTTAATTATACAAATTTTAACCAAATAACTTATTTATAAATTAATTTTAATTATAGTTGCATGAATTATTTTAATCAATTATTATTTTTATTATTTATTTTAATCAACTAACTATTTATTTTTACAAATTTAACAATCAATTTTAAATTTAAATTAATTATCTTATTCTACTTTTCTATTTTAAAGTACGACTAAGAATATAATAAAATAATTATGTTTTAAAAACCTCTGTAATAGACATCGCAAGGTTAATCCGACCGTCCATCGCAAGGCTATTCGTATCAACTGTACTACGACCGGTCTGAGCTGACGTCACGGAATAATCTGGAACTGGCGCGAGCGCTGCCCCGCCGCGCCGCCCAGTCATCAGTCCGCGCCAGCCGCCAAACGTTACGCACGTACGTACCGTCGCGCACACGGGCCAGCCCGTGTCGTCTCGCGCGCTGTACAAATTATAATTTTAATTATTTTCTGGTGGGCGCGGACACCTGCAAATTTAATTAATTTAAATATATTCGGCGACGTAATCGCGAAATAACGAGTTCTCGCACCCACGTACTGGTAAGTGCAAAGTGTTGAACGTTATTTTAAAAAATAGTACATAGTGTAATTTTAATCCTAATGTGAGCTCACTTGTAATTATCTTTTGTTAACAGTGTTAAATGCTTAATTTAAATTATTCATTCCCATTTTATGCTAAACGCTTTTAGAGGGAATGACTTTGCAATTTCCTTTGTTCTGTTAGTGCTAAGTAATGTAATGGCGGGTACGAATAAGTATGTGTGCGTACCTCCTTCTTAATTTAGTCACTTTCTTTGTTCTTTCTTCCTTACTTCTGTGCTTTTCCTTGCTGTGCTTGTAACTCCGCTCTGATTTGTGAACACAAACACGCTATCTGCTTATGCACTTATGCTGCTGGTGCACCGGCTTATTCTTGGTCCCACCTTCATCATCATCATCATCGTCACAGGGTGTTCACCTATCAGAGCGAGCAAGAACAAGGTCTCATCACTAAGACTATGCGTGGAAATTTACAGGGTGCGCCGTTATTTTTAAAAAAAGAAGACCGTTCGGCCGACGTGTCACACCGTCACCAGCATCCACACACACAACATCCAGACGGCTGGGTTGGAGCCTGAGTCGTTCGCCCGCCGTCGCCCCTGCTCCTCTTCAGCGCTGGCCCCCACACCTGCTGCGGACCACCGTCATAACCACCAGCCAGGGCAGTACCGCTCCGCGGTGGCAAATTTTAGACCCGGGCCTTGACCACCCACGACTCTATTTCAAATTTTAGTTTTTATTTAATAAATTATTTTTGTTAACGTACTGGTAGAATTTTATTTATGTCCTATCAGTCCTAGACGTTACATTGGCGCCTAAAACGTGGTCTTAAGGTCTAAATTTGCCCCGCAGAATTTGTGTGTTTGTTGTTTTTTTTTGTGAAACGTTTTTTTATTTTTTTGGTTGCAAGTAACTAAGGTGTACCTCATTAATAATAATAATTGTAATTATTTATTTATTGTGGAATTGTAATTTTAATAATAATTTTTTTTTTGAATGACATTATTTATTGTAATTTTATCATCACCCTGTACTATTGTAGTGTAGACTAGTACAGTCGGTCGAATATTTTATGAATATTTTTTATGGTGCAATATTTTAAATTGTTTGTGGTACACATTAGTTGCAATATTTTAATGCTTCTTTTCTTTTTATTTTTGTGACTGTCTATTTTATTTTTTTGATTTTGCTTGATTTTTTATTTTTTTAATTTAGCCAACCAAAACGTTACTTAGTTAACATTGTAACAGGCGGAGTAGTGTTAATTAGGTACAAACGTTCAACACTTTCCACGGTTGCCAATTTTTTCTTGTGCACGTTATTATTATTATTTTATTTTAAATTTCATTGAAAATGGAGTTTCCCGTGAAATTCTTGTCTTTACAAAAGCCAGAGTTAGAGTATGAGGTTAGCATTCGTGGTGAGACACCCGGTTCTACAGTCCAGGACTTGCGGAAACAGATTGCGAAGTTAGGGCCTTTGTTTCCTTCCGAGGATATTTTAGAAAGTAATTTCACTGTCGCTGCCGATTTGAGAGGTGTTAGTGATGCCCTCGCGAAGGTTCAGTCGAACTTAGATTCACGACCTGATAGGAACGTTTTGCTTCGCACACAAAACCTTTTGCATCACTTGCATCATCGTCTTAATCGTATTGTTTGCGATAAATCGACACAGCCCATGTTTGATGTTTGTGACCAGGAGTTTCGAACTCTGACGGCTAGGTTTAATTCTATGAAGGACACTGCTGCCGCGACCGTCTTGCCAGCTCCGAGCGCAGAGCATGTAGTTAGCACGGCACCGATAAATGTTAACGTCACTTGCGACCGCGGTAGTCATAACGAGCTTTGTAAGATCAAGTTCGATGGCAAGTCTTGCGTCCGTGCCTTCGTGGAACGTATAACGGAATTTTGTGAAGCTAGGTCGATTTCGGATTCGAAGCTTTTGTCGTATGCGACAGAGATTTTTACTGGTGATGCACTTCATTGGTACCGTAATATTAAGGGTCAAGTGTCCACCTGGGTTGAACTCTCCACATTGCTCAAGCAAGATTTTGGTCAGAAGGACTATGATTATAGGCTCGGTAATGAGATTCGGTCACGTACGCAGGGTGAATCCGAGAACATTACCGTATACTTATCAATCATGGCTGGTTTATTCTCGCGTCTCTCTAAGCCATTGCCGGAGGACGAAAAGTTGGAGATCCTTCTCCATAACATCAGGCCTTGCTATGCCAGTACCTTAGCGTCAGCGTCTGCGATTACTGACATAAATACATTGCGTAATCATTGTCGTAATTACGAAAGTATTCAGGCACGTCTTGCTGACTTTCGTGAACCACCCAGGCGTACAGCTGACACTTTGGCACCTGAGTTTGCTTATACTGGTAATAGTACTAATAAAAATAATAGCTTCCATAATAACAAGAATTTCACATACAGGAATAACAATAATAAACAATATAATAATAACGCTAATGCTAATACTAACAAAATTAATAGGTCTTATACTAATAATTTTAACAAATATAACAACAACAACAACGGCAACGAGAAACAGGTACATGCACTTACTTCTACACCCTCGGCCAAACCCTTATTTTGTCCTAGATGTCGTAATAATAGCCACAACTTGCGTCAATGCCCAGCTAATAAGGATGACATTTATTGTTTTAAGTGTGGTCATAAAGGTGTCAAGTCTCCTGATTGCCCTACTTGCAAGAAGGCGAAGCCTTCCTCTTCAAAAAACTAAAAGGACAGAATTGCGCCAACCATCACATTGATCATTTTGATCCTGTAGATTGGAGCGATTGGTTGAAAACTATTAAAATTTATTTCAATTCGTATAAGATCGACGCAATTCTGAATGATGATCCTAGTATTGATAATCGTCCTTATGCAACGGTACACGTTAATGGTATTGAGATGAAGGGTTTGCTAGATTCTGGTGCTGCCGTAACTGTTTTAAAGAGTGATGCTCATACAGCATTACAAGGTTTACCTTTATTTAAAGATAAATTTATCACAGCCGTTGGGGCTGGCGGTCGTATATTGCAGAGCCGGGGTTATTTTAACTTGCCTGTACATTTTCGTGATAAGTTTCACTTTATTACTGCTCATATTGTCCCAGAAGTTAATACTGATTTTATATTAGGCGTAAATTTTTGGCTTAAATTTAACATTCTTCCAAATTTAAGTAGTATTACTTTTCCTAATGCTACAGTCGATATTGAAGAACCGAAGTCTAGTGATACTTCGTTCATTCACGGTTATGATCATTTAAGCGTTTCGGAGAAATCCATAGCCGACAACATCATTGCGCAGTTCGAGGATATTTCTGCTGAACGGAAAGGCTTAGGTAAGACCAGTCTTATTGAACACCATCTAGATACTGGAGATGCGCAACCGATCCGGCAACGGTATTACCGAATGTCACCGGAGAAGCAACGGATCCTCGTTGAACAGGTAGATGAAATGCTTGGTCTCGACGTCATCGAGCCCTGCGAAAGCGCCTGGTCTTCACCTGTCCTGCTTGTCACCAAGAAGAACGGTCAACCTCGTTTCTGTCTCGACAGCCGTAAGTTGAACTCAGTTACTCGAAAGGATGCGTATAGTATACCTTACGTATCGGAAATACTAGATAACTTACGTGACGCTCGTTACCTTTCGAGTATCGATTTATCGAAAGCCTTCTGGCAAATTCCAATTGCTGTCGAGGACAGGGACAAGACCGCGTTTTATGTTCCTGCTCGTGGTACATATCGCTTCAAAAGGACCGCGTTTGGTTTAACCAACGCACCGGCGACGCAGCAGCGTTTAGTTGACCTTCTCTTCAGAGAATTTGACTTAAAAGTCTTTGCCTACTTAGACGACATTATAATAATATCGGAGGACTTCAATTCTCATGTGTCGCTACTTCTTCGGGTATTAGACAAACTTCGCCAAGCAAACCTGACGGTGAACTTGGAGAAGTGTCAATTCTTTAGAAGTCAACTTAAGTATTTAGGATACGTTGTTGACAGCCATGGTCTTCGCACGGACCCAGGTAAGGTAGAAGCTATTTTAAACTATCCAACACCTACCAGTGTTAAGGACATAAAGAGATTTTTAGGAACTGCCACCTGGTACCGTCGGTTTGTGCCACAGTTTAGTACGATAGCGGGCCCTCTTAACCAGCTGACATCTACTAGGAAGGGTAGACCGTCTTTTAAGTGGACTCCTGAAGCTGATGCTGCTTTTACCAAGCTAAAAAATGTTTAGTCTCGGCTCCAGTGTTGTCTTGCCCTGATTATAGTAAGCCGTTCGAGGTTCATACAGACGCAAGCAACTATGGTGTAGGTGGTATGCTGACTCAAACAATTGATGGTAAGGAGCATCCAGTAGCTTACATGAGCAAATCGTTAACACAGGCTGAGCGTAATTATAGCATAACGGAGCGTGAAACACTCGCGGTAATTATAGCACTCGAGCATTGGAGGTGTTACTTGGAGAATGGTAAACCGTTCACTGTCTTTACAGATCACAGTGCCTTAAAATGGTTCCTTTCTCTAAGTAATCCTACCGGTCGTCTCGCTCGTTGGGGCGTACGTTTATCGTGTTTTAACTTCGAGCTTAAACATCGTCGAGGAGTGGATAACGTGATTCCCGACGCTCTGTCGAGAGCTGTTCCGATTAGCGCTATTGACTTGTCCAATTCATATCGTAACACGTCAGATGCATGGTACAAAAATATTTATAATTCTTGCTTAACTAAACCTCAAAATTTTCCTAATTTTCTCATCAAGAACGGCTCTTTGTATAGACTTTGCAAAAATAAACACGAGAAAACCTCCGAGTTCTCTTGGAAGGAAGTTGTCCCAAGCGAATTTCGTCACGATGTTTTGGAACACAACCATTCTGAGCCTATGGCTGGACATTTAGGTATCTTTAAAACGTATCGTAGATTGGCGTTGAGATACTTCTGGCCAGGGATGCATAATGACGTCGTGAAATTTGTAGGATCTTGTAATAAGTGTTTACAATACAAACATCAAAATCATCAGGTGCTTGGTGAAATGGGTCGCCCTAAACAATGTTGCCGACCTTTTCAAATGGTTTCGATTGACCTCATGGGCCCTCTGCCTATCACTCGGAAACAAAACCAATATATCCTGGTCATCACTTGTTGTTTTTCAAAATTTTGCCTCATTTTCCCTATTCGTAATGCCACTTCAACTATAATCACTAAAATTATAGAGGACCAACTCTTTCTAGTTCATGGGGTTCCTCAAACAATCTTTCTTGATAACGGCAGTCAGTTCACTAGCGGCATGACCGTAGATTTATTTAAAAAATATAATGTGCCGAATGTCTTCTACACGCCTAGGTACACGCCACAAGTTAACCCCGTGGAACGTCAGAATCGCACGATCGTTACTTGCTTATCAACTTTTGTCGATGAAGATCATAGGACCTGGGATTTGTTTATACCGGAAGTACAATTTGCCATAAATAACTCTGCAAATGAAGTAACAGGTTATAGCCCTTCGTTCCTCGTATTTGGTCGAGACCTAGTGACTTGTGGTACGCATTATGTCGATAATGACCTTGGCAGGGATTTAATGTTCTTACCACGTGACATTTATGCCGAAAATTCAGGTTGCATGTCCGAAATATTTGATAATGTACAGGCGAAGTTACATCAAGCTCATGCAAAGAATACCGCACATTATAATCTACGCCGTAGACATGTAGAATTTAAGGTAGGGGACATAGTCATGAAACGTGCTTATGTTTTAAGTGACAAAGATAAGTACTTTAGTAAAAAATTAGCCCCTAAGTTTCTACAATGTCGTGTTGTTGAAAAGAAGTCACCTTTGGTGTATGTGTTGGAGGACATGTCTGGAAAAAATATAGGGACTTGGCACATAAAAGATTTAAAATTATCAAGTTTTAATAAATAATATAATAAAAAGTTACATTAATTTCCCAAGTCGCGTGTATTTACCATCTATTACAGTGCAAAAATGTATTTTCATTGGTTTCTGGTTGAACGATAACTGGTTACCTGCAAAAGTCTGGGCGCATTAGCATCTGTAGTTTAAAACTAGATACTAATGTTTTTTTATGATTGCGTGAGGTATGATTGATAGCATGAAAGACAGTATGAAATAGTTAATGCAAATACGCAAACGTATATTGCGCGGATTTTATTCTGAGGAACAAAATCCTTTTCCGGCGCGAGGGGGTAATGTAACGTTGCACGTACATGTTTTAATTATAAGCTTTAATTTTATTATTTTACAATTTTAATTATACAAATTTTAACCAAATAACTTATTTATAAATTAATTTTAATTATAGTTGCATGAATTATTTTAATCAATTATTATTTTTATTATTTATTTTAATCAACTAACTATTTATTTTTACAAATTTAACAATCAATTTTAAATTTAAATTAATTATCTTATTCTACTTTTCTATTTTAAAGTACGACTAAGAATATAATAAAATAATTATGTTTTAAAAACCTCTGTAATAGACATCGCAAGGTTAATCCGACCGTCCATCGCAAGGCTATTCGTATCAACTGTACTACGACCGGTCTGAGCTGACGTCACGGAATAATCTGGAACTGGCGCGAGCGCTGCCCCGCCGCGCCGCCCAGTCATCAGTCCGCGCCAGCCGCCAAACGTTACGCACGTACGTACCGTCGCGCACACGGGCCAGCCCGTGTCGTCTCGCGCGCTGTACAAATTATAATTTTAATTATTTTCTGGTGGGCGCGGACACCTGCAAATTTAATTAATTTAAATATATTCGGCGACGTAATCGCGAAATAACGAGTTCTCGCACCCACGTACTGGTAAGTGCAAAGTGTTGAACGTTATTTTAAAAAATAGTACATAGTGTAATTTTAATCCTAATGTGAGCTCACTTGTAATTATCTTTTGTTAACAGTGTTAAATGCTTAATTTAAATTATTCATTCCCATTTTATGCTAAACGCTTTTAGAGGGAATGACTTTGCAATTTCCTTTGTTCTGTTAGTGCTAAGTAATGTAATGGCGGGTACGAATAAGTATGTGTGCGTACCTCCTTCTTAATTTAGTCACTTTCTTTGTTCTTTCTTCCTTACTTCTGTGCTTTTCCTTGCTGTGCTTGTAACTCCGCTCTGATTTGTGAACACAAACACGCTATCTGCTTATGCACTTATGCTGCTGGTGCACCGGCTTATTCTTGGTCCCACCTTCATCATCATCATCATCGTCACAGGGTGTTCACCTATCAGAGCGAGCAAGAACAAGGTCTCATCACTAAGACTATGCGTGGAAATTTACAGGGTGCGCCGTTATTTTTAAAAAAGAAGACCGTGTAAAAATACTTCCAGTAAGAATACTAATCAAAGAGCACCGCTAACCACAAGCTTCTTCTTTAGAATTGTTTTCAATACTTATGATTTATGACTATTTATAACCATGTTATAAATACCTACTCGAAAATGTGTTATGTGTTGTATGTGTGTGGTAAAAAAAATATCACATGCTAATAAATACCGTGCGTGTGATGTGAGCAATAAAATACATTAGGCTGTGATGTAGAAATACTTCGAGTAAATATACTAGGTAAAAATACTTCTAGTCAAGTAGAGGCATCCGCAGTCTCACAAGTCAAAAAATTAAAGAGCTTCGAGCTTTTTCGAGTACGTTTTAAGGTAGACAAAGATATAGTTAATATTTATATTATTTATGTAAGATCACTTAAGTATGTAGTTTAACGACCCGTCCCGATATTTTTAACTTTTTTGAAATTCGTAGAAATTAGCGCCTGATACGATATACGATATAAATTTGTAGTGGCGATTATTTTAACTAAATCGCTTATCTAATCCCAATGGTAAAAAGGTAAAATCATTAAGTTAAGCTGATGTTGATATGTGATATATTCTGGGTAAGGCACCAATGAACCGATGGCCACAGAGAGAGGTTTATTCGCGTAGTAATGCAAGCGGGGTTGTGACTTTTTTTGAATATCCACATATTTATTGTTATAACAAGTATTTTTCCCCGTTCCGTACGCACGCGTCCACCCTAGTATACGAGCGAGCGCCTACAATTTGTAGACAATTACATATTATTTGATATAATTTGGTTCAACTTTTCTGTTTTTTTTTTCGGAGCGCTAATGGCACTGAATGTACCGAGAAGTGCTTTTTGGCTCTTACAAGGAAAAATTCTTACAAAAATATGATTTAATCACAGTTGTGTGAGTTTATAACACGTTAGTGACTAAATAAGCCTATCCTTTGTGTGTACCTACTACGACGGTGGCAAAGAATATGGCCCGTCTGATATTAAGAAGGGACCGTAGCGAACGCACGTGAGGTACCTAATGTACGGGCATGGAAAGCTATGGTTCATCATGTATTTCTGGCGGTCAATTCTGGTGTTCGGGTCATTTCGGGGGGTCCAGGGGCGTCGGTGTTCGCTTATCATCAGGCGACCTGTTTGCTCGTTTGCCTCCTATCCTGTCGCATAAAAAAATTGTGTTAGGCCTTCAGTAATATGTATTTTTTACGATTCTATAAGGTAGTTAAAGGTACAGTGGGCAAATCTCGACTGGGGGGCAAATGGAACTGGTCCATTTTTTCTATGTTTTACAATGTTTGCATTATTAAATAGAGTGTCCACCGCGGTTATATATGGTAGGCGTGTTCAGTGGATACATATAGAACTCAACATCACAGTGTAATAATGGAAACAATGGATCAGTTACAATTGCCCCCAGTCGAAATTTGTCCCGCTGTACCTAAATTTAGAATTATATATGTTTCTGTAGTATTTCTTCTACGAACGAGACAAACAAGTTTTTTTTCATAGATTTAGTACAAACTACACAGTTTGTACTGTAATGTTGAAAATGTTGAAAGTTCAAGGTTTATTCGGGTCATTACCGACGAGACTATTCACAAAACTGTTCTAAACAGTCTAATATAACTAGACCCCCATGGCTTATTTCACAACACAGACAATAGTGTAGTTCCCTATAATTAAAATACAATATTTTATGCAGTGCACGAAATAAAGCACCACATAATGAGAAGAAAAATATGGACAGTAGTTATGTTTACGAGTAAACATAATTTCTATTTAATAAGTCAAAAAGAAAGATATAAAGTAAATGAATACCCTGACGTCACTCCTCAGTATTTCATAGTACTTCTATATTAGCCAATCATTTTGACAGTTCATAAAAAGAAGCTGTTTTGACTAGTAGGTAACTAGCCTATTTTCGCCCGCGAGTGATACTTAGCCGTTCATTGTTGCTGAAGAACAATGTTACTTATCAACCCAGAAATAGGCACAGAACTGTCAGTGTCAATTGTCAATGTCACTGTGGTCGAACAGCCCACATTTGGCAGCTTGAAGTTCGCACAAATCCTCTGCACACATGCTCCAGCGACACCTGGGCTATTTTTTTCAACGTTGTCCACCCCACTTTTTTTTGTAACATGGGTATTTTTTACGCGATTCATACTCAGAATCGAGAGCTCTTTCTATCATGATAGGAGAAAAAAAATGTCCCAAGATTTCCATACATTTTTTCGAACCTTCCATTTCGTTACTGCCATACAAAATGTATGAAAAAATGGTAACGGAATGGGAAAAAAACCTTGGGACACTTTTTTTCTCCTATCAGGATTGAAAGAGCTCGCGATTCTGAGTGGAAAACACATAAAAATTTCCAAATCCAAAAAAAAGTGGGGTGGACAACTTTGAAAAAAAAAATGGCCCACCTAGGTAGGGGTCCTAAATTTGTACCCAGCAAATATAAACAGAGGCCAATCTTAAATTGCTTCTACCTACCGTATTTTGTCCATTGCAACTTCTCCTTAATGCGTTTTAGATGACGCTGAGCAAACTAAAGTATGAAAAGGCGAAATATCTACATCACTTTAAAGGCGTTTATAACCGTTTTGATATGGAAATGGTCAGAACAAAGTTGACGAGTGGACAATTTTGTGGTACAAATGAGTTCACATGTTTAGTGGACGGACGGACGGACAGTTATTAGTAAAAGATTTTGGGCTTTCAAAGTTCTGCTTTGCTGCGAGTTAAATATTCATTAGAATATTTTTTTTTATCATGCAGAAACGTCTGCGGTCGATACTACATATTTTTAAATTAAAGGAAAAATGGAAAAATTCACACCTCCGGCAGCCGGCCCCGGTATTCTTTAGAATAGTTGAGCAAAGCGTAGATATCCAAATGATATTTTTCACCACATCAACTGGTAAAAAAGGCTCTCTTTGCTATTCAAAAACAGATAGCAAAATTGCATTTTATTCACAAGAGTGCAAAGTAATTTCATAGAAATTTTAACTTGATGTCTTAAGCTGGCTGGTAGATTTTGAATCATAAATATTGAATATATCGATGGATTTGATTTAGTTTCATGTTTTATATTCAGTATTTTGTTCGTTTTGGTGTAGTGAAAAGTTTTGTGTTTCACTTGGTGGCAAAGTTTGTTTAACCTTCGTGCCTTAAAAGTCTTAAAACCCTCGAAACGCTCAAGATTCCACTTTTTGAACCACTCGCTACGCTCGCGGTTCAATATTGGAATCTTTCGCTTGCTCGGGTATCAATATTGACACGTGCGGTTAAACAACTTTGCCCCTTTTAAAACAAATAACTATTAACTGGGTTTGGTAAAAATTAATGTCCCAGTCATAAATATATATAAAAAAAACATAAGTACCTACTTCAATCATCATGGAGAAATATGATTCGAGCTCTACACCCCAGCAGAAATTTAAAAAAGAAGACTTCAATCATCCACCACCCACCCTTCATCATAAATTTAAACATTTTTCATTCACTACATTTTAAAATTGCCAGACTATATTTCTCAATGTAAGTCGCGACACTACACCGACAATAAACATTTTAAAAAGAAATAAAAGCTCCTCTACATTGTCGATAACATAAAACACAAAGCGACCATAAACAAAATTGCCGCCATCATTAACTCGGCCGTTACGAATTTAAATTTAGAACTACCGTCTATAAATTAAGTTCTCAAACACTTAACGCCTTTGTCGTTTACACACTAGATGGGGCATTTGGATGAATTATTTTAGTAAATATTTTTGATTCAATTTTATCTAATACACATTTAGAAATCATTGATGAAATCAAAAATTAGCCTGCGTTATTTTCTCCATCTCCTAACTATTAGCAATTACGTTTGCGGCATTTTAACTCGAGTAAAAATCTTTTCATTATTTTTGTGTTCATCTGAGAATTCTTAAAATAACAAAAAATAAAACCGCCTTCAAAAATAAGCGCGTTACAAAACACGGAGAAACTAAAAAGCCAAAAATAATAAACCTTTCAATTCAGATTTCTTATCGTATTGCAATAAGCTAAACATCCAAATTATAAACAAATCAATTATTTTTGTAGTCGGTACCAGACCTGTTCGTCGCCTTGCTATTGCCTGTTTGCCCCACCCAACCATACACAGGCTGGTACCGACAAAAATAATTGATTTGTTTATAATTTGGATGTTTAGCTTATTGCAATACGATAAGAAATCTGAATTGAAAGGTTTATTATTTTTGGCTTTTTTAATTTCTCCGTGTTTTGTAACGCGCTTATTTTTGAAGGCGGTTTTATTTTTTGTTAAAAAGTTAATTTATTTGTTGATTTTTAGTGGTTCCTAGTGATATTATATGTATCAGTCCGAATACATGTACAGTAGTGAAAGAATTATCCTTTAACTCCTAACCATTGAGGAGTTGACCTTCCATCATCAGCTCAGCCACATAAAATTATTACCATCAGACGTAAATACTGGTGTACCTTTGAAAAATAGACTAAAAACATTACATGTGCCTATAACATTTGAAGAGTTCCCTCGATTTCTCCAGGATCCCATCATCAGACCCTGACTTGGTGCCAATGGGACCATCTCGGGGTTATACCGGTTCGATCAAAAAAAAAATTTTGAAAATCGGTCCACGATTCTCGGAGGTATCGAATAACATACATACAAAAAAAAAAAAAAAAAAAAAAAAAAAAAAAAAACATTCAGTCGAATTGAGAACCTCCTCCTTTTTTGAAGTCGGTTAAAAATTAAAGTAAGTTGCTTTCAGGACCTTCTTTATGTGTTAAGTGTGAACCACTTTTCAATGTAACCAGATATATGCAAGAGGGATAAAGAGGCAGAAAATAAGATTATAATATCCGATGTTCGCCGTAGGTTGATCATAGATGGAGATTTGTGTGTTGTGTGAATGCGTCTGAGTGATGCTGCGTCAACCCTTTCTAAAGCGGCATCTACATGAGGACATCTCCCAACTCCTCCCAACCCGTTCTATTTTCAAATTACGTTCTATTTTCAAATTAACAACTGTCATTCGCGATGACAGATGGCGCTAGCGACCACGTTTTTTGGATTAATTCGTGTTCAAAAAAACACGTTGACATTTTTGACACGGCCGTAGGAAATGGCTGGGATTAATCACAGATGTGGTTTAATGATTTATTATAGTTCTGAGGAAGGAAATTCTTTGGTTTTTGACAGTTGACAGTGAAATTTGACGCGTGAGAAATATGCTTGTCAACGGGTTTTAAAAAAATGTACGGATGTAGAGTTTTTCAGTATTTTATTTCCGTACGTATTCATTTGTTAGTTATGTCACCGTAAAGGAAGGAGTTATATTGCAGTAACTTAACATAATTACAATTAGTGTAGCATTTTTTTCCATAAAATTTTGATGCAGTTGGATTTATTATAGACATTTGGTTAGCTAAAAATGACGAACATCAGTCCTCATAATAATCGGTTGATATAAAAAATGTGAACGATTTGTTTCAATGCAAAATGTCAATTTATTTTTTTTCCTAGCTGAAAAGTCGGTGAAAGATATTAAGGCAGAATGAATAAGTACCGCCTTGGGGCTTAAATTCAAAAAATCCAAAACTCTGCATCATCATCTAGTCTAGATTTTAAATTGTCTTGATAGTCTTGACACTACTCGGGACGCTCCCGCTAGCAAACTACCCGTGCAAGTCGCCTCGCACAAAAAGGCCGAAAGAGCGGTATAAATAACGAACATCACAACCCTTCACATACAATACACTTAATTGTCATACCTAATTATTATACACCTTTATTTATCTAAAATTACACCAAGATACCACTTCCTTATTAAAAATCCACTTTTCATACAAAAACATGAACACTTACGTCATTTAGTAAGTAAAGTATTCGTTCGACAAAGCTGTTGAAAACTGTCTTGTTCTTTTTTCAAATCTCAAAGAACAAAGTAACAATATTCGTTCCTCAATAGAATAATGAAGTATGTTCAAAGAGAGTTTATGCAATTATAAGGATTATATTAACCATTTAAAGTATATTTTCCAATGAATTTATAAAGGAATATAGGACGTTTTTCTTCGTAGAACGGTTGACAAGTTTATCTGCGATCGTGTCAAAGGATAACATACGTTATAGTGAAAGTAAGAAGAGTTATGAACGTGTTAGTTATGTTGGTGAAACATGGTTGTGATGTATTCGGGTCATCTTTGTACGGTGTCAACATGGTCTTTTGTTAGTTTTTCAGAGTTTCTTTGTACGTAATGCCACTTTTCATCATTGCCATGCTCATCCACACACCTTCAATGGTCGCGCATGTTTCAGAGGAATTTCTCCCACGAACGCTCCGGCTGTGGAATGTTAGTATTCCCGATTACAGTATGGGGTTTGTTTCTAAGCAAATACCCCTTGAGTTGCGGGCGTCCATAGGTTACGGTGACCGCTTTCCATCAGGCGGGCCGTATACCTGTTTGCCACCGACGTGGTATTAAAAAAAAAATATCTCGTACTGTACGATTAACATCACTAACGATTCGGGTTTTATGTCTATCTTGCTTGCACTTATGCGATCCCGACAAGAGCCGAAGGGTAAAAGCCGAATCGTTAACTTATTTTAATCTCACTGTAATTTTATCTTTAGGTACTATGCTTTAGGTTAGACAATTGGCTAGTTTCCTACTAGTCAAATCAGCTTCTTTTTAAGAACTGTCAAAACGATTTGCTAATATGGAATTACTATGAAATACTGAGGAGTCACGTCACGGTCAATTTATTTACTTTATGTCTTTTTCTTTGACTTATTAAATAGAAATTATGTTTAAAAATAACTAGACTGTCCATATTTTTCATCTAATTATGTGGTGCTTTATTTCGTGCGTTGCATAAGATATTTTATTTTAAGTATAGGAGACTAGCCTATTATTATAATTACCATCAGTCGGTGACTTAATTTGTATCTTTAAGATACAAATCTCTAAGTTAGAGAGCGGAAAAAGTGTGCGTTGCTCTTCGCGGAGACTTAAACTCTAGGTTGACTGTCATCCAAGTCAGTCAGTTACAAGTTTCAATCCAGGTAGTATTTTTTTTCCATTTTAAATGTACTATCAGCTGCAAAAGTGCATGGAGAAATTATGAATGAATTCATTGATAAATTCGCCATCTACTTTTACCCTAAGTTTTAAACTGAAACGGGAGTTACCTAATCTCATAACAATAAATGTAGGTATCTATCGACGTGCGAAAACTTAGATATTTAGGTATTAAGACTAAGCAATAAGCATCTAATTTAATAACTAGCTTATAAAATAGGCCCTTGAAGCATTTTACCAAGGAAGCTGGATTTTTATTGGCACACGAAGTTAGACGTTTCGAACGAGACATTGCGTCTGTCCACAAGCAGAGTGCCTGTTTATTCAAACAACGTCGTATTTCATTCGATGCAAAATAAAAATCAAAAAGAAACCCGTCAAGTTTAACCAGAAGTTCCTGTCAAAAGATAAACGCGCCATATTTTAACGAAATGTCATTGCGTGCCCTGTCATTATGTGCAGCCATTATAAAAAATATTCACGAAAAGATCGTCAAGCTAAATTTTATTTATGCACGCTGAGAAAAATTGTCGTGTGTTTATTTTATGCAGGGTAAAATTTGAACAGAGATCAGAAATCGCAAAACAAATAAGACATATAGATATATAGAATACTCTTTATTGGGACACCTCAGCAAACAGAAAAAACATACAGTGGAGACAAAACAAATGATTATAAATAGAGGCAGACAACAGATGGCATTATCGCTAAAGAGCGATCTCTACCAGACAACCTTTGACAAATTTATAACCTATAAATTTTAATACAAACATATATTCTTTGAAAGGGCACAGCACACTCAGAAGAAATAGATTTACATAAAACCTCATCAGTAAAATAATGGATTTGAAACATTTATGGTTAGTGATCAACTGATCATAGTGGGTTCGATTCCCGTCAAGGTATGTTGTCGTGCGATGAGCGTACACGGATATTTGTATATTTGCTATAGATTCTGAATTTTGTATCCTCTATCGACGTTTACATTTTGTATATTCGTGAGTCTGTTTAGTAAAACGTCCCACTTTATCGGTTACCAATAAGGTGAGATTTAAATAGTTGTATCTTTATATGAATAAACTGACAAAGCGGCTTTATAGCAATGGACAAAGTGGGACCTTTTCCCGTACACACTCACATTTGAGTAACCTAATAATCAATCTACGTTAATGCACTAGTTTGCTGCATAAATAATGTAGGTTGCTTTTCGTAGAATTCCTTGTATATATGTAGTATGTTTACTTTAAGATAGGTATCTGTTTCATTTCAAGTTAATTAACTACTCATTACTGATGTCAGTGACACACTGTAAAGGAAATCATTTACGAGTAATTTTTATCCTTTTCCGATTCCACCCTGTATGCTTGCTTATAGTTTGACATCGAATGTCAATCTGATATATCTACCGAACTTTTCGAAATTAATGACGAACCGCACACATCTCGAAACACGCCTTATGCATACACAAATTACGTTCAAAATCCATTAAATCGATGTGAAAACGTTTATGGAAATAACTTTAAATAAATCCGTGGAGTTAAAATGCAGTTTTAAAAGAACAGGAACTTGAAAGGAGTTGCTTGGTGTAAAAGTTTTAGTAAAAATGGATTGATGGTTAAACTGCTACAAAATAGTGTAAGAGGGAAGATAAATGGCGTGTGGCTTGTGTTTCTATTTGGTGTTCTTGTTTTTAAACAGGGTTTAAAGTATCTTCATCTTAGGCCCACTTGCACGAACCACTTAACTCAAGGTTAGTGGGCTGTCATGTGTCAAATCCATATAAAATGGTGGGTTAACCCGTGGGTTTGACCCTTCATTTTCGTTGGTGCAAGTGGCCCTTAGAGTTTTGTATGTAAACAAAATTATGAAACGAAGAATGTAGGTAGTACCTGATTAGGTAAGTATGTTCCACGTATGTTAATTATTATAACGACCATCTGTGGCAGTTTATTGTATATGATCTGATTCAATTTACTTTATTCTATTTATTGTTTCTAATTTATAAACTAGTTATCTATTCTATAGGATATTTTTATTTATTTGAATGATAATAATTTTAATCGACCTAAAATTCTTAATTTTACTTAAACATGTGCCATTTACACTGTGGGTGAGTGAGGTACGCTTATCATCATACAGAAACGCAAAAAATAACTTTTTATTTTTTATTTATGGTTAACATTATCATTACTTATATTTAGCAAAAGAAAAAAAAAACATTTGAAATCTCCACACTCTTCCCTGTCCTATTGATTCATTACGAAGCGTGTCTTACAATTTATGACATCGCAAACTTACCCTAAGCTGTACTTTCTCAAAAACAAAATGGCCGCCTTCCATACCTTACCTTTACTACTTACGACCTTTTCAAACCACGATAAACACATTAATATGCATCATGTGACTTAAACACTAGCGAATAAGATTCAAAATCGCGTAATTTTAAGTGCTATTTAAATCCAAAATGGCGGATGCGTGAACAGTCTTTTTAAACTTATGACGTTTCAAAAGTTAAGTTAATTATGCGTTAAAACGTAGCCAATAAGACTGAAAGTCGTGAAAATATTAAGAAGGTAAATAAAAGTTTATAACTGGGCTTTAGAATGATTTATTTCTGTTTTAAAGTGCCGGATTAGGGCAAAAGGTCTCGAGGTTTTGTACTAAGCCTTAATGGTCTGTAGAGGTGATACTGGGTAATTTTAAGTTCAAAATAATGAACCACGGTATACAAGCTTTTTGTTATTTAGATAGTAGCTTAAGTTTTTATTTTTACACGAACTGAAACGTCTGGAATCGATGATAAGCTTAAGCTTTATGAATATATTTTCGAAGTAAATAACCAAACCACAAAATTAAAATTTTGAAAAAAAAAAACCTTGACATAGTGGACCAATTTTCATGAAACATGGCTAAGAACACTACCGACTAATTCAGTTTTCAAACATAAAAACTAAATCAATATCGGTTCATCCGTTCGGGAGCTATGATGTCACAGACAGACAGACACGTCAAACTTATAACACCCCGTCGTTTTTGCGTCGGGGGTTAAAAAGGGACCGTCTATGTGTTATTGGTGTCTTGAGTATCTGAAAGCCGTGAGTTCAAGTATCAACCGGGATATTAAATTTAAAACTGAAAAAAAATATGTACAAAAGGTCGTTCTTTACCAAGGTCTCCAAGTGTCAAAGCTGGTTTGAACCAGTGTCCTCCATTTACGCAACGGACGCATAAACCGATCGGCCATTCAGTCACGGTGGCAAGGGTAGGAATTTGCAAGTACATTTTTTTTATTATTATAAATGGACTTACTCTTGGCCACAGACTAGCCAAAGGCAAAGACGTGGCCTACGATGGAGTGAGCTCGCCCAGAAGATGCCTGTTCACTCTTGATTTGAAGGTTGCCGGGTCGACATATATGACAACTATTAAAAGCAGAATATGTCTTTATTCTTTACATAAGCACAAGGACCCTTTTTGAATGGAAAGACACATCATATACCCCCCAAATAGCTTCCAAAAGATAATATTTTGATATCATATCTCTATGAATATGTACATAGCGAATGAGATATATAATTACACATGTGGACATGCAATTAAGACGGACTGAATGTCCCAAGGCGTCTTATTCGTATGTAAATATGTAATAGGTAAATATACTGAATATAAACTCGCCATTTATGTTAGAGGCGACGGGAGTTCATTTCTCCATATAAATATAACTGACTGTTTCCTATACGGATTTTGAAGAAAGTACTTATGAATTATCCTGGTTATGCCGGTGGGTTTTACCGGGTAAATACCCGATATTTGCTATGAGATAAAATGTGATTTTAGTGTATCACTCCAACTATAAAAATCGTGTAATATCATTCTCTGACATACGGAAATAATTTCAAATGCTTTTAGTATAAATTATAAGTTTGATAAATTAAAACTGTAAATAAAAAAATGCGAATAAAAATATTTAAAAAAAATCTTTTTCCCCTCACTAGCTCGGAAACACGTGTTTTGACCTTTAATACCAGCGGGTAAAAACGCATTTTATCCACTAGTGGGTAAAGTAATTTGACCTTGAATAAAGTCAAATTAACTGCTTTAAAATTGATAAAAGTAGGTGAATCTAGTAATAAAGATGATTTACCACCTGTGGAACTACTGGAAGCAATGATAAACACATTTTTTGCGTTGTATAGTTTCCTCGCTATAGTGAGGGGAAAAGTTTTGTGTTACACTCGGGTGCAAATGTATTTTACTTCTCGTGTGTTAAAAAACTCGCAAGTTCAGGATTCTATTCTCGAACCACTCGCTTACCCCCCGATGCAAAAACGATGGGGTGTTATAAGTTTGACGTGTCTGTCTGTCTTTGTGTGTGTATGTCTGTGGCATGATAGCTCCCGAACGGATGAACCGATTTAGATTTAGTTTTTTTTTGTTTGAAAACGGAATTAGTCGGGAGTGTTCTTAGCCATGTTTCATGAAAATCGGTCCATTGTGTTGGGGTTTTTTCATAATTTTTTTTTTTTACCGACATACGTGTTTGTCATACTATAGACACCGTAGTGTGTGAGGAGAGTCCTATGATATATCGGATTCCAATAATTTCACAACTCTTCTTTCATAAAATGAACGGTTAACCAATTTGAATCTTAGGCCACTCTAGAACCCTCTCTTATTGACACCGTGCATTTATTGGCAATGGAAGTCACTTTTGACGTTGACTGTGAAAAGGTTCTACAGTGGCCTAGGATTCAATTGGTTGCCTGTACTGGTGATATTATACTAGGTATATATTCAAAGTATTTCGCGTCCGAGTATTTGTCACAGCTCCGCGTCGTGGCAAATTATGCGGAACGGACTAAAATTGATGGCGAGCGGTAACTGAAAATAAACGTCGGAGTATGCCGGCTTTGTCTCATTTGTATTGTTTTAGTGAAACAGTAAGCTATTAAACGTTTGAAGTGATTATAATTATCTACACACGATAGAATATGGCGTGTGTACTTCGAAACACAACTAATTATGTTTATAGAAACGGTAAAATTCACCGTTTTGGCCGAGCGAGACTCGTACTTGCGACCTTTCAGAATGCCGATCCAATCGATCTTGTCCAACTGAGCTACCGAAATATACCAAATAATTATTCCGTTTCAGTAATACTACTTACGTGATGCATAGTCATTGACTTATTTATTTTTAACCCCCGACGCAAAAACGACGGGGTGTTATAAGTTTGACGTGTCTGTCTGTCTGTTTCTTTGTCTGTCTGCCTGTGTGTGTGTGTGTGTCTGTCTGTGGCATCGTAGCTCCCGAACGGATGAACCGATTTAAATTTAGTTTTTTTGTCTGAAAGCTGAGTTAGTCGGGAGTGTTCTTACTTCTTAGCCATGTTTCATGAAAAATTCGTCCATTATATTGCGGTCAGGGGTTTTTTCAAAATTTTAATAGTTGAGTGCGTTTACTGTATGTTATTGTTTATAAGAAATATAATTACTTACCTTGGTCTCCTTAATAGCAGTAAGTATCTTTCAGTGGTGGCTGGTGAAAATTTCTGCTAGGCAACACTGAGCAAAGAAACCTACCTTAACATTACTTTACTAGTAATCAATTTTAGGCAAGCCGGTGGGAATCGGCTTGTATGGACCAGCCGCTGCTGGTATCTTTTAGGCTTAAGCCATAGTTATAAAATTATAACCTAACCGCAAAATTAAAATTTTGAAAAAACCCCCGACCACGACAGTAGACCGATTTTCATGAAACATGGCTAAGAACACTCCCGACTAACTCAGCTTTCAGACAAAAAAAACTAAATCTAAATCGGTTCATCCGTTCGGGAGCTACGATGCCACAGACAGACACACACACAGACAGACAGACAAACAGACAGACAGACACGTCAAACTTATTACACCCCGTCGTTTTTGCGTCGGGGGTTAAAAATGATGTACTTTAGTTAAGTTAGATTTAAGTTATATTGCAGTGCCCTATAGGGTTTCATAGCTGAGCAAACAAAATGTAACACCTTGTATTACCTATGGAAGCAATAAAGATTACTGATTACTTACGCCAGACCTTCCTCACTTTCTCAATTATGAAACTTTGGGATAATGTAGAGTTCATATCGACACTATCGACCCTAGTTCGGCCCGTCGGACATTTTTTACTATAAGGTTTTCTTTTTAAACATTAACTTTCCTTAAATTCTCAAGGTTGATTTTTATATATTTAATAGCAAGGATTTGATATAGGTAAACTTGTAGATAAATTACAAAATTGTTTAACACTACTAAGTAACGTAACTCTGTAATTTTCTAGTCAGTATCTAATAACTTTGCATTAGTTAGTAATTAAGTAGGCTTATTACTTAAGTATCTGATATTTTAAACAGAGGGCCGATTTTTGAATCACGGCCATTCAATTTCGTGAAATTCGTTCAATAATATACAGCAAAAGCAAAAGGGAGTGTACAAGTTTCTAATGGGGTGGCAACGCGCATGTGACACTGTTTGCGTTGCATGCGTTCATAGGTTACGGTAACCGCTTTCCATCAGGCGGACCGTATGCTTGTTTGCCACCGACGTAGTATAAAAAAAAAAATATCTCCACTACTAGCGATTTAAATTCTACTAAAAGAATCGAAAACAAGTGGTCATTACCACTAGTTTTAAAATTACTAGCCGTCCTTTTTAAAAAATAGCATTACATCGTTTTCCACAGACTTTCGAACGGTTAATTCGTGCGTTCGAAATTCAAAAATCGATCCCCACAAATTGCTTGAAACTCTTGAAAGTTATAGGACGTAAAGAAACAAACGAAATATTTATAAGCACTCCTCGCTTTAAACATTCTATGTCCGGAATTTTTATAGGCATTAAATACTAGTGTTAAACATCACATTCAAGCCGTCAGCATCAATTTCCTCCCAAAATTCCAATAGAATTAACAATAAACTTGTCCCCGTCAGACTTGGCTTATTGCCGTAATTCCTTCCATTAAGGCAATTTGATAAACAAAAAAGAAAAAAAAAACTTCCCACAAACTCATTCACAATCTTCGGCAACGTTCTATTTTTAAAACGTTTCACTGTCAACTGTCAAACTCGATGACAGATGGCGCTAACTGCGCGCCGCGGGATAAGGCGGGGATTTGTGGAATCCGCGCCATTTTGAACATTCTATATTTGAAAAGCAAGGAGGCACGTTTCGGCTATTAGGGCTTAAATATGGGGTTTGACGTTTGGTGCTTTTTAATTTTTTGTTTTAAAAATAAAATGCTGCCAGCTAAGTGGTGACTATTGAAGGAAACTTTAGAGTAGTAATATGTAACGTTTTAAGCATGCTTTTCAGGAATGTAGTAAATTAATACCAGAAACACCTGTGCTTGGAAATGAAATAACTGTATAACGAGGAGTTTCAACCAGAGCGCACGTTGAGTCGTTGACGGACCTACAAATATTCGAATAATAACCCAATATTGTTTTTTTTAAAGGATCCCCGACATAGTGAACCGATTTCCAACAAACATGGCTAAGAACACCCGACTAATTCAGCTTTCAAACAAAAAAAATACTAAATATATATCGGTTAGTCCGTTCGGGAGCTACGATGCCATCGACAGACACACACACACGGACACGGAAACTTATATTATGTATAACAGTTAAATAACACCCCGTCGTTTTAGCGTTGGGGGTTAAAAATACTGACAAATTAACACATACAATCATGGGTTTTTTGTTATAAATTATAAATAGGTACAGTAAATGACAATCTAATCAGTAGCTTTAAAATAGATATCAAACAAATTATGTATTTTTCCCCTCACTAGCTCGGAAACACGTGTTTTGTCCTTTAATACCAGGTAAAAACGCATTTTATCCACTAGTGGGTAAAGTAATTTGATTTAAAGTCAAATTAACTGTTTTAAAATTGATAAAAGTAGGTGAATCTAGTAATAAAGATGATTTACCACCTGTGGAACTACTGGAAGCAGTGATAAACGCATTTTTGCGTTGTAGTTTTCTCGCTATAGTGAGGGAAAAGTTTTGTGTTCAAAATGTATTTTACTTCAGTGTGTTAAAAAAAAACTGCAAGTTCAGGATTCTATTCTCGAACCACTCGCTTCGCTCGTGGTTCAACTATAAATCCTTTCACTTGCTCGTTTTTCAATTCCACACTCGGCGTTAAAATACAACTTTACCCCCTTGTATAACAAATAACGTATTTATTCTGACATTTAAGTATTTCTCATATTTACGCACGGCAAGGTCACGGATAAATACATCTGTGGTTTTCCCTCATAAAAGGATCCATATAATTCGGGCGGTATAGGGGCGATTTATTTTAAAAGCCAGCGTTCCCATCCTTACTTGGTGGATATTCCACGGGGCGCACAAGCGGACTTCTTCTTTTCTTATGCGCACGCCACCTGAGTGTAATTCAAAAAACGTCTCCTCAGTACATTTTGTATAGGAAGGACGTAAGACGCGCCGCCAAGCGGAGGAGACGCATCTTTTTGAATTAAACTCAGGTCCATCGTGGCGCGGACGTCTTTGCCCGAGACATGCTAGCTCTGATGTGGCCGGTCCCTAAGGGCGATTTATTTAAAAAACCCAACACAAATTATAAATGGGCTTACTTATGGCCGGACTAGCCAAGGCAAAGATGTGGCCTACTTTGGAGCTCGCCCAGCAAGTGCCTGTTCACCCTGGATTTGAAGGTTGCTGGGTTGTATGACTTGTTTGAGCTGGGAAATATTGACGCTGGCCAAGAATTCCACTTTGGCCGTACGCATAAGAAAAGAAACAAAGTGCTCATCTACCAAGTGAGGGCGGAAACCGCCCGTGCGTCTAAATTCCGAAGATAAAAAGGAAATAAGCTCAATTAAAATTTTAATTTTATATTAAAGGAAAAATGGAAAAAAACCACACCTCTGGCAGGACTCGAACTTGCGACCTCTGGCTTTGCCGGAGCCAGCTCCCAACTGTGCCACGGAGGCCTGCTGGATGTGTGAGAATTTTTCCATGCCTTCCCTCAATTCTTAAACGCCTTAGGGTGGCGTATAGCAACATTACTTACTAAATTTATTAAGAAAAATGGAAAAATTTACACTCCGGCCGGACTCGAACCTGCGACCTCTGGCTGACTCCAGCAATGCCAGAGATCGCAGGTTCGAGTCCTGCTGGAGGTGTGAATTTTTCCATTGTTCCTTTTGTTTAAAAATATGTAATATCGCTCGCAGACGTTTCTGCATGATAAAAAATAAGTTCAGTATGGGTTAGCACATTGTTACTGGCGAATTCTCAATGTAACTTGTGTGATGTATTCTTACGGGTAAATGTTGCTATACGCCACCCTGAGGCGTTTAAGAATTAAGGAAAGGCATGGATAAATTCGCACACATCCAGCAGGCCTCCGTGGCGCAGTTGGGAGCGCGGCTGGCTCCGGCAAAGCCAGAGGTCGCAGGTTCGAATCCTGCCGGAGGTGTGAATTTTTCCAATTTTCCTTTAGTTTAAAAATATGTAATATCGCTTGCAGACGTTTCTGCATGATAAAAAACAAATTTATAAATTATTTATTTGATAACGATAGTGCTTACTCTTTATTAAACTGTGCTTATGGCGACCCTTTTCTGTGGAAAACCACGTTCGTTTATTAAAGTTCGGGAAATGGGTTTTGTCATTACGTTTGTTCAAACGGAGCAGAAAGATTACGGCCTGTCTCACGCGACTCTTTTTCAGTAATAAAGAAATAAAATTTAATTTTAATGTAAAATAGAAACGGTGTATGCGCCTTAAGTAGAACAAATGGGGCATCTACTAGTACTGACTGGGACTTCCGGTTCGAACACCATCTTAGCAGTCGTGAATAATTTCTTTTTCTTTTGGTCATTAATGTTGTTTAATTAATTAAGTGCAATATCGATAGCTTATTATGCAGTAAACTAATGTTGTAGTGAGAAGCTGATGAATAATTAATCTCGAAACGCGTTTAGCCACTTTTTGCCGTCAACGGCCGGTAGTCCACGTGCTCTTGTAAAATCTAGCTATCAATTTACAAGTGCCAACTCACCGTACACTGTCGTACTTACCGTATCAAAATCAATAACAATTAGCTTATCTCATCACCTTGACACTGGCAAAATAGTCCCAATGGACTGAGGCCATTTAATTTTAAAAACTTAGTACTGACTGATGTGCAATAGGTGGTGGATATTTCCGACAAATATGAAGAGTTCTTGGAAATTTCATAAAAGTTTCACAAGGCATATAGGAGACAGCTACAGATGTTGTGCGAAAAGATTTGCCTTCGTATTGTTACGGAAACGTACGAACGTGTCATGCTATTTCAGTCAGTCTCAGTACAAGATGCACTGATACTGACATTGACTGAACTAGCATGACAAATACGAACGTTTCCGGAAAAATACGAAAGAAACCCTTTTCGCACTACGTCTGTATGTTTCCCTGTCTAATGCTGTTTCTGAACTTATCGAAATATGTTCAATATTATTACCCCCTTATTCATAAATGTGCTCTAAAGTTATCAAGTAGATGAAGTTCGTTCGTCCTTTTCTATCACACTAATACGCTAGAAAGTGACAAACGAACTTTATCAGCTTGATTTTTTTTTTTTTTCAAAACTTTAGAGTACGTTTATGAATAAGGGGGTTAGTGTTTTGCGACTAGAGTTGTGCCTGCTCGTTCACTGAAAAGATCGCTCCCAACTAGTACGATCTCCAAAGTGTACTAGTTTGTTCTTTTAGGACATTTAGTACAGTAGTACACCGAGAGAGCAAGGGATAAATTGTGCATAAGGCGTACAGTAACGCTCGCTCGTACTAGCCGAGAGCAGATATGTAGTTTTCGCGTGCTCTCGGTCGGATCACACGGATCGCTTTGCTGTCATTGTCACTTCTCGGCTCTTCGCTTCTTTCGATCCTATTCTGTTGCGCGTGTGTGATTGTACTAAATGTACTAGAGAGCAGAATCATTTGAGAGTAGTTCGGTCTAGTACAGTGCAGGGAATCGTGTCTTTTGTACTATTAGTACATGTACTACACAAGCCAAGTTGCGACGCTTTTGATTCGATTAAGTAGGTACGTTGAATTCTGATAAACATCATTTACCAAAACTAGCCACAGGATATACGACTTTGTAGAACTAGATGGCGGTATGATTTGTACGTTATGTCACGCAATGTGAGGTATTGTTGGTTCAGTCTTGTATTACAAACGTTTTCTTGCATGTAAATTTATGTATTAGAAGGTCATGTCATTTTATAATTAATGAGGACAGGAAAACAGCGTGTTAACCTGAGTCAACCGAAAAATAGGTGTTTCTAGAGTAGTACCAATATATTAAAAAAAAAGTCCCCGACATAGTGGACCGATTTTCATCAACCATGGCTAAGAACACTCCCTACTAATTCAGCTTTCAAACAAAAAAAATCTCAATCTAAATTGGTTCATCCGCTCGAAAGCTACGATGCTACGATGTCGCAGATAGACACACACATAGATAGACAGACAGACAGACACGTCAAACTTTAACACCCCGACATTTTTGCGTCGGGGGTTAAAAACCCATAAGTAGGCCTTATTGGGATTAGTCTGGTTTCCTCACGATCGATGTTTCCTTCGCCGAAAAGCGTGAGTGCGAAAATGTACAATTATATCGTACTGAAGTTCCAATAAACTAATCTGTGTTTGTAATTTGTTTTTAACCCCCAAAAACGACGGGGTGTTATAAGTTGTACGTGTCTGTCTGTGTGTGTGTCTTTCTGTGGCATCGTAACTCCCGAACGGATGAACCGATTAGATTTAGTTTTTTCTGTCTGAAAGCTGAGTTAGTCGGGAGTGTTCTTAGCGATGTTTCATGAAAATCGGTCCACTATGACGCGGTCGGGGGTTTTTTCAAAATTTTAATTTTGTGGTTAGGTTATCTCACGATCACGATGCTTCGCCGAAAAGCGTGAGTGCGAAAATGTAAAATTATATCGTACTGAAGTTCCAATAAACTAATCTGTGTTTGTAATTTGTTTTAAACTGCGACCACCAGAGGCTTACGAATAGTTGTAACAGGGTGTTTAACTGTTTATATTAGTCAGCTGCTAATAATTTAGGCACGGAGTGAACCTATAGATCATACAGTACAACTTTTACTAATAGAAATAGCTCCGAATAAGGTACAGCGGGGCAAATATCGATTGGGGGCAAATGTAACTGGTCCATTTTTTCCATGTTTTACAATGTTTACAATATTAAATAGAGTGTCCACCGGTTATATATGGTAGGCGTGTTCAGTGGATACATGTAGAACTCAACATCACAGCGTAATAATGGAAAAATGGATCAGTTACAATTGTCCCCCAGTCGAGATTTGCCCCGGTGTACCTTATACTAATAAATGCTACTAATACTTACTAATAACCCATAGAAATAGTCAAAATGTACGAAACAGACAATTTTTTTTACCCCCAACGCAAAAACGACAGGGTGTTATAAGTTTGACGTGTCTGTGTGTGTGTGTGTGTGTGTGTCTGTCTGTATGTCTGTCTGTTTGTGTGTATGTCTGTGGCATTGTAGCTCCCGAACGGATGAACCGATTTCGATTTAGTTTTTTTTTTGTTTGAAAGCTGAGTTAGTCGGGAGTGTTCTTAGCCATGTTTCATAAAAATCGGTCCACTATGTCGCGGTCGGCGGTTTTTTCAAAATTTTAATTTTGTGGTTTGGTTATTCTTCTTGGTCAATGCGTGCGAGTATTTACAACTATAAATACTCGAGTATTTATCCCTGTTCCAAAAACGTGAGTATTCTAAACGAAGTTTTGTGACGTCAAGCATGCGCCGCATTATCGCAAATTCAATATGGCGTCGAGTCGACATATCTTGTTACCGGTATTTATGTTCATCTTTCGTGAGTTTTATTTTATTTTAAGATTAACTAATTGTTTACGTGATAAATAGGCGTTAAAGTAATTTGAGTCGACGAAAATGCAATATAAGGGGTATATTGATTAAGACGTCGTATTTTTGAATTAAAGGAGAAATGGAAAACTCACACCTACGGTAAGACTCGAACCTACGATCTCCTGCGTTTGCTGGCATAGACGCAGTGACCAACTGAGCCACGCAGGCACCAACGGCAATGGCAGAAGGCCGGAGGTGTGATCTTTTCAATTTTTCCGAAAAAATAAGTTCATTAAGGGCCACTTCACCACTCCCACTTAACTCAAGGTTAGTGGACTGTAAACTGTCAAATTCCATATAAAATGTTGCGTTACCTAACCTCGGGTTAACCCTCCATTTTCGGTGGTGCAAGTGACCCTAAACGTATTTAGTTTTATGAGCAAAGATTTTTTAATTTTTTTGGCCTTTATTAATTTTTGTCTAATGAGAAATTCCCTCGATAATTGGAGGATAATTTGAAGTATGTACGGAAATAAATTTTCAATATTGGTCGTGTAATTAAATCAATATTAAGTGAACTAAATTAATTCAGGTACCTGTTTCAGTAATGCTGATGAACTTATTCTTGCAAGACGTACAATACGAGTGTTGTGTTATGAAACAAGCCGGAAGGCGAATGACACTGTAGGACAGTGGTTCTCAAACTTATTTTCCCATGGAACCCTTTTGGAAAGCAAAATATCTGACGGAACCCTTAAATTAAATATTAAAAAAATAGCTTAATGCTATCTTTATTTTAATAAGTAATCATAACAGTAAAATCAAATCATTAGATTCTAATGTGAGGTATTACATGAAACTTTTTTTTTTTAACAATTGGTGAATATTTGGTTTAATGGAAGAGAGTTGAAGTTGCATATCAGGTAACCAAAATTCACACGGAGCCCCCCCCCAGAGAGGCTTTGCGGAGCCCTAGGGATCCGCGGAGCACACTTTGAGTATGGCTGCTGTAGGATAACACGAGCACAGTATAATAAAGAGTACTATCGTACAGTGTGGCCACTTCCTTCCTCCCGCTGAAAGTGCCGCCCACCCGTTCTCGATTACCTCACTTTTACCGCCTGTCAAGAACGCGACCAGTCGACCTGTCTTATCTCACTCATACAAGCAAGGTGCGCGTTCGCTTACACGAGCTTAGACTGTGTGCGTAGGAACGCGCTTCTTATTAAAGATGCGTGACACGCGACGCCTAAGTGGGGACGCTGCCTAACACTCTTGTCACACCTCGGACAATGGCGATCAAATATTAATATATTTAGGCAGGTATTTGGGTAGGTGTTAGGCAGCGTCCCCACTTAGGCGTCGCGTGTCTCGCGGCGCGCAACGGACGTCTCCGCCACGCCCCCTGAATGTAATTCAAAAAACGTCTCCTCAGTACATTTTGTATAGGAAGGACGTAAGACGCGCCCCCAGGCGGCGTGGCGCGCGCCAAGCCGCCTGGGGCGCGTCCGCGCAGTGTGGATGGTCCCTTATAGAGAACTTATGATATATGGATGTGGATAAAGAAATACATAATTTACTTATGTACAAAGACTTCACATATTTATTATATTATCACGATGTTACAAAAACTTTATTTAACAATATATTGTTTTTTTTCAGGTAAATAAACATGACATTCTGCGATGTACTTACTCTTTGCCAATATTATTATGGTCGGTGATGACGATGATACATAATGTGGTTCAGTTCAATACGGGTAAGTGTGTTTGATCTATATAAGTAATATTCAAAAATAATCTAATAATCTTATTAGTCCTGTAGGCCTAGCACATGATTGCCGCGAGAGTATGTCGCCGCGAGATAGACTACCCGTCCTTATGTCATTAATACAGTTAGAAGAAGACGTGTCATCTATCTCGCGGCGACATACTCTCGCGGCAATCGTGTGCTAGGCCTACTGGAGGGAAACTACCTTAAATCCTTGAGCTGGCTCATTCTACTTAAAGGAATATCTATTTTTTGTTTAAGAAACAAATGTGCATTCAAAGATTTCCTAAAATACTGGGGACGCTATTGCACAACACCCTGCATTTTATGATTAAGCACTGAGACTTGGCACAGGTTGTTCCTTGGGTGGCCCTGAGTAGATAAAGATCGGGAGGCATCGAGAGCCCCCCTTAATTTAGGAGGGAAGAGGGGGGGAAGGCTGGCGCCGCCACGCTTCCATTGAAACCATATTTCTCTAAAACTATACAAAATAGGGCATGCGATATATCATTTTCGGATAAATGAAGGACGAGGAATTCATTTTTGGAACAAAAAAAAATGTATTTTAGAACAAAAATACAAAATAAAATGGGAAAATCTGAAAACGAGATTTTTTTTATACATATTATTGCACATTTTATGAAAACTGTAATGGTTTTTTTCTAAATAAAAAATATTATTTAATAGCTACATTTATCTAGTTTTAGAAAATGTATAATTTGTTATAGAAATATATTATAGAACGAGTGATAAAAATATTTTACATCGCCCGATAGGGTGATTTGAATGCTCATTTCAATAAGTTTTGTCAATGATTTCAGGTATAATCACTATTTTTAACACACGAAAGCCGTAATCATTGTAGTTTATGGCTATTTTAGTGATTAATGTACTTAGAATAAAAAAAAATACAAAAATTTTAAAAAATATTAAAAATGTGATATTTTTTTTTAACATTATCCTATTTTGTTCTTTCTACACAATATATATCTAAAAGCAATAAATATCAATAAAAAGCCACATTTATACAGTTTATAAAAATATATAGTTTGTTATATAAATATATTACGAAACGCGAGATAAAAAATAATGATAATGAAAATTTTAATGTACGGGTCAGCTTGCATTATTCGATGAGGTAGCTATTTTGAGTTATTCAAATAAAACAACATGAATAGTCTGAATTTAATTATGTATATATCACAACATCCACTGCATAAGCACATCAGCTCCGAACATTTAATTTAAAAAGTCTTTTTTTACGGTTGCACCTTACGCGGCACTGTTTTTTAGGGTTCCGTAGTCAACTAGGAACCCTTATAGTTTCGCCATGTCTGTCTGTCCGTCCGTCCGTCCGTCCGTCCGTCCGTCCGTCCGTCCGTCCGTCCGCGGATAATCTCAGTAACCGTAAGCACTAGAAAGCTGAAATTTGGTACCAATATGTATATCAATCACGCCAACAAAGTGCAAAAATAAAAAATGGAAAAAAATGTTTTATTAGGGTACCCCCCCTACATGTAAAGTGGGAGCGGATATTTTTTTTCATTCCAACCCCAACGTGTGATATATTGTTGGATAGGTATTAAAAAATGAAGAAGGGTTTACTAAGATCGTTTTTTGGTAATATTAATATTTTCGGAAATAATCGCTTCTAAAGGAAAAAAAAGTGCGTCCCCCCCCTCTAACTTTTGAACCCTATGTTCAAAAAATATGAAAAAAATCACAATAGTAGATCTTTATATAAACTTTCTAGGAAAATTGTTTCGAACTTGGTAGGTTCAGTAGTTTTTGAGAAAAATACGGAAAACTACGGAACCCTACACTGAGCGTGGCCCGAGTCCCGACACGCTCTTGGCCGGTTTATTACACCTGCATCCGACAATTTCGAGGCATGTTTCTGCAGCAACAGGCAACGTTGCGGGCAAGTAGGCTCCCAACCCAAATCCCAATTGTTACAGACTTTCGTCCAGCCACAAGTAGCAAATAATGGCAAATTTTGAATTTGGTTTAGTTGACCGCATAAATGGACACCTTGATATACCTATAACCCTTACAAAAATGGTGCAAGGCAGCTTTTGTCGGTGAAATGCTGTTAATTTGGCGGTCTTTTTTGGTTAATAACTATTTTCGGCACTCGTTAACCTAAGTACAGGACGCAGATCTGGAATAATAAATATGTCAAGTAAGAATTATCCATAAATTATGCAAATCATATAGATAACTACTATTTCACAAGATGTATTAGGATCAGATGTATATATCTGACCTATCATATCAATCGATCATTTCATGTAATATAAATAGTTAAATTCAGACTATATAGGAGTATGTTGTTTAATTTGAATAACTCTAAATAACTACACTTTTTGAGAGCTTTGAGTACCTTTACCTCACCTCGTCGAATCATACAAGCTGACCCGTACCGTACATCAAGATCGCCCTGCCACGTCACTTTCATTATTTTTTATCTCGCGTTTCGTAATATATTTTTTCTACTCCCGAACTGTTATACGTCATTTACACGGTCGTGCATAGATCTTTAAAACCCTACATAAAGGTCTATTCCCCAAAGCCAGTGTCCGCCGGCTTTCCGCGCATGCGCGCAGTATCGAAAAAACTGAAAACGCATTGTTTGGCTCTGTAACCATGGCAACGCCTTATAACGACACTGCGCGAGTGCGCGGAAAGGCTTTGGGCAGCTGAGCTGACAGTGCAAACCTTTGCGTCAAAATACAGGAAGCAGTGTGAATTTCACGAAAGTTATTCAAGAAAACTATTAAAAACTAAGTGCATGGTCGTAGAAAAAGTATTGTATGCAACGGTGTTTAACTGGGTCAAAAAATACTCGTGTCGTCTCAATAACAATTTTCGGCTTCGCCTCAAATTGTTACCCACGCCACTCGTCTTTTTTGACCTCCTTTAAACGCCTGTTGCATAAAATACTATTTTCTACTCCCGTACTGTTATTCGTGAGTTACAAGGTCGTGCATAGAACTTTAAAACCCTACATAAAAGATGTCAGGACAAGTCTATCTAGTCTATACCCTGAAAACATTTAGTAGCAGTAGCACGATATAGCTGTTACAGTTCAGTAAATACATTGCTACCAACTTAACAAACCAATTCGCAGAGTCGAGACTCCTTCGTTTTCTGCTGCGTTCATTGGCGACGCGTCGAATCGCATTCAAATGTATGAGAACTCGATTCAACTCGGCTCGATTCGTCTTAGTGGCCAAGCTTCAAAGAACCATACCATAGACAGTTTTATTTTCATGTTTGCACTCAAACTGCATATTCAAAATGGTAGGCGGTCCACTAGATAACTAAGATGACTGAAAGTAGGTATTTGTTGATTTATAATTTTCTTTCAAAATAAGTGCTTGGTCGTAGAAAAAGTATTGTATGCAACGGTGTTTAACTGAGTCAAAAAATGCTCGTGGCGTCTTTATTAACAATTTTCGGCTTCGCCTCAAATTGTTACCCACGCCACTCACCTTTTTTGACCTCTTTTAACCACCAGTTGCATAAAATACTATAAATAATAAACTACATATTTTTATAAACTACATAAATGTGGCTTTTCATTCATATTTATTGCTTTTAGATATGTATTGTATAGAAAGAACAAAATAGGATAATGTTATAAAAAAGTTATCACATTTTTTTTTAATTTTTGTAATTTTTTTATTTTAAGTACATTAATCACTAAAATAGCCATAAAATACAATGATTACGGCTTTCTTGTGTTAAAAATAGTGATTATACCTGAAATCATTGACAAAACTTATTGAAATGAGCATTCAAATCACCCTATCGGGCGATGTAAATTATTTTTTATCACTCGTCGTATAATATATTTCTATAACAAATTATACATTTTCTAAAACTAGATAAATGTAGCTATTAAATAATATTTTTTATTTAGAAAAAACCATTACAGTTTTCATAAAATGTGCAATAATATGTATAAAAAAAAATCTCGTTTTCAGATTTTCCCATTTTATTTTGTATTTTTGTTCGAAAATACATTTTTTTTGTTCCAAAAATGAATTCCTCGTCCTTCATTTATCCGAAAATGATATATCGCATGCCCTATTTTGTATAGTTTTAGAGAAATATGGTTTCAAAGGAAGCGCGGAGGTGCCAGCCTTCCCCCCCTCCTCCCTCCTAAATTAAGGGGGGCTCTCGATGCCTCCCGATCTTTTTCTTCTCAGGGCCACCCAATGAACAACTGTGCCAAGTCTCAGTGCTTAATCATAAAATGCAGGGTTCCCATACAAGACATAGCAATAGCGTCCCCAGTAAAACTAGCTTGCCTCACCTGGGACTTTAACTACCTAAATAAAATTAAAAAAACGCGCTATTTTTTGATTACCTGGATTTGTTAACAACCCGATTAATAAAATAGCGCGTTTTTTTTTTAATTTTAGTAGATCCTCATTGGGGGATACTTTCTTCTAAATATATAAAAGAATAAACTGATTGACTGATTGACTGACTGACTGACATATCAAAGCACAGCCGAAACCGCTGGTCCTAGAGATCTCAACTTGGGCACGTAGGTTCCTTACAAGGTGTATTTTCACCTCCTAAGGGGGCGAAATGGAGGTCCAAAGTTTGTATGGAAAAACAAGATTACATACGCGGGCGAGGCCGCGGGAAAAAGCTAGTTTTCTAATAAACCAATTAATTTATTAATGCATACTGGACCGACGATGGCCCATAAATAAGTACCCAGGAATCACAGCATTTTTAACCAGTTATCAGTATACCGGTAAAAGTTCTAAATCACCGTTATCAGTGTAAGATTAAGAGCCGCTAAGTGAAAGGAAATCCATTGATAACGCTTATCAATCGACAAGCCATTAAAGTACACTTGCGTGTCTCTTATCGACGCGTTTGGTTGTTTATTTTATTAAATTATAGCTTAAAATCTCGATTTTTATAACTAATGGGGTACAGGTATACTGTGTGTTTTCGTTATTATAAATAGATGTTATAGGACTTCTTACACAGATTGATTTAGTCTCACGTTAAGCTCATAAATGCTTGTGTTGTGGCACAGAATATATAATAGTACAAGTACAGAAGGCTCACTCCTTTGATGTTCACAAAATGCCGCCATTCTAAATTCTTACCTACGTTAACAAACGGACCGCACGCGAGCAGCCAACATTGAATTTTATTGCGCCGCGCGAAGGTCGTCGCCAATGAATGGGCCGCGAACTCGCGGCCGCTGACATGTACTTGTAGCGCGGCGATAGAATCGCGGAGTGAGCCGCCCCTGGTTGTGGGTACTCAGACAACGATTTTGGCTCAGTGATCCAAAGTGAAAATATATAATATAAAATACATAGAAAGACTCAGGAATAAATATCTGTGCTCATCATCACACAAATAAATGTCCTTACCGGATCCGAATCCAGGTCTGCGGCTTAGCAGGTAGGGTCACTCCTGAACTCCTGGCTAGGCCAAATCGATCGTCAAAGTTTGATTAGACAAAACACCAGCCTGTATGGATTCTAATTTACGGAACCCTAAAAACTGATATAAGGAAATAAATCAAAAACGGAACATATGCTAACCCCCCACCTTTTTAACCCTAAAATGAGTCAGGATCGTGATTCATATATTTGTACGCTATTAATATTTCATTGATATCCTTTCTACGATCGTGTCTGGTGTAAATGTGCTAACCATGTGTCGGGATAGAACAGAGGAGCATAGAGTATGTGTTTGTTTTTTTTTTTACGAAATGAAACTTGACGTAGTTAATGAACTAAAAAACTGTTTATTCAAATTGGGATATGTGTTATTAAACTTATTTAACGATTCATTCAGAATAGGGTAAGATTTTTTAAACTGTTTAAAATGAACATCCTTCATTTTCTGATATATGAAAAGAGGCAATTAAAATTTCACCAATATGTAATTACATAAGTATTTAATTTATTTAAAAATATCTTTATTTACATGAAAATATTTTCAGAATTATATAAGAAACTAAGACTAAACTTAAAAGCTAGCTAATGTCTAAAATAGGCCCTTGAGGCATTGTACCAAGGATACTGGCGACATTTCCTCGCTGTATCGCAATACTGATACGTTGTGCGAGGAAGTCGCCAGCTCTTCGGTCACCAGTTACCTCAACCAGACGCTTCGCAATTTCTGTGAACAATTTGTTTAATTTATTTGTGGAATTTAAATCGTAGACAAAACACATACATATTTAATAAAAAAAATAGAAAGCGTAGGTATAAGAGATTAACCTTTAAAAGTTTCTTTAAACCTACTTTAGGACGTCCTGAGAAAAGGTCAAGAAAATAATGTTAACCCACGCTAATTCCAAAATACAAAATAAAAATATCCTCTTTTTAGCAACTCATTGTGGTATTTATTGTTCAATCTTCTAAGAAACTACGAGTATACCGACATAATTATGTTCTCAATACCGTTCAACCAAACCCTAAACCAAAGGTTTCATCTTAATAGTGCAATTTAAAAACTGAAAGTCATTATGCTTCATTATGTTACATGAATCATTTGATGACTCTTTTTGGTATGAAGCATCAGGCGATTTTGCATATTTTAGAACCGAGTCATATTTTAAAGAATACAATTGTTGGAATTTTTGAAAGAAATAACCTTTAAAATGTTATAAATTTAAATAGATATCATACACGAAAGAAAAAACGACAGGGCCCACTGGTGGCCGAGCCGGGAATCGAACCCGGGTCTTCAGCTTACGCGGCTAACGTCCTCACCAGCTCACCACTAGACCACCCGCCCGCCGTGGTACCCGACGAAATTTCTCTAGTGTATGTTATCTCTGATAAGGCTAGGCGCCTTTGACCAACTCTAACACCGGCTCGGCCACCAGTGGGCCCTGTCGTTTTTAGGGTTCCGTAGTCAACTAGGAACCCTTATAGTTTCGCCATGTCTGTCTGTCCGTCCGTCCGTCCGTCCGTCCGCGGATAATCTCAGTAACCGTTAGCACTAGAAAGCTGAAATTTGGTACCAATATACATGTATATAAATCACGCCAACAAAGTGCAAAAATAAAAAATGGAAAAAAAATGTTTTATTAGGGTACCCCCCCTACATTTAAAGTGGGGGCTGATATTTTTTTTCATTCCAATCCCTACGTGTGATATATTGTTGGATAGGTATTTAAAAATGAATAAGGGTTTACTAAGATCGTTTTTTGATAATATTAATATTTTCGGAAATAATCGCTCCTAAAGGAAAAAAAAGTGCGTCCCCCCCCTCTAACTTTTGAACCATATGTTTAAAAAATATGGAAAAAATTACAAAAGTAGAACTTTATAAAGACTTTCTAGGAAAATTATTTTGAACTTGACAGGTTCAGTAGTTTTTGAGAAAAATACGGAAAACTACGGAACCCTACACTGAGCGTGGCCCGACACGCTCTTGGCCGGTTTTTTCTTTCGTGTATGACATCTATTTAAATTTATAATTTATATATAGTAGTGTGACTACTTGAAAAAAGAACAAATCGAAAAATATTCAATAAAATAATTTGATTTGTTCCCTAGTTGCTTTAAAATGTTGAAAAATATAGGAGTCACGATCACCCGTAGTTGAGAATGTGTTCTTTTGATTTGTACTTCAGACTTTTATATAAAGGTAAATTTACGCTTTTAAGGACTTCGAAACGTCGGAAAGTTCATTATACTTGATATATTTACTTTTGATTTGATATGATATTTACTTTTAGATAAATTTAATTAAAACCGGTGGCGACTCCACATATTTCAGAACAGAGTCATAATTTAATGAACACTGCCGAAGACAGATATAAAGAGCCGAATAACTAATGAGGTAGAGCTACATTTTTGTTATAAAAGGTATCTTTGATATTTGATTTACGTGCTAATTTAGCTTTAAACATATTATAATTGGGTGTAAAATGAGTTATATGTAAAATGAAAGTAGTCCTACCCCGGTAGGTCCTGTAGGTCTACCACGAGTATGACGCTATTAGCCAGCGTTCCCACTTAAGCGTCGCGTGTCTCGGGGCGCGCAACGGACGTCCGCGCCACGCCACCTGAGTGTAATTCAAAAAACGTCTCCTCAGTACATTTTGTATAGGAAGGACGTAAGACGCGCCGCCAAGCGGCGCCGCGCGCGCCACGCCGCCGCCACGCCGCTCCGATGTGGCCGGTCCCTTATATGTCCGGAAAAAGTTGTTAGAGCAACATCGAGTGTGTGTTTTTACATTTTACGGTTGTGGAAGCTATTTTATACATTGAAGGCGCCATCTTTGCTTTTTAACCCCCGACGCATAAAGGACGGGGTGTTATAAGTTTGACGAACAAGAGAGAGAGACATGTGTGTCTGTCTGTGTGTATGTGTCTGTCTGTGGCATCGAAGCTCCCGAACGGATGAACCGATTTAGATTTAGTTTTTTTTTGTTTGAAAGCTGAGTTAGTCGGGAGTGTTCTTAGCCATGTTTCATGTAAATCGGTCTACTATGCCGGTCGGGGGTTTTTTCAAAATTATAATTTTGTGGTTAGGTTTTTAACCTAAAACTTATAAAAGCAACGAAATAACTACTTAAATTCTTATATATGTTCGGATGAAATCTTGCGAATCAATTTTAAACAGATATCTTTAATTGAGTTGATTTTTTTTTAACTATGCTAACTACAGTCTTACATATCTTATCTGTTTGACATCACAAAGTAACAATAATCGAGCTAGCTCTTAAGAGTTGTAAGTAATAACCTAACCACAAAATTGAAATTTTGAAAAAACCCCCGACCTCGACATAGTGGACCGATTTTCATGAAACATGGCTAAGAACACTCCCGACTAACTCAGCTTTCAGACAAAAAAAACTAAATCAAAATCGGTTCATCCGTTCGAGAGCTACGATGCCACAGACAGACACACACACAGACAGACAGACAAACAGACAGACAGACAGACACGTCAAACTTATAACACCCCTTCGTTTTTGCGTCGGGGGTTAAAAAGCATTTTAAACAAACATATTTTTTTAATCTTCCAACATAACGAGAAGCTACTTAGTAAATAAAGCTTTACATATAAACTAGAAAAACACTGTTCTCAGAATTACTATTTGTTTATATAAATACTTTGTATAAAGAAATAAACACAGCTTTTGTTGTCATCAACAGTCTTTGTTCTGACAACCCTTTGTTATGAAATGCTTGATATACCTTTTAAGCTAGCATTTAGTCTAGGTACATTAAGTTCTGCCACAGAATATATGTACAAGTACAGAAGGCTCACTGCTTTGATGTGCACAAAATGCCGCCTTTCTTAATTCTTAACTGCATTAACAATCGGACCGCACGCGAACAGCCGACATTGAGTTCTATTGCTTCCCGCGAAGGTCGTCACCACCATGTTATTTACCATGTTTTAACCCCCGACTCAAAAACGACGGGGTGTTATAAGTTTGACGTGTCTATCTGTCTGTCTGTTTGTTAGTCTGTCTGTCTGTCTGTGGCATCGTAGCTCCCGAACGAATGAACCGATTTAGATTTAGTTTTTTTTGTCTGAAAGCTGAGTTAGTCGGGAGTGTTCTTAGCCATGTTTCATGAAAATCAGTCTACTATGTCGCGGTCGGGGGTTTTACAGAAAATTGTAATTTTTTGGTTAGGTTATCTCAATTGTGGCGTAGGCGAGAGGCTGGCAACCTGTCACTGCAATGTCACAGTTTCGTTTTCTTTCAACCCCTTATTTGCCAAGAGTGGCACTGAAGCTTTAGTAGTTTCATGTGTTCTGCCTACCCCTTTATGGGATACAGGCGTGATTGTATGTGTTGTATGTGTGTATGTGTTATCTCAATAAGAAACAAATAAATCTATCTACTGAATGGACCGCGAATGCGCGGCAGCCGACATGTAGCTTGGCGAAAGAATCGCGGTGTGCGCCGTCCCTGGTTCTGTTTTTAATTATTTATGTATACTTTATTGCACAAAAAAAGTACAAATGGCGGACTTAATGCCTTCAGATATTCTCTGCCAGTCAACCATAGGGCAAAAAAAAAAACAGAAATTCATCAACATTGACGACCGGTCTGGCTCAGTCGGTCGGTAGTGACCCTGCCTGTTAAGCCGCGGTCCTGGGTTCGAATCCCGGTAAGGGCATCTATTTGTGTGATGAGCACAGATATTTGTTCCTGAGTCATGGATATTTTCTATGTATATAAGTATGTATTTATCTATTTAAGTATGTATATCGTCGCCTAGCACCCATAGTACAAGCTTTGCTTTAGTTTGGGGCTAAGTTGATCTGTGTAAGGTGTCCCCCACAGAACTTAATTTAGATAGAAGAAACAAATTCATATATTTGTATAGGGGCCGAGCGTGTCAAATTTTGTACTGAAGTTGATTCTTGCCTGTAATTTTAAATATGTCTCAGGCTCTTGATTGTTCATAATTTTTGTGTTGTTGCAATTGCAATATCACGTAACGAGGCATTTTTTATGTTTTGGTTGACTTCAACTTACAAAAATTGACGCCCGAAAGCTGCAAGCTGCGAGTAAAGACGGACAACTCAGTGGATTTCACTGAGTTCATTTGACACGCTAAGTAGATACGTTTGCTTGATCTATGGTATATATGACATCTGTGGTGAGCCCAATATTTATTTATTTATTTATTTTATTAAAGATGTTACTAGAATAACAAACTTTATGTTCATTTAGTGTTGGCTGCCACAGCTAGGCTTAGCCTAGTGTCGCCACAGGGCAAATGTGTCGCCGCTTAACTTCAAACCTGGCAGGCAAGTATGGTCGCGCGATAAATGATAAAACATCTGGCCGTCCCTATCGCACTTACAAATAGTGCGATAGGGACAGCCTGCTATTTTATCGTCTATCGCGCGACCATGCTACCCGTGCTGGGTAAATCCATTCTGCTTTAAGGTTGAATATATAAAAAATATAATATAATCTGAAGATAATTAACCTTATAGCAGAATGGATTTACCCAGTTTTGAAGTTAAGTGACACAAATGTACCTATTGTAATAATTTCTAATTAACAATGAACTATTATATTCTAAGTGCAGTGAGAAGAAGACTTAAGCTAGAGAGAAGTACCTTTCGAATGAGAACGTCGCATATTTTTACCTAACGATCGTATACCTACGTATCGAATCCTGGCAATTCACATAAATTAATTTCGATTCCTTTGATGACTGGAAATAAAGACATGAAAGAAATACCCGAGTAGCAATTTAAATCGAAACTCGCGTTACCTATCGATTTAGGGTTCCTTAGTTAAATGTCAACTCATTTACAAGCACAGACTTATCATCATCCTGCTTGCGTTATCCCGGCATTTGCCACGGCTCATGGGAGCCTGGGGTCCGCTTTGACAACTAATCCCAAGATTTGGCGTAGGCGTTTTACGAAAGCGACTGCCATCTGACCTTCCAACCCGAAGGGTAACTAGGGTTTATTTGAATTAGTTCGGTTTCCTCACGATGTTTTCCTTCACCGAAAAGCGACTGGCAAATATCAAATGACATCTCGCACATAAGTTCCGAAAAACTAATTGGTGCGAGCCGGGGTTCGAACCCGCGACCTCCGGATCGAAAGTCGCACGGTCTTACCGCTAGGCCACCAGGGCTTCTTACAAGTACAGATTTAGTTACTTAAAAAAATTAATTTTCGAAAAAAAAACCCCGACCGAGACATAGTAGACCGATTTTCATGAAACATGCCTAAGAACACTCCCGACTAACCCAACTTTCAGACAAAAAAATTAAATCGAAATCGGTTCATCTGTTCGGGAGCTACGATGCCACAGACAGACACACACACAGACAGACAGACAGACACTCAAACTTATAACACACCGTCGTTTTTGCGTCGGGGGTTAAAAAACGTAAACAAATAATAGGCTAGTTTCCTGCTAGTCAAATCAGCTTTTTTTTAAGAACTGTCAAAACGATTTGCTAATAAGGGATTACTATGAAATACTGAGGAGTGACGTCACGGTCAATTAATTTACTTTATATCTTTCTCTTTGACTTATTAAATAGGAATAATGATAATAATTAATAGAAATTATGAGTTTTGGCGCGGGCGTCTGTTCCGCGTCTTGCGACGTGCTTCCCTTGTGTGTATTTTACGCCTTATAAAACTCACTGGAAGACGCTGGATGCAGGTTGCTTCCAACGCGTATATACGAGTAGAATAGAATATTTTTTATTCGAAAGCACACAGATAATGAGGATATGTACAACATTTATGAACCTCCAGGGGCCTATTGCATAACAATTTACAACTCATATTACAAGCGGTAGTCCCCCTCCAATTCATTTTATAAGAAAGAGAGTTCCGCTTGTAATACAAGTTGTAAATTGTTATGCAATAGGCCCCAGGTCTTTTATCCCTTATACATGTTTGCTACCTATGTTATTTGATATATGACTGTATGTGTTCTGAACAATAAATAAATAAATAAATAAATAAATGTATGGAGGTCCAAAGGGGAGGTCTATGTTCAGCAGTAGACTTCCTAGGGCTGATATGATGATGATGATAATTTAATTTAATTTAATTTATTTATTCAATTCAGACATCAAATGGTCCAATAAATGTGTTAGTTAAGTCGCTTATTATCTATGTTAGTAACAAAATTAAACAAGTAATATTTAATAATTAATAATAAAAAGTAATGGTTGTACAGTCTAAAAATAAAGGCGACATTTTGATTCGTGACATCCAGAAATTATGAACATCCACGTAGGTAAATTAATTCCTTTGAAGGCTGCGGAATGAAGACATAAAAGAAATGCTTGAGTGGCGAATTAAATCGAATCTCGCGTTACCTATCGTTTTTGTTTATTAAAAGTGGCTTTCAAACTCGGAAGGGCCCTCGCTTCATGTGGATTGAGGACTTTTTATCAGAAATTTTGTTAATACTGTAGATAGTCCGTTTCAAAAGCTTCTATACTTTTAGGTGGTTCAAATAATTCGTGAATTTTCGGGAAGTTGTAACGTTTCTTGGATAACTAAAACCAAGCGGATCTGTCACTGACCTGTTTTTAATCCCCGGCGCAAAAACGACGGGGTGTTATAAGTTTGACGTGTCTGTCTGTCTGTTTGTCTGTCTGTATGTCTGTGTGTGTGTCTGTATGTGGCATCGTAGCTCCCGTACTGTTTCTTTACCCTTAACTTGTTTAAGGAGCCTTTTGAGGATAGATTTTGTTTATATACCTTAAGATGCGGACTATAGATAGCACAGGACAGATATTTAAATGAATTTAGTGAATTTAGCATTCTCCTGTGAGACCGTTTAAAAGATGAAGCAGGCAACCCACTTTTTCAAAAAAAAACTATCTTGTGTCCGTATATATGATATATTTAAAACATCGGGAATCCATGTAGAGGTATTTACTGATTTATCCACTTCCTAAGCCACATACCTAGATAGCCCACAACAGATAGTGTAAACGAATGTCGGGTTCGTGGTGAATTCTTTATTGAGACGAGGCCGTTCATAAAGCGAGGCAGGCTACCCCTTATTTAAAAAAAAATCTTACCATAGATTCAAATAGGAATCCATATATTTACTGATTTATCCACTCCTAAGCCACATATCTAGATAGCCCACAACAGATAGTGTAAACGAATGTAGGGTTCGTGGTGAATTCTCAATTTTTCTCCAACAACTAAATTACACTGGCGTTGGCTGATAAAGATAGAGACGGCGCAGTGCGTAGATGGTTAACAGTAGGTAAATCTATCTCTAATATTATAAATGGGAAATTGTGAGCGACGAATTGACGTGATATTTTAGTGGAAATAGTTGAAGAGATGGAGAGCGACATAGGCTACTTTCTGTCACTTTCTAACGCGTGTGAAGCCGCGGGCAAAAGCTAGTGTTTATATAACTGCAGTGGTGGCCGAGTGGATATTACGCCCGACTTTCAATCCGGAGGTCGCGGGTTAAAATTTTGGCTCGTACCAATGAGTTTTTCGGAACTTACATACGAATCATCATCCTCCTAGCGTTATCTCGGCTTTTGCCACGGTTAATGGGAGCCTGGGGTCCGCTTTGACAACTAATCCTAAGATTTGGCATAGGCACTAGTTTTTACGAAAGTGACTGCCATCTGACCTTCCATCCCGAAGGGTAAACTAGACCTTATTGGAATTAGTCCGGTTTCCTCACGATGTTTTCCTTCACCGAAAAGCGACTGGCAAATATCAAACGACATTTCGAAAATGCTGAAAAACTCATTGGTGCGAGCCGGGGTTTGAACCCGTGACCTCCGGAACTAAAATCGCACGTACTTACCGCTAGGCTACCAGCGCTTCGGCACTTACGTACGAAATGTCATTTAATATTTACCACTAGATTTTCGGTGAAGGAAAACTTGCATATCTGTGGGCCTAGTGAAAAAGGGTATAACTCAAAACAGATATATCTCCGAAGGAAGGAATCAAAGCTCCCAATCCGCATTAGGATTGCGTGGAGACTGGAAACTAGCTCGAGCCCTCCTAAGTCCTATGTATGAGAGGTCTGTGCCCAGCAGTGGGACGGAACAATATTAGGCTCAATTTTTTTTTTTTAGAAACGTGAGCTCATCTAGTAATAATGATGTTCCTACATTAGAGGGTCTCTACATTTGCTGCACCTCTAGCACATCTTACAACCGCGACTTAGACCGCGACTCGAGTCAACATTCCCGCGGCTGTCAAATCTGTCCTTTTTGGCAGCATAACTTGCACCCGCGACAGCGAAGATTGCGTAGAGAACTCAAAGTCGCGGCGAGACTTCACAGTGTTGCCCAATGAATTCAAAGTCTAAAAATGTATGCAATTTACATGTGACATCCCTGAATCGGAAACAGTGTTGTGCTATTTCATTCGGTCTTTAATTTAAAAAAAACAAATATTCGTTATGGATTTGGTTTAGAAACGTCAAAATTGTGTCAAAGAAAAATAAAGACATTATTTAAATATGCTGCCGAAACGTCAAATGTAAGTAACTTACCTCAATAATCCTTGTTAAAACACTTTACAGCTTACTTTGATAATTTTAGCTGTACCTACATCGACAAAATACTATTAGTGTTACATAATATTCATTAATGTTACTTATCTTTTTAGATTACGGAGTACTCCGCAACAGATGGAGAAGTTGGTGGACTACATGGCCGCCAACCCTCTATTTGCAGCGGGGGAGTTTCGGGGCCCACTCGGACCACAACATAATGCGAACGAGTGGGCTCAATTAAAAACAATGCTTGCGGATTTTGGCCCAGACAAGTCTGTGGACCAATGGAAGCACGTAAGTTTACGTATATCGAACAAACCTTTGTGCTTACTTACACACAAGTCCGTCGTTTATTCCCTGCCTAAGCTTTTTTTCACAAAAGTGAATTTTGAACATAAAATTTACCTAATAATATTTTTCAGACGTGGCGTGATTTAAAAAAAAAGGCTCGTGCTGATGGGGGGCGCCTCCGCCTCTCGTTTCAAAGAACGGGGAACGCGGAGGTCGTCCCCAAACTCAGCACCACGACCGAAAAAATACTCGGCGCAATGGGGTCGGAGTGCGCCGCAGGCATTGGCGTGGAGCACGAGACGGGGATTGGTACGGCAGGGGTAAGTATCAAAATTATTAATCGTGATTAATTTGAAATATTTGCATGTAATAGATTTGACTTTATAGGCACTTACAGTACTGGACAAAATTCTTCATACGCCGACATAAAAAAATAAACTTTCTATCATAATTTCTCTACCCTTAAACTTAACATCACTTGTGTTGAAAACTTTTGGCTAATTTCATGGCATACAACTTACAGACAACAATATATCAATGATTGTACAATTATTGTTTTACATGGGTATAAATATAAATATTAGTACTTTTGGCTCTGGACAAATTTGATCATACAGTAATTAAAATACGAATGAAATGCAATGTATTAGTGTGTATGGCTTTCATCTGCTTTAGATATGGCTGCTTGTCTCGGAGGAACATTTTCAGGTACAAACTGAAGGTATTTATCTAACCCAAGCTTTTTCCTGTGTGCCTACTAAAGTAGGCAAAGTGGGTATAATTCAGAATAACATTTGATATTTTCTTTGTTTTTCCAAAAACTTCCTTAAATTTTGGCTAGGATTGATAACATGAGACTATGTCAGCCATTGAAGCTACTTAATCCTATGAATCACAAGGAACGCATGAAATAGACATACTAGTATTTTCTTTCAGTCATCTTTTCATATATATTCAGACGGGCGATGGCTGAAAGATAATACCAGTATGTATATCTCATGCGTTTGTTATAATTAATAGGAATGAATAGCTTGAATGGCTAACATAGTCTCATGTAATCAATCCAAGCCAAAATTTAAGGAAGTTTTTGGAAAAATAAAGAAAATATCAAATGTCATTCTGAATTATACCCACTTTGCCTACTTCAGTAGACAAACAGGAAAAAGCTTGGGTTAGATAAATACTTTCAGTTTCTAACATAAAATGTTCCTCCGAGACAATCAGCGGTATCTAAAGCAGATGACAGCCATACACACTACTACATTGCATTTCATTTGTATTTTAATTACTGTATGATCAAATTCGTCCAGAGCCAAAAGTACTGATATTTATATTTATACTCATGTAAAAAAATAATTGTATGATCATTGATATGTTATTGTCTGTATGTTGTACGCCATGGCGCCATGGAAATTAGTTAAAAGTTTTCCAATACAACTGTGATGTTAAGTTTAAGGGTAAAGAAATTATGATAGAAAGTTTATTTTATATGTCGGTGTATGAAGAATTTTGTCCAGTACTGTATACGCAACTATGGGAACAAATCAAATTATTTTAACAAATATTTTGATTTGTGTTTTTTATGTAGTCACACTACTATATATAAATTAAAAATCGAAATAAGAGGTGTGTGTTTGTTTCTTTAATATATGACATCTTATTTCGATTTTTATAGGCACTTAATAATGTGAAATCAATAGTAATATCAATACTGCCTATAATTTCTACAGCGAGTGATGCTGTAAGTACTCTCGTTTCACTGTACAGCGGCATATGATAGGTAATTAACGATTAGATTGGTTGGCAACAACATTTTTATATTTTTAAACTCATAGATAGGTACTTCGATATTCAAGTTGGCAGCATGATGTACGGAAGTAAACAGACCGTTTTTATTCGTTTTCCAATTTGAAGCACTAATTTGGCTGCGACTTTTACATTTACTTACTTTATAAGTTATCAAAAATATAAGTACTATGTAAGTTAATCATCATTTTCCCGTGTTAATTAGATTCATACTGGAGAACTGGAGGTAGGAGGTTCGCAAGAACAAGCTGACGCTGAAGCTGTTGTTGTGGCCCCCCTGCTTCCAGCGAGGCTTCCGGTCCGCGCTTCACGTCCAAAGTGTCCAAACCCCGCGCCCATACCGACTGCCCAGCGGCGCACTAAACGCCCTGAACAGCAGCAGCATTCTGCGGCATTTGTGGCTGCCCAAAGGGCCACTAATGCACAACTAATGGTTTGTGCAAAATTATGTTTCCAATATACAATAAAAGAGACCGAAGTAACAATTAAATAGCAATACCTACATATATGCTGTAAGCCGAGGCCGATGCCCGGAACGCAAGGAGGATGATGACCTACATAATATATATTCTGTATCTATCCTATCCATAAATGTAACCACGAAAGTAAAATAATAGATTTCAATCTAGCTTCCTTTACAAATATTTTTCTTTTGCAGGAGATAGCGAGTGAATTACGCTCCGCCTCTAGGCGACAGAGACGTCGCACTATGGGCCCTTTACACCACCTTAAATTTTGATTTAAATTGTATTTTATTAATTAATAAATTTAGGTGTAATAATAAACCTCCAGAAAGTTTTATTCAAATATAATATTGTTATGTATATATTCGATTGGTTTGTTCGCAGCGAATAGTTCAAAATTAAATTAACAAATTATAGATATAAAATAAGATGAGACATTTTCAATTTTGTTTCAAACTGTTTCGTCTTATTGTTTCGTAAATGCCTAGTCCTCATCGTTTTAGACGATGGCGACCCTAAATAAACTTTCCAGGCGTTTTCTAGCATATACTCTAATGTGGATGGCCAGGCCGAACTTGCTTTTAAACACTCATTGGAGCATGTGGCAATAAAGTTGGCCAGCGAGTTGCAAATGTGTACGTTGGCTCTGATATTTCTTTCCATAGATAGCGCTCAACGTCTAAGATTCTGAGGCAGTTATCCTCAAACTCCGTCAAATTCGTATGCGAAACGCTTACGTAAATCTAGGACTCGAATATTTTATGATGATGCGATATTTTAACAAAGTACGTTTTCATTAGACTTATATTGACCGGGATATAGACCGTGATTACCTTTTTGATTTTTGTCGAGCTCCCGATATTTCGTCAGTTTTCCGTGATCATGATGCATGCAACTGCGTCGAAATATCGGGAGCTCGACAAAAATCAAAAAGGTAATCACGGTCTATATCCCGGTCAATATAAGTCTAATGAAAATAACCGTGAATCATTCAAAACTCTTAAAGTACGTTTTTCTATTGATAGAGTAAGTACATAGCTAGAGGTTGTATTAACGTAGTTTAGAGGAACAAAGTCAAAAACACGCATAGCATTGGTAGTAGATAGGTACGTCAAGCACTACGTCAGTAATTATGAATTGAAACAATAATATAAAAATATATAAAAATATAATTCGAAATGTCAATTAAAGTAAGTATTAATGATTTGTCCCCGTTTTAGCACGGCAGCCTGATATAAGGCCGCCTGAGGTATAGGCTCCGGCCTGTGGTGATCGACGGGTAACTCTGCATCGACTTCGCCCATTTCCACCCTAGAAATAATACATTTAAAGTGAATGTAAATTGATTCAATTAATGAAAGAGAACTTTCTCTTATTTTTGTAAGTTATCTTAAAATTTGAAATTGCTGTGTTTCTACATCTATCACTCCACAAATACATCGCTACATTGCTTTGAACTTATTGCTTTCCAACTATTGGGTCACTGCGATTCCTATAGGAAAACCGCTATCGAGCAATGGCCATTGAACAGAGTCGAAGAGACAGCAAACCACGCACCCATCACCCAGGCAGCCTATTCAGATCGAATATGGTTCGCAAAATTTCGTTTCAATTTCTATGTATTACCTAAAGTGTTTCATAATATTATAGATCGTGCAGCAAGCATAAATAAGCCGGCACGATTTTTCAGGGCTATAGTGGAGGGAGCGGTCCAAACCAAGGCATCGCAGTGTCCCTTTTAAATAGCCGTTGGTCCGCTCGATGGTGTTGCGGACACTGCAGTGCCATGTCGTGTAGCGCTCCTCCGCAGACCCCGGCGCAGCGTGGAGTATTGGAGTCATAAGCCATGGCTCCAATCCATAACCTGAATCTCCTGAAATTATGCAATCATATTAAATAGGTACTTACTGAATAAGCATACTTTTATATAATCTTAACACATAAATACAACATACAAACTCCGCAAGTAAGGTCACAAGTGCGCTTTTACAGGTCAATAGGCACAATACATGAAATATATGTTTACATTACATGAAAAATATTTAGATATAAATACAACAGCCAAATCAGCCAATACCGGTAAACTTTACATTTATAATAATCTTCAAATAAAAAAATGGAGATGTACCTATTGTCTCTGTAGTTAATAACAAAAATAAAATTAGGGATATAAAAGGTCCCCGATGTAATAATACTAAAACGAATAAGATTTGGAGGTGGCAAGTCTCTCCAATTGTCCCCAACAGTCCATATAATAAACTTACCCAGCAGGTAATAAGACCCGATTCTTAGGTCGTACAAACGGCGCATTTCATTTTTAACCACAGAATGGTTAAAAATAAATTGGTCATGGACCTTCCCCGGGTACTGCGCATTTACGTGCAGCAGCCTGCAGTTTACATCAGCAATCTAAAATTTAAAAGCTTGTTACGATATGTATTTTATAAAATTATAACTAACTATACCTACCTAATAGTAATGTTTATGGCTCATAAATATTGAAAATGTTACGGCTCGAGTGACACACAATGTTTTTCATCACACTGCAATACAATCTTAAAGTTGCGAGGGTTTCACGTTTTGTTACCAAGTGAAATACAGATTTTTTACCACACCAACTCGACGAAATATTTATGGTTGTAAATTATCATTCAGTTCTACTAGCGACCTTAGAACACCAAGTTAAAATTTGTATGAAATTACTTTGCTGTCTTGTGTATAAAATTCTACTTTCTCATTCGTTATCAAGAGAACCTTAACAAGTCGAAATAGTTATTTGTTATACAAGGGGGCAAAGTTGTATTTTAACGCCGAGTGTGGAATTGAAAAACGAGCAAGTGAAAGGATTCTATAGTTGAAGACGAGCGAAGCGAGTGGTTCGAGAATAGAATCCTGAACTGGCGAGTTTTTTAACACACGAGAAGTAAAATACATTTGCACCCGAGTGTAACACAAAACTTTTCCCCTCACTAATATAGCGAGGAAACTACAACGCAAAAACTGCGTTTATCACTGCTTCCAGTAGTTTCACAGGTGGTAAATCATCTTTATTACTAGATTCAACTACTTTTATCAATTTTAAAGCAGTTAATTTGACTTTATTCAAGGTCAAATTACTTTACTCACTAGTGAATAAAATGCGTTTTTACTCACTGGTATTAAAGGACAAAACACGTGTTTCCGAGCTAGTGAGGGGAAAAAGCTTTTTCTGTAGGAGTTTAACACCCGGCTATGCCTGCATGCAATCGTTGAGCAAGTGTGATGAAAATATAACGCACATTGTACTCGTACGTCGAATACTAGACATTTTTATCTAGTTGGTTATTTTTGACAAGCAACTCACCAACTGCACGTTGATTGTATGCTTTCCTTTGCGGTTGATGTACTGCAGGCCGTGCGGACGCGGAGGGGAAAGATGGAGACGTGCGTGCAGTCCAGCGTTCCCAGAAGATCTGGTAAGCCATATTTCGCTTCAAATGCTGCCGCGACGTCTCTTCTTTCCCTCTCGTTACCTGGGAACGTAATCCATTTGGGTTTGAGGCTGAAAACAAATTGGTTTCAATTAAGCCTATGCAAATTTTAAAATTCATATTTACACCTATACAAGATTTTAATAATAAATTTTACTTAAAGATATATTGGGGACATTGTGAAATTTTATATTTAATGTTTTATCATACCTTCTATTTATAGCGGCTATCACCTGGGTCAGGTATTTAGAGGCCGTTCTCTGTGCAACGCACAGCGTATGGTCTTGTCCGACCTCTCGCTGATAGCTCCCACCGGCCATAAATTTGACCGCTACCAGCACCTACGGTGGTTGAAATTGCTATGAGAATTATATACTCGTACTTTATTATGAATGAATCAAATTTATAATGTGTCCGTAGTAACAGTCTCGTAGCTATATTATAAGCAAGTATACCAAACATACCTTTATGTGGACAGGGAGTCCATGCGACTGTCGGGGAGCCAACGCACCTTCCAACTCCCGGCACAAGTACAAAGCCATGGGCTTGTTCATTCGGTAATTATGAAAGAACTCTTGTGCCGGGAGCTCGAAGGGGTTGGCTAAATCCCTCAGACGAGTCCGTTGTATTCTCCTTGCCCGCCTTTCTTCATTAAGGATGAAAAACAAAGCCATTCTGAAAATATATACTTAACTAAAGTTTTTCAACATTTTTCGGTTTATTTTTAAAAATTTGTTGTAAATAAATATTATTTATATAAATATAACAATTTTTAACTTACTTTTTCACAATATTGAGCTATTTTGCGTACGAAAATTATTCTCATTTCCATAAGTCGCGGTCTTCAAGTCGCATAGACTTCGTCTCGCCGTATGACATAAAGCGCGAGAACATTTTGTATCAAATTTAGGCAGTTATGCTACGAATTACGTTCAAAGTCGCGATCGGTTGTCATTTATTGACAGTGATGTTTGACCGCGACATTGTCGCGGCTCTCACGCGCAAGTTGTGCTGCAACCCCGCCACAAGGCATGAAGTCGCGCCGATCTGTCACTTCTCGCGGCTGTCGCGGCAAGTTATGCTAGAGGTGCTGGTATCCATAGGCTGCGATGATCTTACTATTAGTTGTATAAAATTTATACAACTTATAGACCTCCTTCGGAGATGATATTATCATCCCGTTATAGTATAAACCATACCGGCGATAGCGGGATAACCTGGACTCATTTTTGATTGGCTGGCCAGAAATAGCACTAGACAGAGAAGATTGGAAAATGAGGGGGGAGGCCTTTGCCTAGCAGTGGGACATAGTAGGCTCTGAATAATAATATAGTATAAAAAATATTTAAAACAAAAAACATACTGTCATACTGTAAAGATCTGTGTGCCGTGCGATCTCCGCCCCCTCTTGAAATATCGGCTCACGGCTTCCTAAGGACAAAAACTGCACTAGATCAGCGCCCCGCCCCCAGACCGTTGTTAGCCGACTTACAAAAGTTGGGTTCATACATTTACTTTTATAAAAAAGTAAAAAAAAAAGTTTAAAAAAAATTATGGACTCAAGACAGTTGGGTCACTAGCCCATCGCTCTGCCAATTGAGCTGTCGAGACTCGCTAGATGTTAACTAGTATTTCCACTGTTGTGCCTTATACAGGCGCCTAGCGACATCTACTGTAAGAGAACTTCACTTTTCAAGTTTTCTTTGTTTTTTTAACCCCTGACGCAAAAGCGACCGGGTGTTGTCGTGTCTGTCTGTCTGTCTGTCTCTCTGTATGTCTGTGGGTGTGTGTGCGTGTGTCTGTCTGTGGCATCGTAGCTCCCGAACGGATGGACTGATTTAGATTTAGTTTTTTTTTGTTTGAAAGCTGAATTAGTGGGGAGTGTCATTTATTAGCCTGATTTGAAAGGAATCAGTCCGCTATTATGTCGGCGTTTTTTTTTTCAAATTTTAATTGATTTTATCGGTAACATACGCGGTGGGAGACTGATTTTACAAAACTAGTCACAAATGGCACAATTCTTAACAATAACGGGGAACAAAAAGAGCAGTAGTCTTTACATGAATACATTGTATTTAAACATAAATGTCAACACTTAACCTATTGAGTTTCACTTAAAGAGGAAACAATAACTCAAAATGTTTACGCAATAACTACACAAAAAGTCTTTACAATGTATTATACGACAATGTTATATTTACAATGAAATGTGTTGAAAAAGCATAATGACTATGTCAAGAAGGAAGTGGAAATGGATGAACGAAGTGAGTGAATGAGTCAGTGAGTGCTATTTAAAGTGACTCATTCCCGAAACTGATGTCAAAAATGTAAATGAGAATAGTTTTCTCATAGTTTATTTTATGCGTGATGACAAAACATATTGGTATCATTTTCTGATGCGTTTCTGTGAGATCACAACCCTAAGAGCGGTTTCACATGATCCGATCCGATATCGGATGTAACTTTTAGGCATTTATGTTGTGCCCTTGTTTGGTAGTGGTTCAACAAATTGTGAATAGATTGTGACTTTTTTTTTTGTGTTTTGTGTTTTGTACAATAAAGAGTTTATACATACATACATACATACTTTTTAGTTAAAATTAATGGTTTCTTATGATATTACTAAATCTGAAAAATAATTGAATGCATTTCCTTATTCTGATAAAAATCAGATGATGAGCTTTTATGTTCGTCAGATTGATTGACTGCAAATTATTGCCAATATTGCCAGGTTAAGTTTAAATAGAAACATTAGTTTGAACCAGAATGATCACATCCCATAATTTAGGCCAAAACCAACTTTTTAACACTTCATCAACCCCCTGAAATAATAATAGTCTCACTGTCATTGGTAAAATAAATGTTCTTGTTTTTATTTCAATAGGTTTCTACGACGGTCGAGTAACTATGCATTTAGCATCACTGGCTCCCCAACTATCAAATTGCGATATCTATCGTGCAATATCTGTTAGGCAACTATAACTTACTGTGATGTGGGTAGTGCATTATGTGGGATTTAGATAGTAGGAAATTATGTTGTGATAAAAATAAAGAGGAATGAGTATGTGAATCCATACTTCCATACTAATACTATAAATGGGAAAGTGTGTGTGTCTGTTTGTTTGTCCGTCTTTCACGGCAAAACGGAGCGACAAATTGACGTGATTTTTTGACACGTTCACTGCGGAGCCGGATTTTGTGAACTCGCTCTCAGTGCGTTACAACCCATGAGAGTCCTGTATTGAGCTTTCTCTCTGTGCGGTACAAGTCAATTACAGCTTGTAAGTAGGGTTTCATATTTTACCTAAAATACCTTTACCAGATACACATTTATTAAATTTTATTGAAACAATGTTAAGTCTAATAACTAATCTACACAATACTGTCTTCGCCGAAGTTGATGACTGTTCGTTTAGATTTTATAGACGAATTAATTAACAGGTCAAAATTGACTTGTACCGCACAGCCAGAACGGGCACAGGTAAACATGTCGATGATTTAGTAGTGATGAGGAAAATAAACGATATATTATATCGATCCAATTCTTACTTTCTTTACCTTTAATGTAACCAGATTTTTATATACAACCAAAACTTTTAACTTTGCTCTTAACATTATTTAAAAAACGATTTTTAGAAATTTTAGTAAATATTTTGCATCAAGCAATTTAAACTTTTTACAATATATTTTTACGTAATAATATTTAGCAAAATTGTAAGCGTTTTGCGTATAAAAGCGTTATATTGTATTTACCGAATTTCATTTAAAACAATCGAAACACATTTTTTCACCACAAAATAACGTGTGGATTTATAATATGGTAACAACACTAATGCATTTTGCACTTTGCTGCAGTGCTATACAAGGTCGTGCGTAACAGGTCATTATAGGCCCTGTTCCGCACTGAATAACAAAAGCTTAAGACTGGTGCGAACAGGACATATGTGACCTGTTTATTAATTTATATGCTGTCAAATAGAGTGTAAAATGACAAATATAAACGTATACTTGACTATATAAAAATAATAAAATATCACACTGTTTGTATAGAGCTGAAATTTTACAGATTTAAGAAGCGCATTTAGAAATGTAAGAAGCGCTTGGCATCCGTTTGCTCGTTGGGTGGACGACATCCGGAAAATTGCGGGTCACAGCTGGATGACATTAGCTCAGGAGTCTCAGGACCGGGACAAGTGGCGTACTAGAAGAGAGACCTGTGCTCACCAGTGGGCGATAAAGGGATGATATGATGATGATGATGTGTGAAGGCTGATTTTTGACAACCCTAAAAAAAGAAAACATAAGTCGACCCTAAATATCTAACTACGATTTTGTAGGAAGTGTCCTTTCTGTACGTACCTAGTATTATTTATTTTCTGGTGTTGTGTCGGATTTGAAGTGCCCGAACCTCTGAACTCTTTTATGTCAATGGGGGCGCTATCCCCATCTGCGTTAGCAGGTTCGATTCCCAACGGAACAATGGGGAGCCTGCTTCGCAAATTAATTACTTATTAACACGCATTTGTATAATTTGAGTGTTTTTCGTTAAACGAAAGTACTCAGTGTATCTATTTCTATACGCTTTGTCACCTTCATCCGTTGCAATAAGGTGAAAAATGTATGGTTATTATTTATTCAACCTTTTTTTTTTTATTGATTTCCGTTAACTTTAATGGAAGGTTTTTAAGGTCAGGATAGTCCTGCAGTGCTCATGTTTATAGTTATCCTGTATAGTATACCTATATAGTATATCCTGTATAGTGAATACACATTTATTTATTTTTTATTTTATTTATTTCTTACGTTTGCCCGCAGCTACGATTGCGTAAAATTCGAAAATGGCGGAATGATCCATATAAACTTCCAGTCCTCATTTTAGGGAAATGGGGGATTAGAAAGAGACAAAAAGTAGGCAATGTTAATCCCCACCCCTTCAACTATCTCCACTTAAAAAATAGCGTCTATTCGTCGCTCCGTTTTCGAACAAACAGGTACACACTCTCCCATTTACAATATTAAGTACCTATTAGATAATTCTGAAGTCGTGCTCAAGATCATGCCTGAGCTTTCAGTATTTAGTCCTGCTGTTTAAAGAGCCATTCTGTAAAGTAACACACATATACAGGATGATTCTGGAGTCGTGTTGTTTCAACAACACGTACGGAAGTAATTACAGTGCAGCGTCTCAATCTCACGCACATAAATTCACCAAATCCAATCCCTGAGGCCATCGGTTACAGGGGGGCCGTTAGGGCGGCGGCACCCGAGCGATTTCAGAATAGCGTAGCTACCGAAAGCTTCACGGAATAATGTGAGATTTTTTGATGCCGCTAACGAATGTTCCCTTTCTCCATACAGTTTTGTTTCTCGCTATTGAATAGTCTGGTTGTCACACAGATGACAATTATAAACCGGTTTCTAAGTAGACAAACACAATCGCTTATCCTCTGTGAATCTTGAGAGATTGTTGTATAATTTGTCTTAAAATTGTAAGTAAATTGGTTGAAATATGACTAATTTGATAAGATAAGATAAGATAAGATGTTTATTTGTATAAGTCATGTACATAGGATCTTAAAATTTTACAAATAGCTTCCATGACACCCTGTCAGGGCACACAAATTACTTATATCTAGCTTAATACTAAGTTTCAGGCCACGTAGTTAGTTAATAATTTGGATATGTGGAATTGTTATATAATAATTTTTGGTAATAGCATAATATAATTCGAGTAATACGATTTAGGAATAAATGATTTCAATTAAATTCAAAATACATGTAAAAAAAAAAAAAAATTTTTTTTTTTGGAAATTTTAAGTTAGGTACTAAAAGGTTTCATCATTAAAAAACTCCTCCACTGAGTAGTAACATTTGTGTATGAGAAAACTTTTCAATTTCTTATGGAATAACTTGTCATTATTTTCTAATTTGATGTCATCAGGGATTTTGTTAACTATGCGGATACATAAAAAATGGGGACCGTTTCTATATATAGCCAAGTTCGAGTCAGGTGTTTTTAGCTTATTTCTATACTGGCTTCTTGTTTTATATGTGTCTACTTTAGCCTCAAACAGGTCAGGGTTTTTCCGTGCGAAGATAACGGCCTCCATTATGTATATACCCGGCAGTGTAAGGAGCTCGTATTGTTTGAAAAAGGGGCGGCAGCTATTAGGAATCCTTATATTTGCTAAAATACGTATACATTTCTTTTGAAGGATGAAGAGGTCCAGGGCATCAGTACTGGCTCCCCATAAGACCACACCATATCGGAGACTAGAGTATATGTACGCGTAATAGACTGAAAGTGCAGACTCATAATCTGTATTTAACTTTATTACACTAAGCGCGTATATAAACTTTGTCAATTTCGTCTTCGTATTCTGTATATGAGCCTTCCAGTTGACCCCCGAATCTATGAATATGCCTAGTAATTTGAATTCAGTGACTTCCTCTATTTCCGTGTTGTTTATGTTTAGGTTTAATTCTAAAGGTTTTTTCTGTGTAGGCTTAAATTGTATTATTTTCGTTTTCTTAATATTTATTTCAAGGTTGTTATATTTTAACCATTTACTAACTGAGTTGAAAGTTGACATAAGTTGGGAGTTGCATTCTATACTATCTGTAGCGCTAAACAAAAGGGAGACGTCGTCGGCAAACATTACACAAGTTATATTCGGATCTAGAATTTTTGGCAAGTCGTTTATATATGCCAAAAATAGGGTACAGGCTAAAATACTTCCTTGTGGCAAGGAGCAAGTTGTGCGGCGTCTGTGTGAGGTAATATCGGTTACTTCGCGAGCTTCATAATTATAATGGTCAATGTGTACGTATTGTTGACGATTTGTTAGGTAAGATTTAAACCAGCTGTGTGTCGTACCGCGTATTCCCATTTCGTACAATTTTGTGAGGAGTTTTTCGTGGGAAACTTTATCGTATGCTTTTGTCATGTCTAGAAGAAAACCAATGCTGTATTTTTTGTTATCAATGTGCTCTAAAATATTTCTAATGTATTTGAAAACTGCTAATGTTGTAGAATGACATTTTCTGAAACCATGCTGATTTTTATCTAGTATTTTATATTTTTCAAGGAAGTTATACACACGGGTTGACATTGCTTTTTCGAATACCTTGGAGATGGTGGGAAGTAGTGAAATAGGGCGGTATTGGCTTGGATTTGTTGCCTTGCCACCTGGTTTTAAAATTGGCTTTATTTTAGAGATTTTTAGCTGATCAGGAAATACACCATTTTCAAAAGACTGGTTTATTAGTTGTGTTAAAGGCGGGGTTAATTCATTTGCGCACAGTTTTATTAGCGCCGATGGTAGTTCGTCCATACCGAAACTCTTTTTATTTTTAAGGTGTTTGATTAACTTTAATGTTTCGCCTTCGGTAACTGGACTTAGAAATATGGAGTTAGTTACGAATGAGAGGGCAGGAGGACGGTCCAATTTCGTCGCGGGCGCATCTGCCGGTATACTACTCGCACGCGCTGGCTCAGGCGGCGATGACTAACCCACCGATGCGAAGTGCTCATTCATAGCGTCCGCTACTAATTGGGGCGATTCTAAAATTTTATCATCAATTTGTAGAAACACGTTTTTAAATCGTATTTCATTGTTTTTCCGCGTGACGTGTCTAATAATGCTCCACATAACTTTTGATTTATTACTTGAACTTTTAATTTTATTTGCATGGTAGATTTTATTTGATTTTCTTATACACCTTTTCAGCATTTTTTCGTATTTTTTATAAAAATCGTGAATAATTTCGTTTTTAGTTGTGTTAACGAAAGCTTTTAGCTGTCTTTTGTGTTTGCACGATATTTTTATTCCTTTGGTTAGCCAGTTTTTTGTATTTGGCGACGTGTATAATCCTATTCTTTTTTAGGTATATGTGAACTTAAAATGTCCTGTAGTTTATCACTAAATGACTGATAATTTTGATTTATATTATTGTGATCTAATATAATGGTACCCCAGTTGACATCGGTCAACGCCTGCCTAAAAGAGAGCATATTTTTGTCACTATATATCCTACTTTCCTTATACCAGACTTTCTGTGTGGTTTGTAAGTTGTGGCTTTGGACTGTGAAAGTAATACCTTTGTGGTCCGATATGCCATGGTCCTCTGTTTCTATGACATATTCTCTCTGATTTGTAAATATGAGATCTATACATGAGTTGGAACCGTTAATCTGCCTAGTGGGGTTTCTGACTATTTGTTTTAGATTATGACATAGCATAATATCATTTAGTTTCCTTGTGGTAACGGAAGGTCTTAACATATTAATATTGAAATCACCTACTATAACAATTCGCTTTTTTTGTTCCTTTAGTTGTAATTTACATAATAATTTGTTCAACCCATCAAAAAAGTCATCTATTTCGCGGTCGGGTCTATATATGTTTATTAGGATCATATTTTCACTAGGTATTTCTACCCCACAGCACTCAAAAACACATTCGATTGACAGTTCCGCGATGTCCGTTTTTTCCACAAAACGTATGCCTTTTTGTAGCAGAATTGCCACACCGCCTCCTTGACGTTGTTTACGGTAGTAAGCCGCTGCGAACTCGTAACCAGCTATATTTACTAGATTAATCTGATTTTCGGATATCCATGTTTCTGTGATGCATAGTACTGGAATATTATTGTTTAGCAAGAATGTTTCTAATGTAGGTACTTTATTTTTAAGACTTTGTACATTTTGCACTAGCATTTTAAATTCATTCGCGAAAGGACTGGTTTGTAATCGAGATTGAACTAGTGTTTGTTTCTGTTTGTATGGCGTCTTGTGTATCTGTTGGTCGAAATATAGGTTGCGTCTGGCACCCTTTTAAAAGATCAGTACTCGTATGCGGTTGATTTGAGGCTTGCTGTTGTTGTGGCGTATTTGCAGGTGGGATGTATTGTTTTCCGTCTATAAAAAGTTTATTGTATCTTATCGCCGCATGTTTTCCTTCTTGGCGCGCGCTCACCAGTTTCTCTCTTAGGAGTTTTCTTTCTTCTAAGGCCTTTCCATCTAGGTACTGTGACACCGCGAGACCTGTGTTTTTGAAACTTTGAGCGTTTTGAAGAATGTAATTTGCCATCCTTTTATTTATAAGTTCTATACGAAGCGGCCGACGGTATCCTTTACGACCTATTCGTGAGACCCCTTCTATAAATCCGTTAATACTAATGTTTAAAATGTCATGAAATATATAATCTAATCTTTGACATAGCTCAGGTTCTATTTCGGGGTGGTATTCTTCCAGGCCGTATAAAATAATGGTTTTTTGGTAGTATTTGTTGTCACTATGAGGGTTTCCCGTATTTATGGATTTAATTTCATTTTTTAGCTCATTTATCTCAGTTTGTAGTTTTCGATTTGCTTGTTCGAGATGTGCTATTTTAATATTTGTTAAGTTTAGTTCTTTTTCTAAGGTTTCCTGGTGCATAGATAATGTGGTGATTTTTTGCGTAATGTCCTGCCTTAATTTGGATACAATGTTGTGTGTTTCACTATGTACTATGTTTTTCATCTCGTCTAAAAGGGCTGCGTTATTTTTTTGTAGTTTAGTATCCAATAGTTGGCTTATTTGCTCTAGTGTGAGGGGCTGGTTAGTATTAGCAGCTAAGTTACCACCTGTGGAGTTAGGTGTGTTTTCGTCCATGTTTAGTAGCTCGTCTACTGACATTGTTGTGTCATTTAAGTGTGACGGTATGCGGCTACGTTTTCCTACTGGTGTGTCGTCCCTTATTGGCCTACGCGTAACCATTTGGCAGGGGGGACATACCCAAGAACGCATTAGTTCTTGTCCATGTTCTCTATATTCCGCGGAGGTGACGTTACCACAAGTGTAATGATAGAAACCTTTGCATGCCCAACATACTATTAATTCCAGGCGGGAGTTTATTTCTAGTTTGCAGGCTAAGCAAATCATTGTGTTGTATTTGTTGAAATCGAAATATGCGTAGATGTAAATATCAGTTGTACTTGCTGTGATAGCAGATTATCTGATGGCGCGTCGGGTAGAATTATCCGTCTAGAGTTGAAGCAGCACCGATGATACGGCCTGCCGCCCGTGCGACAGAGATAGCGCACGATCTACTGATTCATAGCCGTCGGGTAGAACAACACTTGTTTATGCACTTCGAAATTCGCTAATCACAACTTATTTCGCAAATAACCTGTTATAATCTCGCCAATTATCAAATCGCACTAATGTTCTTTTCACTTTGCACATCACATATACGGTTCCAGGTGGTTAAGATAATTATGATTATCGTTTTTGTTTACGCGCTCGCGTTTAACCGACCGCTCACTCGCTCGCTCGCGCATTTTGTCGGAAAAATCGCGTGGATTTGTCATGTTCTATACCTAAAAGGAAGGTCCTTATGCAATGAACATAATTAAGCTTTTGCTGTGAAAAATATAAACATTACTCGTACTGGGTTAAAATGGCTGTGTCAACAGGGCAACAAACTATGTATATTAAAATCGGCCGTGTCTCGTTCGCCTAACACCGAACATCTGATTAAAGCTCCCATTTCATTAGTTTGTGTTTGGTCAGCGTCGGTTAACAGTCGTGGCTCTGGTTATTTGTTACCTACCATCGTCATTGAATTAAGTGAGCGTATCTTTGATGTGCTGACTACTGTTATTACCACTGTATGTGCCTTTAGAATGATAGTCAAATGAAAATACCTATTGCAAATCTGAATAAATGTATACTTTAATGAATCAAACCCCAACTAATGAAAGATAATCGGGACAGTTTCTGTCAACAATGTAGTTCAATTGTTGATTTTAGCTGTCACCTCAATTCTGAAATGACAAACAAAACACACATACGTTCTGCGTCCGAAAATGACAAAAAACACAGTTTTGACTGATGTTTGATGTGTTTTAAAGTTCGAATTGCGTTCTGTGACCGCGAAAACCGGCTACTGGCGTCTGCGACTTGCGTTTTCAGCCGCTCTTCTCGAAAGTCGCTCGTGTGTCGCGGGTCTAATCTCGAGTTTCATTAGTGAGTGTTTGGTCAGCGTTGGTTAACAGTCGGTGCTATTTATTACGGACCATCGTTATTGAATTAAGTGACGATTTTTTTTATGTACGTAATTAACGGTCATTTTGGAATATTCTAAATGATGAGATGAAGAATGCTGATGAGTTTCAATATTTTTTATAAAACGCCATATTTTGTAGTGTCTTAACTAAAATTCATGACCACCGACCGACCGCCGTGGTACGACCTAAGTTTTAAATAATAAATAAAAATAATTTATTTCGAGCAAAAGTCCATTGTTAGTAATACATCAATACTTTGATCTAGGGTTCATACATCACATAAAATTATAATTTTTAAGAAAAAAAAACCGCCTTCCTTTGGGGTTCTGGTGATAAATACTTTCAAATGTTGGATTAAGATATCAATTCGTCTGTATATTTTTAATGTTTGTTATTCGATATCTCCGTCATTTCTGAACCAATTTTGAAATTTGGATGATTCTGGAGTACCTACAGATGAGAATGATTATCAGAACGGAACTCTAACCAGGGGCGGCTCACTCTTCATCAGCAGTTCCACTGCACCAAATGTCACTGTCCTGGACGTAAGTGCATGCTGTTCTTATAAAAATACCAGTCACTATAAGTGTGGCGTTCAGATTTGAGGAGTTCCATTCTGACCATCATCAGGAGTTCCACTGCACCAAATGTCACTGTTCCGTACGTAAATGCATGCTGTTCCTTTAAAAACACAAAAATCACCATATGTATGCCTTTCAGATTTGAGGAGTTCCCTCGATTTCTCCAGGATTCCATCATCAGAACTGGGTTCTGAGTAAAATGGGACCAATCTGTAGGCATATACATTCAATCAAAAAAAAAATTTCAAAATCGGTCCAGTAACGACGGAGATATCGAGGAACAAACATTAAAAAAAATACAGACGAATTGAGAACCCCTTCCTTTGAGATTTGGAAGGCGGTTAAAAATTAATATAAAGTTACACACATTGGGGCATGTAACTACACCGAAGTAATCAACAAATACGTATATTTCTCACTCCGGGCTTTTAGGGTAGGGTAGTTACCTACCTAATTTTACGATGGCAAATTAACCATGGCAATTACTTACATACAATAAAAATATACTACTTTCAATTACCATAATAAAACAATTACATAAATGTTTTAACAAGATTCTTACATGTCAAAATACAAATCTTAGCATAATAACTTCTCTTCCATTAATTTTACTAAAGCTAGAAAGAAAATATTTCACATCAAAAGTTCTTTAAATTCACCAAAAATGTCGTAAGTACTTCTTATAATATAATCACTTACGTCGTTTTTCAAATGCGTCACTAGAAAGTACTCATTAGTAATTCCGTTTAAGAACAGTTTATTATTATAGGATCCCGGAGGTATGAAATTATACGAAATTATATGAATTATGTTTGCCCGTCTTTGTTAAATAGACAGTTTCTTTGTACACTTGAGAGGAATTAAAACGGGTCGGCGTAAAAGCTATTTTAAAAGCTATGCTAAGCTATTTAGACGACCGGTCTGGCTCAGTCGGTAGTGACCCTGCCTGCTGAGCCGCGGTCCTGGGTTGGAATCCCGGTAAGGGCATTTATTTGTGTGATGATCACAGATATTTGTTCCTGAGTCATGGATGTTTTCTATGTATATAAGTATGTATTTATCTATTTAAGTATGTATATCATCGCTTAGCACCCATAGTACAAGTTTTGCTTAGTTTGGGGCTAAGTTGATCTGTGTAAGGTGTCCCCAATATTTATTTTTTTATTTATGAAAAAATAAAAACAGGTATCTCTGAGACAAGTTTTATTATTCCTTTAAGGTTTCACAAAATAACTCTTATATAGCTCGACTAATAATTTGTCTTTTACCATTTAAAGAGATATTTTTTTTAAATTTTTACTTATATTTTCGGAAGACAATATTTGTTTGGTCCCTTAAAATCTTTTTACCCTGGATAAGAATAGTATAAATAACTTTTAAGAAAAAAAAACCGCCTCTTTTGGAGTTCTGGTGAGTACTTGCGAATGTTGGATTATGTAGAAATGTGTAGGTGTTTTTTAATATAAATCTTTGATTTTTTGATGGAAATACAAATGAATATATGTAATATATGTATACCGTTAAGGTTTGAGGAGTTTCCTTAATTCCTCATGAATCCATTATCCGATTCCGATTCTAAGAAATCGAGCTTGACAAAATTTGACTAGAAAACTCAAGATGCTTAACAAACATAACAAAGAGAACAAATTTCCTAACAAATAAATGTAAATGTTCTGAACTTACATGCACGCTGTTCTTATAAAAATACCAAAGTCATTATAAGCGTGCCGTTCAGATTTGAGGAGTTCGGTTCTGACCATCATCAGCAGTTCCACTGCACCAAATGTCTCTGTTCTGGACTTAGTGCATGCTTAATTATTTTTAAAAACCGGGACTTAATCGCATATAACTACATGTATACAACTACAATAATTATGTGTAATAATCGTGAAAGTTTAAATCAGTGGTTAGTGCATGCTGTTCTTATCAAAATACCAAATTCACTGTAAGTGTGCCGTTCAGATTTAAGGAGTTCCATTCTGACCATCATCAGTAGTTCCACTGCCGTACAGCTGCGTTCGTGGCCCACAAAGTGGTCTCGCCGGAAGATCAGCGCTGACCCCTGGGTCAGCATCTATGCTGAGGCGGGATCATTTCGTGGTAAACCCGTCATACATTTTTTAATATCAATTGTAAAATTGTATATAATACTTATGTAGATAATTATGTGTTTACCATGAATAAAGTATTGAATCTTGAATCCACTGCACCAAATGTCACTGTTCCGTACGTAAATGCATGCTGTTCTTATAAAAACACAAAAATCACCATATGTATGCCTTTCAGATTTGAGGAGTTCCTTCGATTTCTCCAGGATCCCATCATCAGAACTGAGTTCTGATAAAAATGGGACCAATCTGTATACATATACATTCAATCAAAAAAAAATTCAAATTCGGTCCAGTAGCGACGGAGATATCGTGGAACAAACGTAAAAAAAAAAAACTACAGACGAATTGAGAACCCCCAGTCTGGCTCTGTCGCGCCACTACAGAAGAGCGATGGGGAAGCTAGATAGAGTTAGAGCTAGAATGATATTATCATAAGCGTTTGTGTATTTGGCTACGTACCCTGAAAGTGTAAGGTACAGCGGGGCAAATCTGGACGGGGGGACAATTGTAAGGCAACGTCCACACTCATGAGACGCATGTCTTGCGGCGCGGAACGGACGCGCCACGCCGCCGCCACGACGCCTGGAGCGCGTCTTACGTCCTTCCTATACAAAATGTACTGAGGAGACGTTTTTTGAATTACATTCAGGCGGCGTGGCGGAGACGTCCGTTCCGCGCCGCAAGACATGCGTCTCATGAGTGTGGACGCTGCCTAACTAATCCATTTTTTCCATTATTACACTATGATGTTGAGTTCTACATGTATCCACTGAACACGCCTACCATATATAACCGGTGGACTCTATTTAATAATGCAAACATTGTAAAACATGGAAAAAATTGACCAGTTACATTTGCCCCCCAGTCGAGATTTGGCCCGCTGTACCTTATTAAAAGCCGCCGGCAAAGACAAGTCAATTAAGTCGATTATTCTACACGAGTAACTTAATTATTCATTTACTAACGTTTATATTTGGATACTGAATAAAAAATCATATCGTACACGAGCTTCTAGGAAGTACTTTCTTCTCCAAATTAATAAAATTTGGTACATTTATTTTCATCGCATTTGCTGTTTAAGGGTCTCATTGCGTCTACGTGTACTGAAGAATAATGCACTATTTTATTCCCAAGGGAGTAATGGATTTAGTTTTAAAAATTAATACAATCCGTACAATACCTCAGGGATGTATTGGATGGATGGATTTTTTTGGTTTCAATCTGCCAAGGATTTTTTTTGCACAACTAAAATTTGACTATTAAGCTAAAAAAAATATGTACGGTATGAAAAATGCATTTTATTTATGTTTTACAATTATTTCAGTGTATATTACATTTATTTTGTAAATTTCACGTAGATAAATCGTTATAATTTGCAATCTGGCAGGAAATTGTGACGGCCATCTCGATTTGCGCTTGATCGCGTTGCCATAGCAACGGGCAGTACAACACCGACATTCATTGAAGGTTTTGCCTTATGATTTTTTTTCTCTGTGTTTTCCTCTCAAATGTGATAAAAAATATTGTGTGTAACTCGGGAGGTAAGGATTTTGTAAACTCGTGTCTATAACTCTCTCCAGCCTGCGGCTGTCGCGAGTTATTAACACTCGTCGACAAAATCCCCCTTACCTCCCTTGTTGCACAATATACTATTATTTATTGTGGGAGAGAGATTATATTTCAAATTGTTTCTTAATTTACCATGTCTTAGCAGCACTCACTATTAATAACCTAACCACAAAATTTAAATTTTTAAAAAACCCCCGACTGCGACATAGTGGACCGATTTTCATGAAACATGGCTAAGAACACTCCCGGCTAACTCAACTTTCAGACAAAAAAAAAACTAAATCTAAATCGGTTCATCCGTTCGGGAGCTACGATGCCACAGACAGACACACACAGACAGACATACAAACAGACAGACAGACAGACAGACAGACACATCAAACTTATAACACCCCGTCGTTTTTGCGTCGGGGGTTAAAAATGTAATGTTCATGTCAAATACACTATAAGACACTAGCGATCAAATATATGAAAGAGGCGCGTTCCTAAGAACACATCCTAAGCTCGTGTAGGTGAATGCGTACCATGTTTGTATGAGTGAGATATGAAAGGTCGACTGTTCGCGTTTTTGACAGGCGGTAACTGTGAGGTAACCGAGAGGGACCTCTACGATAGTACTCTTTATTTTACTGTGCTATAAGGCCAGTAATTGATCTACAAAATAATGACAGATGGTAAAGAGAAAACAGTAGTTATTTTGATATTTTTAATTTACCTCGTTTACATGTTAACTAACCAACTTATTTCTTTTTTCAGGTATGTTCATTTTACTACGACATAAGGTAACGCGAGAAGAATATGTACTTAAGAGGTAAATAAATAAGAAAGAGATACTGGGGACACCTTACACAAATCAATCTAGACCCAAACTAAGCAATGTGCTATGGTTGTTAGGCGACGATATACATACATACTTATAAATTATAATTTTATCAAGAGCCTTTACCAGTTGGTGTGGTGAAAAAAAGTTTCCCTGCGATTAAAGTCCTCTATTTAGTTTGTACATGTGATATTTATTTTAAATAAATATATTTCAAGTAAGATTAAGATTGAGGGCTGGTCACATCTGCCGCATGCACCCTGACAGATGTTACTGGCCGGAAGAGGCACTAAACCGGGAGTCATGGAGGTTAAGGGGTGAGGCCTTTGCCCAGCAGTGGGACACCATTATAGGCTAGATAAAAAAAAAAAAAGATTAAGATATAAGGTACTAGTGGACTCTCTAATTAATAAGGCAAACAAAAGGTAAAACATGGAAAAAATGGATCAGTTGCAATTGTCCCCCAGTCGAAATTGCCCCGCTGTACCTTATGTATAACTTGAAGGTTTATTATCAACTAGCACGGATACACAAATGATCTGATTCAGTTTGAAGTAAGTAAATAAAGCTGAACGGTAACTTCTGAAACTTGTATTGATAACTCAGTAGGGTTGTCGCTACCAATGTTACAGGTATCGGTTAATTTATCACTAACACTATGATTGTCACCACGCCTTATAAAACATAACATAACCTAACAACGAAGTTAAAATTTTGAAAAAAAAAAACCCTCAACATAGTGGACCGATTTTCATGAAACATGGCTAAGAGCACTCCCGACTAACTCAGCATTAAAAAAAAACTAAATCTAAATCGGTTCATCCGTTCGGGGGCTACGATGCCACAGACACACACACAGACAGGCAGACAGACACGTCAAACTTATAACACGCCGTAGTTTTTGCGTCGGGGGTTAAAATCCCCCGCCGCGCCTATCTGACGGACTCCCCAAACCTATCGACGCGAAATCGGCTTTCGTCCAACAAAAATCGCTCGTTAGTACGAACATGTGTACTTCATGCGTTCAACTTTCCTACGTAAGTGCATTTGCTAGTAAAATAAATAAATAAATATTGGGGGACACCTTACTCAGATCCACCCAAACTAAGCAAAGCTTGTACTAAGGTACTGGCAGAATACCAGCGATGTGGCTTGCCACATCACATCGCTGAGCCAGCGCCTTTTGTACTACGACACATGTTTCTTTATAATTTTGTTTCTTTTTTCTTTGGTTAGTTAAGTTAAGCGGTGTACTCACATTTCTTTTTTCCTGTTTACTATGTAAGCCTTTATATGTTGTGTTGTGGATACGAATAAAGTTATTTATCTATCTATCTATCTATGTAGCTTTATTTGACGTTCATATGCGCATTTTAATATGCCTACTTGAAAAATAAATATTTCATTTTCATTTTTCATTTTATGAGTGCTAGGCGACGATATACATACTTATATAGATAAATACATACTTATATACATAGAAAACATCCATCCATCCATCGGAACAAATATCTGTGCTCATCACACAAATAAGTGCCCTTACCGGGATTCGAACCCGGAACCGCGGTTTAGCAGTCAGGGTCACTACGCGCTAGGCCAAACCGGTCGGTCTCTCTCTACTCACCGTACGTTCCCTATTAATAGTCAGGGACCAAACGACCTCTTTAACAAAAAGTCGTCGACATCTCTTCTAAATACCTAAAACAGGTATGGATGTGTTCCTCGTTATCTCCAGATTACGAATTGACCTGTTTTAGTTTAAGGAGGGGGGACGGGTTGAGAAAAAGGGGGAGAAAGATGGCGGCCGACCATCATAGATATTTATTCACATCTCGAGTCCTATGGCACCAATCTGTTCGTGCAAGGTGTCGTTTGAAAGCTTATTAAACCTACTTTAATTGTTTTTAAATAACTATACTCATAAAAGTAACCGTTTACGAAATATTTGAAAATATGTGTTTTTTTATCGCGCATTAATTGCACAAGTACTAGAAAAAATGCGTCTAACTCAATAAACAATAACTTTACCGCAATTGATGTTATTATAAAATTTTCGCGTCTATTCATGCTCTTTATAAAAATATAAGTTTCATTGGTATATGATAATATATAACCATGTAATTACGAATTTGGTTTAGCAGGAGTCACTCTGCCCGGTCGCAGAAATGGGCGCTGACCGTAGTAAAGTATTCAATATTTTTGAGGTCCTATTTTACGGATCCATATGCGAGAGGTATCGTTTCAAAGCTAATTAAACCTACTATATTTTTTTATAAATAACTATAATCATAAAGGTAGCTGTTTAGAAAATATTTGAAAATATGTGTTTTATAGACCATGAGTCGCACAAGTACCTACTGGTAAAAAAGGCTTCTTAATCAATAAACAACAACTTTCCGGAATTGATGTTAGTATAAGATTTACGCGGAATTTCGTGTGCTTTCTAATAACATAAGTTTTATTGGTGTATGATATTATATAACCAAGTAATTACAAATATGGTTAAGTAGGGGCCACAGCGCCCGGCCACGTATGGATGCTGACCGTCGCCAAATTTTCTATATTTTTCAGATACTATTTTATTTAACAGGAATCTTTTGAAAGCATATTATGCGTACTATCATTGGTTCTCAATAATTTTAGTTGTAACTGTAGTATAGCTAACAAAATATTTGAAAATATGCATTGGAACCGATGTGAGTAAAACATGCTTCTAGCTCAATGAATTATATTTTTTCCGCAATTGATATAATAACAAAATAAACGGCGAAATGTATGACCTTTTCAAATAATAAGTTTTGTCAGTATTGCATAAAGAATTAATGTTAATTTATCCATCATACTCACTGCGCACCGTCATATACATGGATGACCATTTTCGTTGCCGTTTTCATAATTTTTAAGATTGTATCTTGGTGCATGACCAATAAACAATAACTTTACCGCAAATAATGTTATGATAAGATTTACAGGACATTTCATATGCTTTCTAAAAATATAAGTTTTATTGATGTATGATATTATACAACCAAGTAATTACGAATTTGGTTTAGCAGGTGTCACTGCACCCCCGTGACGTAAATAGGTGCTAACCGTCGCCTAATTTTATGTATTTCTCAGATCCTATTTTAGCGATCAATTTGTGAGAGGTATCATTTGAAAGCATATTATGCGTACTATCGTTACTTTTTAATAATTTTAGTCGTAATTGTAGAAGTTTACAAAATATTTGACAATATGTGTATTTTTACTGTATATGAATAGCATTCGCACTGATACGAGTGAAACATGCTTCTAGCTCAATAAATTATATTTTTCCGCAATTGATATAATAACGAAATGAACCGCAAAATGTATGGCCTTTACAAAAAATGAGTTTTGTTAGATTTGCTTAAACAATTAATGTTATTATCCACCATACCCACTGCGCACGGTCAATCGTCATATAAACGGATGTCCCCCGCCGTTGCCTTAATTTCTTCATCATTTTACAGATTTTATTTTACTGATCAATTAAGTATATAAGTAAATTCGATACGTGATAGATTATATTTATTATGAATATACGATTAGTGAAATAAAATCTGAAAAATCATGAAAAAAGGCAACGACGGTGGACATCCATTTATATGATGGTGCGCAGTAGGTGAGCTGAACAAATTCAAATAAATTGTTTATGCAATACAAACCAAACTTATTTTTTGCGTAAGTCATACATTTTCCGTTTATTTTGTTATTATTTCAATTGCGGAAAACTATAATTTATTGAGCTAGAAGCGTGTCTTATCAATGCCAATGCTATTCATGCACAGTAAAATACACATATTACTAATCAAATATTTTGTAAACTTCTACAGTTTCGACTTGAAATATTAGAAATAAAGATAGTACGCATAATATGCTTTCAAATGATACCTCTCACAAATTTATCAGTAAAATAGGATCTGAGTAACGTAGAAAATTTGGCGACGTCAGTCAGCACCCAATATCGTGACAGGGCGCAGTGACACCTGCTAAACCAAATTCGTAATTACTTGGTCATATATTATCATACACCAATAAAACTTATATTTTTAGAAAGCGCATGAAATTTCGCGTAAATTTTATAATAACATTAATTGCGGTAAAGTTATGGTTTATTAAGTTAGAAGCATTTTTTATCTGTATATGTGCAACTCGTGCTCGAAAAAAAAACTCATGTTTTCAAATATTTTGTAAACAGCTACCTTTATAACTATAGTTATTCAAAAATAATTATAGTAGGTTTAATTTTCTTTCAAATGATACCTCTTACATATGGATCCGTAAAATAAGAACTTAAAAATATTTAATACTTTACTACGGTCAGCGCTCATTTTTATGCGACCAGAGGAGTGACCACTACGAAACAAAATTCGTAATTTAATGGTTATATTATCACTTACCAATAAAACTTATATTTTTAGAAAGCTCATGAATAGTCGCGTAAATTTTATAATAACATCAATTGCGGTAACGTTATTGTTTATTGACTTAGAAGCATTTTTTACCAGTACTTGTGCGATTCATGCTCGATAAAAAACACATATTTTCAAATATTATGTAAACAGCTACTTTTAATACTATAGTTATGTGTAAACAATTATAGTAGGTTTAATTATCTTTCAAACGATACCTCTCACATATGGATCCGTAAAATAAGACCTCAAAAATATTGAATACTTTACTACGGTCAGCGCCCGTTTATGCGACCTGGAGGATAACCCCTGCCAAACAAAATTCTTAATTATATGGTTATATATTATCATATACCAATGAAACTTATATTTTTAGAAAGAGCATGAATAGACGCGAAAATTTTATAATAACATCAATTGCGTTAAAGTTATTGTTTATTGAGTTAGACGCATTTTTTACTAGTACTTGTGCAATTCATGCGCGATAAAAAAACATATATTTTCAAATATTTCCTAAACGGTTACTTTTATGAGCATAGTTATTGGAAAACAATTAAAGTAGGTTTAATAAGCTTTCAAATGACACATCGCACGAACAGATTGGTGCCATAGGACTCGAGATGTGAATAAATATCTATGATGGTCGGTCGTCATCTTTCCCCCCCTTTTTCTCGACCCGTCCCCCCCTCCTTAAACTAAAATAGGTCGATTCGTAATCTGGAGAGAACGAGGAACATATCCATACCTGTTTTAGGTATTTAGAAGAGATGTCGACGAAAATCGTGAAGGAGACGACTTGTGGCCAAATTGGCTCTAGACTATAAGTTTTGTTTTTAAATTCAATCGTACATCGAACCGATCCAACCGACTGCGCCATTGACCAATCGAATGTCGATAATAGCAACGCGCATGTTACACCTCTACGTGGCTACCGCGAGTTTTTAATACAATTTTTGACAGCCGTTTACCTATAATAACATAACCACAAAATTAAAAATTTTGAAAAAGCCCCTGACCGCGACATACTTATATAGTAGACCGATTTTCATGAAACATGGCTAGGAACACTCCCCGACTAACTCAGCTTTCAGACAAAAAAAAACTAAACCTAAATCGGTTATCCGTTCGGGAGCTACGATGCCACAGACAGACACACACACAGACAGACAGACAGACAAACAGACAGACAGACACGTCAAACTTATAAAACCCCGTCGTTTTTGCGTCGGGGGTTAAAAACGGTGTGTATTGTTTTTACAAGCTTCTATTTTACTTGCAATGTAAGTAGATATAGGTATGTATGTATTTATGTTCGCGTGAAATCTTGCGACTCAATCATGAAGCAGATATCTTTAATTGATTGAGCTGAAATTTTGCACAAACATGTAAATCACGTGACAATGCAATATTATGGTATCATGGAGCTGATCTGATGATGGAGCAGAAAGGTGGCCTTGGGAACTCTGTAATGAAATGTGTCCCCATTGAGTAAGGGGTGTTTAGAAACGTCTTGAAGAGCAGTAGATGACTGTTGAAAGAAAAGTACAGTCGGCGATAAAAGCTTGTGGCAAAAATGATTTTTTTGCGAAAAGACTTATTTATATATAAAATGTACCCAACATTGTAGTATAGAGGTAAATGGTAATCCATGTTCAAAGTAAAAAATAATATTTTATTTTAATAATATTTCCGCCTGTTTGCCTCTATTTATAATCATTTGTTTTGTCTCCGCTGTATCTTTTTTCTGTATCTCTTGCTGAGGTGTGCCAATAAAGAGTATTCTATCTATCTATCTATCTATTTGGATGGTATTATTTTAAGTGGCATGTTGCGACCCTAAAACTGCTCATCTCACAGCCCTGGTAACTCCGAGGTCTGATCCAGTTAAAACTTTACTAAGAGCTCGCCCCAAGAAATAGTAAATCATTTCAAAAATCCTTCAAGCGACTGAATCTCACAGGGTAGGAGCGAATGGCTAATATGTCGTAGGCCACGGCCACGATTCATTTTGGTCGCCTGTTCAGCGCAGTAAGTACGAATAAATAAGTATATCAAAAGCAACGAAAGCCGGTTAGTTTGCTAAAATATCCGGACGTCGCCGGACATTTCAAATGCCGTACCATCTTCTCATCTACTTCCGCTTGTTAATTTCAGTAAATGTGAACTAATTTTTCAGCAAGTGTGTTATTACTGACAGATAGCTATAAAACTTTTACAATCGATTTTCTATTTTGTTTAGTCAGTACAAAAGTAGGGTCTTAGGGCCAGTTGCATAAACCTCATTTGACAGACACATCATCGTCACGCAGCAGACATCTATGGAACTTCCCATACAATAAAATTTAACGAACGCTTTAACGGTGACAGATGGTTTGATGCAACCGGCTCTTAGTCTCGTTGCTTAAAACATTTTCTTTGATGGAATCAAGCTAACACCCATTTGATAGTATTTGCTCTGTATTAAAAAGTGTATCATAAACTAAAATCGTTGGCCCCCTCGTAACCCATATAAGCCCAGTGAGTCCTTTTTGACTCACTGCAGAAAACTTGTTATATACCCATTTAAATTAGTTGGAGAATGAGTCTGGTGAAGGAGTACAAAACTAATAACAACTCGTAGTACTTATAGCTGGGTTAAATCGGTAGATCCAAAGTTTCGTATCTTCTAAAATAGTTAACCATTTTCCGACACTAGCTCTCCGTACCGGTAGCGACCAATTAAAGTGTTCCCAACTTTCCCCGCTGTCAGGCACCTTTTGTGACGTTCTGCGAGAAAATGTTGCCAGGAACTTGTAAGTGTAATTAAAAAGTAATCTTTGGATATTGTTATGTCTGTTTCTGTGTTTTAATTAATATTGCTTGAAAGTGTAATAAATATATATTAATGGACAGATATTGGGTTAGCGTTAAGATGAAAGGGGAGAGCCGGGCAAAGTGGACTTTCGCACAAACTTTGGCTTTTCCTTTTTGGTTATAACCATTTTGGAATTATTATACATTATAATAAGAGTTTTAAATGATTCACTGTTAGTTACATCCACCCGCCGTCTTCAGTTTCCCGTGATCATGAATATCGTGATGCATGCAACTGCGTCGAAATATTGGGACCTCAATAAAAATCAAACACGTAATCACGGTCTATATCCCGATCAATATAAGTCTATTACAGTATTTTTTGCAAAAGGCGTCTTAAGACGGTCAAAAAAGACGAGTGGCGTGGGTAACAATTTGAGGCGAAGCCAAAAATTATTAATAAAGACGCCACGAGTGTTTTTTGACTCAGTTAAACACCGTTGCATACAATACCTTTTCTACGATTATGCACTTAGTTTTAATAGTTTTCTAGAATAAACTTCGTGAAATTCACACTGTTTCTTGTATTTTGACGCAAAGGTTTGCACTGTCAGCGCAGCTGCTCAAAGCTATCCCGTGCACGCGCGCAGTATCTTACAATAATGCGTTGCCATGGCTACAAAGCCAAACAATTCGTTTTCATTTTTTTCGTTACTGCGTGCATGCACGGAAAGCCGGCGGACGCTGGCTTTGGGGAATATTTATGTAGGGCTTTAAAGATATGACGAATAAGTTTGGGAGTAGAAAAAGTCGTATTAAACATTATGCCTACTGTTATATTGATATTACCATGGAAACTTGAGCGTATATGAATGCCACTATACACTTATATTAAGACTTCTGAAGTCACTAAACTGAATATATTACATCTATTGTAAAACTTTGGTTAAGATTAATATAGTAAATTTGAAGTTCTGTTTTATTTTAGCCCCACATCATTGGTTTCTCTACTTATAAAACTTATTTTATTGAATTACTAAGTTTAGGTAAATGTACCAGCCCTCCAATTTATATTATAAATAAATATTGGGGGCATCTTACACAGATCAACATAGCCCCAAACTAAGCAAAGCTTGTACTATGGGTGCTAAGCGACGATATACGTACTTAAATGTATAAATACATACTTATATACATAGAAAACGTCCATAACTCAGGAACAAATATCTGTGCTCATCACACAAATAAATGCCCTTACCGGGATTCGAACCCGGGACCGCGGCAGGCAGGGTCACTACTGTAGGCCTAGCACATGATGGCCGCGAGAGTATGTCGCCGCGAGATAGGCTACCCGTCCTTATGTCATTAATACAGTTAGAAGAAGACGTGTCATCTATCTCGCGGCGACATACTCTCGCGGCAATCATGTGCTAGGCCTACTGACTGAGCCATACCGGTCGTGAAATAGTCGTCATATTGTGTATAGTGACATGATAATAAATAAAATAGTTCATTTCACGGAATTCGAACCAGGACCGTGGCTTAGGCGGCAGGGTCACTCCGAGCTACGCCAGACCGGTCGTCGAATGATGTCCCAAGTAAGAATTAAATCTGATGAAATTTGCTCCAAGCACACGTATTTATTTATTCACTCAGAAAGTAACAATACATGACTTGAATTTCCGAAAATCCCAAGCGGTTTCATCTAAATCTCGGATTTAATCGTATCTAGTACTTAAACTTGATATGTTATTAACTTATTAATTAAGGACGTTTGGCTGTCGTGACACCGTGTCGAACACTTAATAAACTGATCATATATTGTGAAAGCAATGTCTATACGGCCGATAAATTAAACATCATCCATATTATAAGTTTTCTACAATAAGAGTTGATGCATCTCAATAAACATCAATAATCTAACCACAAAATTAAAATTTTGAAAAAACCCCCGACCGCGACATACTCGTAGTGGACGGACTTTCATAAAACATGGCTAAGAACACTCCCGACTAACTCAGCTTTCAAACAAAAAAACTAAATCTAAATCGGTTCATACGTTCGGGGGCTACGATGCCACAGACAGCCACAGACAGACAGACAGACAGACAGATACACGGACAGACAGACAGACACGTCAAACTTAACACCCCTTCGTTTTTGCGTCGGGGGCTAAAAAGGTAAGTCACGGTTTATATCCCGGTCAATCACACCTCGGACTCTGGCGATCAATGAAAGTCTGAAAGAGGCCCCCTCCTAGCACACAGTCTGAGCTCGTGTAGGTTAAATAAAAAAAAAAAAAAAAATAAATAAATAAATATTATAGGACATTCTTACACAGATTGACTGAGGCCCACGGTAAGCTCAAGAAGGCTTGTGTTGTGGGTACTCAGACAACGATATATATAATATATAAATACTTATATACATAGAAAACATCCATGACTCAGGAACAGTTATCTGTGCTCATCACACTAATAAATGCCCTTACCGGGATTCGAACCCGGGACCGCGGCGCAGCAGGCAGGGTCACTACCGACTGCGCCAGACCAGTCGTCAGTCGTCGTCAGGTTAACGCGTACTATGCGCGTATATTGTATGAGTGAAATATGACAGGCCGACTGTTTGCGTTTTTGACAGGCGGTAACGGTGACTGTGAGTAACGGGTGTGTTGAGTAAGTAAAGTGCGGTAACGGGGAGCGGGAGTGGCCATACTATACGATAGTACTCTTTTTAACCCCCGACGCAAAAACGACGGGGTGTTATAAGTTTGACGTGTCTGTCTGTCTGTTTGTCTGTCTGTGTGTGTGTCTGTCTGTGGCATCGTACTCGTAGCTCCCGAACGGATGAACCGATTTAGATTTAGTTTTTTTTGTCTGAAAGCTGAGTTGATCGGGGGTGTTCTTAGCCATGTTTCATGAAAATCGGTCTACTATGTCGCGGTCGGGGGTTTTTAAAAAAAAATAATTTTGTGGTTAGGTTATTTATACTGTGATATAAGTCTAGTTTTCTACAATATGTACCTACAGATATAGCTCAAATTCAGGTAAGAGGTAATATTAAGTAGTAATTGACTGTCAGTTCACTTTTAAAACTTAATCGATAGATTTTATAATCGCAAATATGATCAATTCTTTGTAACAGAATGTTCTAAATTGAAATGCACCTAATTATTAGTTAGGTAAAAATTACGATGCACTAGCAGATACAGACTTCTTAATATGGGCCATTTGGATATCTTTCCTCAGTATATTGTACACAACTTTTGATATGGATGTAGATAAATTAATGTTACGTAATTATGCTCCGCTACGGTGTAACAGAAACCTGCTAAGTCCTCAAACGTTTAATATTTAAATAACATACCCGAGTAAAGCTGATCAAAAATTCCCTTAGACATATCAAGACTTTAAAGGGGTTTTCATTATTTTGAGAATATAGTGGGATTAGATTCTATTTTATGTTCAGATGATTTTGTTTATTATCCTGTACACACAAAAATTATACCTAGCTTTTCGGTGAAGGAAAACATCGTGTGAAAACTGATATGTAAATTGTAGCTCTTAAAATATCCAAGTTAGAAAAAAATATTAAAACGTGATGGAACGGACATCCATACTAATATTATAAATGGGAAAGTATGTGTGTCTGTTTGTTTGTCCGTCTTTCACGGCAAAACGGAGCGACGAATTGACGTGAATTTTTTAGTGGAGATAGTCGAAGGGATGGAGAGTGACATAGGCATAAGGCTAAGCGAAGCCGCGGGCAAAAGCTAGTTTCAAATATTTTTGATAACAAGATAGATGATGCTGTCAAATTTGTGAACAGAAACTTCAGCATTTGTTTTAGAAAACGCCAATACATTTCATATCATAAAAACAAACAAGTCGAATCCGCCCACAATCAGTCGTACACCCAAACGGGCGGCCATCTTGAATTTTTTCAATTGTTTTTCTCCTCTGTTGACACGTGCCTAATGAAAAGCTAACTCTGAAGGCGCTAGAAATTATAATTAGCTATCAAATATTTGTCGACCCCTTGGAGGTTGTTTTTTTCGAATTTCAATTTGCCATCGACGTTAGGGGGTGGACGCTTTTTAAGTCCGGTTCGAAGGACCAATTCGTTTTTTACGAAAATTATGAGTAAGTTGAATGTATACACGGGGTAACATGAGAGAACCGAAAGATTTTAACTACGCATTTCTGTAGGCAAAATAAAGATAAAATATTATAATTATTATATACAAGCAAATTTCAGCAAAAAAAATTTTTTTCTGTATTTTTTTTTTGTATTTTTTGAATGTATTTTCACATAAAAAGTAAATGTTATTCGTAAAACTGGCACTTAGGTAAAGTAAAACATTTTTTTTTCTAAAAAATACTTTTTTGCAATGAGTTACATACTAGCTCTCTATGTCGCTATACATCTATCAATGGGGTTAGTTAGATTATGTCTAATAACGGCATCATCGCCATAAAAATAGCGTTTTATTGCTTTATAGCTGAGTTTTATAGCTGAGAAATAATAAGTACATGTGGCTTATAACTCTGAAAGTAGGCGAAATCCAGAAAAGTTTATATGTCATTTTATTCTTAAAAATATGATAAGGAATACGCTGTCAAAATTATTCAGTTTTCTCATGTTACACCTTGTATAATGTTAGTGTCCGTAAATACTTTTGTTTTTATCTACAATTTGGAACTAGTCTATACATATTACTTATATGAATGAACTACATATTATGAATTGTGGCGTAGGCGAGAGGCTGGCAACCTGTCACTGCCATGTCACAGTTTCGTTTTCTTTCAACCCCTTATTTGCCAAGAGTGGCACTGTAACTTTAGCAGTTTCATGTGCTCTGCCTACCCCTTTACGGGTTACAGGCGTGATTCTATGTACCTATGTATGAATGAATGAATGAACTAAATTAGCAGACTATGACTTTGCAGCCTCTGTTTAAATTCTAGGTATCTCATATTGATCATAAGTCTAATCATAACATGATTTCCGGACATAATGAACGTCATCATAATAATACTTCTTGCTAAAGAAACTAAACGCCGACGATGATGATGTATATGATAAAGACAGTCTTGTTGACATCACTCAGTACCGAGAAATTAGATAAGTGGTATGTAACCTTATCATAGGACGTCGCACATTTAGGGCAATTGACCTTGACAGCCTTTTAATTAGATAGTGTGTGCTTTGCTATAGATATCTTCATGGATACGGTAATGTTGTGTGAGTGTTGTGCCAAAGAGGATCGAGTATATAAGTAAGTATAGAGAGTTACTGTCAAAGTAATGTCTAATCACTGTGCACACTGCCATCTCTCAGTACAGGTTTAAGGGATCATCCACACTCATAAGACGCATGTCTTGCGGCGCGCAACGCACGTCTCCGCCACGCCGCCGCAAAATGTACTGAGGAGACGTTTTTTGAATTACATTCAGGCGGCGTGGCGGAGACGTCCGTTGCGCGCCGCGAGACACGCGACGCCTAAGTGGGGATGCTGCCTATAGCTTTTGAACCTCAGTTTTGACAATTTGGCCCATATTCTTAACTTGATATGTGTTTGTCAAATATTAATATTAGCGTCATCTAGCCGAGAGTTAACCAAAAGCACACCTCGGACACTGGCGATCAGATATATGAAAGAGGCGCGTTCCTAGCACACAGTCTAAGCTCGTGTATATAGGTGAACGCGTACAATGCTTGTATGAGTGAAATATGACAGGTCCACGGTTCGCGTTTTTGACAGGCGGTAACTGTGAAATAACCGAGAGGGGGTGGGCGGCACTTTCAGCGGGGAGCGTGAGTGGCCATACTGTATGATAGTACTCTTTATTATACTGTGCCAAAAGTGTAGCGCCGTCTAGGCGAGCGACAATTTCTCTTGATGGTTCTTAGGTACTTTTTTTACTTGATCTGTGTTATACTGAGTCATATAATATATTATATGTCTGGTAATAGGTACATATTATAAACCATAAACAGTTTGTGAGAAATTTTCACATTGACATTGATGCTCAATGCTCATCCAGAATCCAGGCGTTTTCGTATGGCTTACGAAAGTTACGAATAAAAAGAAGAATTCGAACCGTTATTGAATTTTCTATTTCAAACCATCATTTGGAATTAACATTTTAAAACAGGAACGAATAATAAGTTATAATAGAAACCTAGATGCTATTGCCGTGACTTAGCGAGTTACAAGAAAACCAGAGCTTGTAGTGTAAGTTATTACAAAAATCTACGTTATCGTATCAAAATTAACTTGTTTAGACAAGCTGTGTTTCCAGAGCGTTCTCAAGTCCCATGCGAATATGGAAATAGTACTGAACTTATTATTTTACAACCGACAAAAAAATCTAATAATTGTAAATAGTATAAAATAATGAATTACATTACACCAACGGAGCGGCAGCTGACTTATATCGTCCCTGAACTTTAATCGGTCGCCTAAAAATCAATAGCCTCGTTTTTAACTGGTCTCTGAAACGATTATCTTTCTCCAAAGGGAACATCTAAATATGCCCTCCGCGAAGGTTTCTATCCGGAATAATAATGAGCTTTATTCGTTGGATCAACTAGATTTTTTTACCAAATCAGGAGTGGAATTCGAATTATAAAACAGTGGGGTAATTTCGAAAATCGAAGTTGAATACGAAATCTGAAGCACTTCTTTGAGAACTTAACGCTTACGGGACGAGACGATGTGTCAATTTCTATAGGTGAGATTGGGTGGCGCGATAACTCAAAATGAGTTTAGGGGACCATTTTTCGAAACTACGTTACAATTTACAAGTGGTAGTCAATGTCTAATATGATAAGTTGACTTCTTCTGTAACTTTCACAACACTGATTTAAACGTTTCACGATTATTACACATAATCATTTTTAAAATCGGGACTTAATCGCGTATGACTACATATTAAACTGACCTCCGACGTTTCAGGGACGGCGTTGTCCCCGTGGTCTCGGAGAAGTCCACGCGTATAAGGCCCTAGTAACTTTCAATTTTGAGAAATGGGCCATTGGCCTCCAATACAAGAGCACGCCACTTTACTTGGTCTTGAGCGGTACAGCTCTCGCCGACGCTGAGCTCACGGAGGTCTACCTTCACCTTATCCGCCTTACGATATTTTGGGTTACCAGCAGGACGGCGTCCATTCGGTCTCGCCAAGTAGACCCTAAACTTACTCATTGTCATTATCTAATTTAATTTTCACTTCGCACCTTTATGTCGTGCGTAGACTTAGTTTTTAACCCCCGACGCAAAAACGAAGGGGTGTTATAAGTTTGACGTGTCTGTCTGTCTGTCTGTCCGTCTGTCTGTCTGTCTGTCTGTCAGTCTGTCTGTTTGTCTGTCTGTGTGTGTGTCTGTCTGTGGCATCGTAGCTCCCGAAGGGGTGAACCGATTTATATTTAGTTTTTTTTGTCTGAAAGGTGAGTTAGTCGGGAGTGTTCTTAGCCATGTTTCATGAAAATCGGTCAACTATGTCGCAGTCGGGGGTTTTTTCAAAATTTTAATTTTGTGGTTATACGACAATTTCGTGCAAATATAATTATTTCAATCGAATGTAAAGCAGAGTGTACAACAAGGGCATACAATTCCTTTTTTGTGTCACTTTATGCCACAGAGAACCTCCTATAGAGTGGCAGTCTTGTATATTTGGTTCGCGATACGAGTCACCACTGTTTGGGGTGCGAGGAGCGGGCGGGGAATGTGTTAAGCGCGCTGTGATTGGCCGTTTCAAGGACGGCGGGCAGTCGCGCCAGATGAAAAGGGACAGAAGTATGACTGTCCCTCTACTGACGCGTAAGTGGCCAATGTAAGTTGACCTATGCCGGCTCTGAATAAATTATAAATATGACTTATTTGTGGAATGTAATGCCGTCTGTTTTTAAATTTGAGCTTCTTGTTACCTTTCCACACCATTTCACACTACAGGTGGACATCTTTAAGGCATCAAAATACCCTTTTCCAATTTTTTTGTGCGAAAAACACGCGCTGCTTTCGGGTCTGTTACTTGGTCGATACTGATCGGGCACTAGGCTTGTGTCTTTCACGAACTATGAACTGTTAGGAATAAAATCCCATCAATGACCGAAATGAACTGAATCTTTCCGTGGTCTGAGAATCGGTCTTTGCTCATTTAGTTCAGTATAGGATCGGCGAGCGCGAGCGGTTTGGATCGAGAACGAATGTGTGACTGCGCCGACCGAGAGCGAGAGCTATTTAGCAGAGCAACAAAAAAAGTCAAGTTTTCATATTAAACTTCGGTTACTTACAACCTTTCGGCCCGGAATGTTACTATCTGTGGACTATTCGTATCATTTTGACACTATTCGGTCCCATTCATTCTGATCTTTCCGACCGCAGTGGTCGCTGGTCTGGCTGAACTAAATGAGCAAAAGACCTAAAAGAGCGAACTAGTTCGTGGGAGCGATTGAACGAGATCGGAGCGCTCCGATCAACGAACGAAACGGCACAAGCCTATCGGGCACGGCGAGCGCCCGCGCTTATATCAGTGCAAATACTAGGAAGGCTGGCCACCGCGAGTCGTCTTGTAATAGATGTCTATAGGGGTTGGTCTGTGCTTTATGCCCTTGTTCTATGTATCTACTATTTACCTGTTCTATCAGTCATCAATCAATCATTAAATTGTTGTAAAAGGATGGTCGTGTGTCAAAATTAAATCAAACTTTACAAATTTTCGAATCGGCTCCCTATTTAGGGTGGGGATTAATCAATAACTTTTGCTTGATAGAATTATAACGATATGCAAATTACTTGCGGAATTATTATTTTTTGTACGTGACCTTTTTGCTTTTGACACCGGCAGTGCATTAGGAAAGGCATATTTTTGTATAAATTGAGTCTGTTACCTTTTTGTATAAAAGGTTGTATATAATACTATATTATAATGAAATGTTAATGCTAACCCTGTGTGATGACGGGTTGAGTATTTCACCACAGCCTTTCCCCCCGTGGGTGTCGTAGAAGTTGACTGTTTTTGGGTTCAATTGTGTTGAGAACGATAACCTTTCACTGCAATATAATTTTTTTTTCAAACCCTTAATTGTTAAGAGTGGGACTGAAATTCATGAGGTTCATGTGCTGTCGCTTGCGGTATTTCTGATTCAACAACTTTCAATAGCGCACTCGTGTCAAAGGCTGGCAACATATTTTCAAGTTCCGATCCTTCTGCTCGTTTATGTCCCATGCCATAAAAACAAAAAAGTTTTGCGCAAAATATTGGCTACTTCTGTTACATACACTGTTGTTAATTTAGAATCTGCTTTTAAAACGTTGACTTAGTATTTTTTTTGTATAGCCTATAATGTGCCTAATAATGTATGCTGAATAGTGTGGTGCCTGGAAGAGATCGCTCTTTAGCGATAAGGCCGCCTGTTGTTTGTCTCTGTAATAAAATTTATTATAATGTGTGTATTCCTATGTACAGTCAACCAATTGGAATCCTAATAGGCCACTGTAGAACTATGTCATAGTGACGTTATAAATGAGATTGTAAGAAATCTCTTACTGCTTGTCATTTTGACATGGTTGTAGAGTGGCCTAGGGTTCCAATTGGTTGACTGTACATTTCTGAGGTTGCGCAATAAAGTGGATTTGTATTTTGTAATGTGTCCCACTGCTGGGCAAAGGTCTTCCCTGTTTTCTGCCACTCGTTACGGCTCTGTGCATGCTCTCGCCAGCCGCCACAAAATGAGTCCAGGGGCCCGTTTCTCGAAAGGTACAAGCCTTGTATTACAAGTGTGTTTCCATGACAACCCATACGATTTGACAGTTCGCGCACTTGTAATACGAGCTTGTACCTTTCGAGAAACGGGCCACTGGTCTTTCATCTTTGGTCTACCTCGGCCTCTGGTAATTTGATCTTACCTACGATAGAAATAATTTAATAAAAAGTTCTCGTAAAACTATTTTTACACTTTGAAATTTAGAACCTATAATATATCCATTTACAGTTCAAAATTTCTTGAATCTATTCCTTTTAAAGTACACTGGGACTGCGCAGGACGAGACTATGTGCTTGCCCTCTACATTAGCCGCAAATTCAAGTTTCTATTTCCACATTTCCAGTTTTCTTACAACAAAATATTTTATTCAATGCTCACCTGACCAACACGGTTCGGCTTTTAGCTTCTGAACCGGTATTTTTCGGTTTTTCCTTATGTTTTGTCGTGGACTGCTTGGCTAGACTCCGTAATATTTAAAGATACCTAGTCTTGAGAGACTTGTCATGGTCATATATGCGACTTGTGCGGCAAAAAGTCTCGAGCAGCGGTAGGCTTGTACAGTAATAGGCGGAAATGCGTTGGTCGGCTCAATCGCTCCTAATCCAACGTTGCAAAAATCATCCGTCAGGGATGCAGTGGCTAATGATGATGATAATATATAAGACATACAATATCCATCTCATTTTCGCTATGTTTTATAACGAAGACAAAAGTTCATAGGGGGTATACCCGTGTGGTGACTGGCTAAGAATTTCAGCACCCCCTTTTTCCATTGGTAGGTGTTGAAGTAATAAAACTTTGGGATTTGGGTTCTATTATTTCGAGCATGAGCTTGAAAAACATGATTAGATGCCTTAAATGTTCCAAACATCCTAGTAAAATTAATTATTATTTTTTCCCCAGGTAAGCTATATTTACTCTGCATCAAATTTAACAAAATGCACAGTGGTAAGTTAGGTAAGTAGCAGTGATTAAGGTATATTCTACTACATATTGTCTAGGCTAGTTTAGGTAATAGGCTCATGCCGTCATGGGCTCTTAGTACCTGGAAATAATAATTATTTATCCTCATTTTTTGTTTTCAACTACGCATTACACATTGTCTTGGGAAGAGCTTGTTACTCGTATAGACACGTTATTATGGCAATCTACCACCTAATGATTTGAGGGAACCCCTTAATTATTCGTACATTCGGTGCCAAACGCCAACAATGTAAACAAAGGCGAATTTGTCTGACGTGTACACAAATTACATTATTGTGTTATATTTTGTTAAAATTGGAACATTTGGGATATTTGTTGATATTGATTGAGACTTTAAATGTACTGTTAACTATACGCATCGTCTTCGATGTTTCGTCTAACAGGGAAGTGATCTGAGACCGTGATGATGGTCCGTCGCGTCGATTCAGATTTCTTCAGATTTGACATTACAGTAATAACGGGGAATTTTGGGCGACCTTAGTTTTTAACCCCCGACGCAAAAACGAAGGGGTGTTATAAGTTTGACGTGTCTGTCTGTCTGTCTGTCTGTCCGTCTGTCTGTCCGTCTGTCTGTCCGTCTGTCTGTCCGTCTGTCTGTCCGTCTGTCTGTCCGTCTGTCTGGCTGTCTGGCTGTCTGTCTGTCTGTTTTTAGGGTTCCGTACCTCAAAAGGAAAAAACGGAACCCTTATAGGATCACTTTGTTGTCCGTCTGTCCGTCCGTCCGTCTGTCAAGACCCTTTTTCTCAGGAACGCGTGGAGGTATGAAGCTGAAATTTATATCAATTACTCAGGTCTACTGTCCCTTGAAGCTGTGAAAAAATCAAACTTCTAAGCCAACGCAATCAAAAGATTCAGCCGTTTATGCCGCAAATTTTCGACACTTGCAAGGGAATCAAAACCTACAGGGTGCTTCCCGTGAACTCAGAATCTTGAAATTTGGTACGAAGCAACGTCTTATAGCATAGATAAAGGAAAAATTACGAAAACCATAAATTTTTAGTTACATCACATAATATATTTTTTTTTAATAATTTTAATGTTTGTACGGAACCCTCGGTGCGCGAGTCCGACTCGCACTTGGCCGGTTTTTTTTTGTCTGAAAGCTGAGTTAGTCGGGAGTGTTCTTTAGCCATGTTTCATGAAAATCGGTGTGTGTCGCGGTCGGGGGCTTTTTCAAAATTTTAATTTTGTGGTTAGGTTATTATTAAAAGGAACAATTCTTAGGAAACGCGGCCATTCTTATGGGGCACATTAGGCACTGGTCCCACCGCGAGCTACTAAGCTGTGAGCTATCGGCTATAAAAACGAACAAAAGATAGTCGCTCCCGTGCAAATAAAAGAGACACGGCGATGTTTATAGTTACTCGCCCAGCGGTGAGCTATCAAAATCGCCGTGTCTCTTTTATTTGCACGGGAGTGCTTATCTTTTGTTCGTTTTTATAGCCGATAGCTCATAGCTTACTAGCTCGCGATGGGACCAGTGCCTTAGGTACTGGCAGCGACTTGGAGACATCTGTGGATACAATACAGTGTGGTCCCCGTAGGTTGAGTTAGGTTTAGTTCAGTTTTAATGTGTTCATAATATATTTTTAAACAAATAAATATAATAGAATTAAGTAAAATCAACCGGGGTATTTGCCTGTGGTGAAGTACTCTATACTTTTATTGAAATGAATGTAACAAATTTAATAATTTCTACATCTTCGTACCTAATATTATGCAACTGGCGTTTAAGTGAGGTCAAAAAAGACGAGTGGCGTGAGTAACAATTTGAGGCGAAGCCGACGAGGAGGAGGACCAGTATTTTTTGACTCAGTTAAACACCGTTGCATACAATACTTTTTCTACGACCATGCACTTACTTCTTAATAGTTTTCTAGAATAACTTTCGTGAAATTCGCACTATTTCCTGTATTTAGACGCGTCGGCCTCCCCTCTGTTCCTGCCTCACCCTGTCGCTTGCACTCCCCCGCGCCACCGCCGCCGCCAGCCCCCGGCGCCCCGCGCACCCACGCTATATCCCTTAAAAGCTTCCTAACAATGCTTTAAGAGCTATATCGTATGAGTGGGTGCGCGGGGCGCCGGGCGGGGGCGGGCATCTTTTATGTAGGGTTTTAACGATCCATGCACGACACAACACGACGAATAACAACACGGGAGTAGAAAGAGATATAAAATTTGTCAGTGTCAGATACAGATTATAGCAACGTATTTTAAAACGCCAGAAAAGATGACCAACATGGCGATATATCTCAAAATCGGCGGTGTCGTGATTTCAAAGCAATGTGACATGAAATGTTCGTGCATTCGGCCCATAACGCTTTCATATTTCTGCCCTAAATCATATTGTGGACGCCAAAAACAGGGGACAGGACAGCCCTACTGTTCAGGATTACGTAAATAGTGATGGGATATGTTGGTGGATATTTCGATGTTCGATAGAAAAAAATATCGACAATAACCACGTTACAAAATTTAAAGTTTGAAAAAACGCCGACATTCGTGGACCGATTTTCATCAAATATGCCTAAGAACACTCGACTTATTCAGCTTTCAAACAAAAATTAAAATGTTGAAAAAACCCCGACCGCGTCATAGTACACCGATTTTCATGAAACATGGCTATGAACACTCCCGACTAACTCAGCTTTCAGACAAAAAAACTAAATCTAAATCGGTTCATCCGTTCGGGAGCTACGATGCCACAGACGGACACACACATAGACAGACAGACAAACACGTCAAACTTATAACACCCCTTCGTTTTTGCGTCGGGGGTTAAAAAAAACTAAATCTAAATCGGTTCATCCGTTCGAAAGCTACGATGCACCCCCTGACGGATTTGTGACTGACCTAGGGTGATTTTTCTTTGTATAATTATGATATTTTTGAACTTTCTGGCAAAAATCTGACATTAATTTATTAAAAACTTCGTCACTAATTACTGGATCCCAGTTTTAAACCCTCAAAGTAACGTCGGATCAAATAAAATCAATCAGACTTGACGCGGTTTATTTTTATCTTATAATTAACTAGCTTTTACCCGCGGCTTCGCCCGCGTAATAAAAGTATTCTTATTGAAACATTTACAAAAAATAAGATTTTCATTTGGATCCGTAGGTTTCTTTGTAGGTACATCTGTCCGCGATTATTTCGATTAAGGTAAAGCGGGGCAATTCTCGACTGGGGGGCCATTGTAACTGATCTATTTGCTTTACGGTCAGCCAAGAACCTTACACTGCTTTTTGGCTGACTGTACCTTACACATATTACTATTGTTTTAAAAGAAATTCTTGCTATGATTGTAGAATTGTTACACAGCGACCACAGCGTAGGTAGTAGGTACGAATATGTATGTATTTTACCTATATAAATATTTATACTGGGGAAACTTCATACAACCCACATAGCCAGTATCTCGATGCTATGGTCGGTAGGATAAAAAGTACTTCCTTGCATTATCGCTTACAATTTTTTCCATTTTGCTTATACTTATTGCAAACGTAAACTTATAAAAGGCAAGCAAACAACGATCTTCTTACAGCACATTGAATATAATAGTTATCACGGATGCAGGATACTCGCCCGCCGATGCCTACTTACTAATCCCTTCCCACTGAGCCACCTGCATTTTACTTAGATTTTATTTAGATATCGATTGCCGACCGATTATTCCGACTGTATTCCCTATCCCTATCCCGATCCCGATCCCGTCCCGTCCCCGTCCCTGTCCCTGTCCCTGTCCTTGCCCCTGTCAAATTATCATGTTAGGAGGTGAAAATCCTTTCTTAGTGCTCCTCTTATGGCTATTTTGGATATTTTCACCCTATTGCACTACGACAGGGGAGAAAATTTCTTTTCCACCTCATTAGATTTTAAAATCGTTGTATTTAGCGTAATCAGCGACCCAATAAACCATAAAAACGATACCCATATTGTGTTTTTGACTTTACCCCCTTTGCACCCCTTTAGGGGTCAAATTTTCAAAAAACCTGAAACATGTATTTAGTCATATGTCTTTAGGAATCCTCCTGTGAAGTTTCGTATAAAATAGTCAAACTAATCTTGTTTCCCCATACAAACTTTGAACCCCCATTTGAGTCCCTTAGGAGGCGAATTTTGAAAAATCCTTTCTTAGTGCTCCTCTACACTATATAAGGAACCTACGTGCCAAATTTGACATCTCTAGGACCAGCGGTTTCGGCTGTGCGTTGATATGTCAGTCAGTCAGTCAATATCTTCTTTTATATATATTTTTGATATTTAAACCCCATTGCACCACAACAGGGGAGAAGGTATTTCACTTCTGCCTCGTTAGATTTTAAAAACGTTGTATTTATCGTGATCAGCGACCCGATAAACCATAAAAACGGTACCCATATTGATTTTTTGACTTTATCACCCCCTTTTCACCCTTTTAGGGGTTAAATTTTCAAAAAACCTGAAACACGTATTCAGTCATATGTCTTAAGGAATCTTCCTGTGAAGTTTCGAATAAAATAGTCAAATAATCTTGTTTCCCCATACAAACTTTGAACCCCCATTTGACCCCCTTAGGAGGTGAATTTTGGAAAATCCTTTCTTAGTGCTCCTCTACACTACATAAGGAACCTACGTGCCAAATTTGAAATCTCTAGGACCAGCGGTTTCGGCTGTGCGTTGATATGTCAGTCAGTCAGTCAGTCAGCTTCTTCTTTTATATATTTAGATTGTCAACTTTGACTTGTTAGGGATGATTAAAACTCGGGAATTGGTTCAAACCTCCGAGTACATACACCGTTTTTTTTTTGTTTTCCTTTAAATTCGACACGTAGCTAGGTTCATTATCAGGAACCATCCTGTATATCAATTTTAGTTTAATTCGCAAAAAAAAATATGATTTTCATACATTACTTACACCTGATTTAGACGGCGTGCGAACTCGCATGCGATTTTAATTACATTGCGTGCTGTTGAGGTTACATACAATTTTGCACAGCCATCAAATACAGCAATGTAATAAAACTCGTATGCGAATTCTCGTACTGTCTAAATGGGCCCTTTAATTTATTAGTGTGAGAGACCGTTAAGAGTAACATTCAAGTTAGTGACAAGTGACGGCACACAAATAACATTAGGGATTGGTAAAGGCTGTCGTTGTCGTTGTCGTTGTCCGCCGTCCTTGAAACGTCAGAGGTTTGTTAAAAGTGTACAATAAGTAAATATATTCACAGACAAAGTCGCGGGATTTAGATAGAGATCAGATAATGCTGACGCGGCACTGCGTGTGAAAGAAAATACGTCCCGCCCACATTTAATCTACTTACATCGGAGAGGTGCTGTAGGCTTGTGCCGTTTCGTTCGTTGATCGGAGCGCTCCGATCTCGTTCAATCGCTTTCGCTCTTTTAGGTCTTTTGCTCATTTAGTTCAGCCAGACCAGCGACCACTACGGTCGGAAATATCAGAACGAATGGGACCGAAAAGTGTCAAAATGATACGAATAGTCCACAGATAATAAAAATTCCGGGCCGAAGTAAGTAAGCAAGCAAGGGCGGTTGTAAGTAACCGAAGCTTAATATGAAAAACTTGACGCTTTTGTGTTGATCTGCTAAATAGCTTGCTCTCGGTCGGCGCAGTCACAAATTCGTTCTCGATCCAAACCGCTCGCGCTCGCCGATCCTATAGTGAAATAAATGAGCAAAGACCGATTCACAGAGCACGGAAAGATTCAGTTCATTTCGGTCATTGATGGGATTTTATTCCTAACAGTTCATAGTTCGTGAACGACACAAGCCTAAGGTGCTGTTACCGTTGGTCCCCACTTGAGCACGAGTCTGCCGGTCGGGTCGTTCTTTCATTCGTTTCACTCACTCATTCATTTAGTTCATTCATTCATAAGTATCTGTCAAGCTCTTCCTCATATTAGTGCGACGGTGAGTAGCGTTTTGCTCGTTTTTAACCCCCCACGCAAAAACGAGGGGGCGTTATAAATTTGACGTGTCTCTCTTGACGTAGCATCGTAGCTTTCGAACGGATGTATCGATTTAGATTTTTTTTTGATAGCTAAATTAGTCGGGAGTGTTCTTAGGCATGTTTGATGAAAATCGGACTATGGGGATTTATCAAAATTTAAATTTTTAACCAAATTGTGTGTGAGATTGTACCTATGTATGTATGTAAACACTTTATTGTACATAAGACAAGTTAGGACATAGAAATACAGTATAGTTATGGTGTACAAACAAAGGCGAACTTATCCCTATAAGGGATCTCTTCCAGTCAACCTTTGAGCGAATTGAGAGGAAAAACATGATAGACAAACGAACACTATAGTACAGAAAAGTAAAAAATATGATTCAATTATTACCTCAGTAATAATTAGAACCTTCAGCCTATAATTGTAATGGTTAAATGTCGAAATAAAACAAAATTAAGTAGAAAAGGAAAAGTGCTCTGTTCAAATAGAGACATAGCTTACCGCGGCACCCCACATATCCACGTATCGCGCGTCACAAAGGGCCCGCTTTGACTAAACTTCGTAATTGCTCAAGTCTAGATATGTGACTATCTCCAGAAAAAGGTTCCACCTATTCGCCCACTATTACAATACAATACAAATACACTTTATTGCACACCTCGAATACAAAATAAACAACAGGCGGTCTTATCGCTAAAGAGCGATTTCTTCCAGACAACCTTAATTACTATAAGGACGGCTCGTAACTTTTAAGGGCGGACGAGCGTGTGTCCACCCAATTTTATCACTTATCCACGTGGATAAGACATATCTGTCACTCTCACACTGACCTCGCCAAAGCGTGACGGATACTTTATCCACATATATAAGTGACTAGCTTTTGCCCGCGGCTTCGCTCTCGTTAGAAAAAGACAAAAAGTAGCCTATGTCACTCTCCATCCCTTCAACTATCTCCACTTAAAAAATCACGTCAATTCGTCGCTCCGTTTTGCCGTGAAAGACGAACAAACAAACAGACACGCACTTTCCCATTTATAATATTAGTATGGATAAAATTGAAAGCATGACATGATACGCCGGCACGACACTTGTATGAGCTTCAATTGTTTGACAAGCAGAAGCACACCGCCCGAAATGAACGTGCACCTCTGGCCTTACGAGCGTCCTGCTTGCGACATTATTATCATTAATATCTGGGCAACCGAGCTTCGCTCGGTTCTGTTTCGTATCCTTGACATGTGTCGCCATCTAGTTCAAAAATGAATAGTACCTACATCGAGCGAAAGAATTCTCAGCCTTAACAACACAACTACTCCACACGAGATGGCGCGCATTTCGCCACAAAAACTCAAATAGTGTATTTTCTATTCGTTTTAGCCTTGACCTGTGTCGCCATCTAGTGTTTGCAATAAATAGTACTTACATCGACCGAAAGAATTCTGTCTTAACAGTACAACTACTGCACACGAGATGGCGCGCGAAGAAAAACGCATGAAAACTCGAAAATTCGCGTTTTCCGGGACCTAAGGATAAGTTAGACCGATTTTTCACCCCCAAAAACCCCCACATAACAAATTTCTGCGAAATCGTTAGAGCGGTTCCCGAGATCGTCAGTGTAAATAAATATATATATAAATAAATAAATAAATAAATAAATATACAAGAATTGCTCGTTTAAAAGTATAAGATATATATTATTTGATACATGACATTTGATATTTGCCAGTCACTTTTCGGTGAAGGAAAACATCGTGAGGAAACCAGACTAATTCCAATAAGGTCTAGTTAACCTTCGGGTTGGAAGGTCAGATGGCAGTCGCTTTCGTAAAAACTAGTGCCTACGCCAAATCTTGGGATTAGTTGCCAAAGCGGACCCCAGGCTCCCATGAGCCGTGGCAAAATGCCGGGATAACGCAAGGAGGATGATGATATATTATTTGATACACTAGCAGCTGATAGCTGATGCGTGTATATCACTGCACTTGTTTTGAAGTTACTGTTTATATTTTAGTTTTAAATGTTTATCATTGAGGTACCTTTTCTTCAAAAACGTCACATATGTGGGTGGACTACGTGTAGTACTTAAAATTCGGTTCAGGAGGTTACATAGACTGACAATTGTGGGTTTTTATGATATTAACGACTAGGTAGTTTATATATCCTTTTTCGGAAATAAAAAGAAGCCGTGAGACTTTTTGTAGATAATTTCGGTGGGAACCTACCTGGTCACTAAATGGATGTCTGCAACTTCAGAATAATTACTCTTAAAAATCTGCACTAAGCAGGGACTGTACATGCCAAATGAAATGAAATTCGTGATATCAAAATCGTATCATAAAGTCGTTATATCCGAATCGGGCTTCTGTGAGGCAATATTTTTATTCGAGCCATTGCAAAAGTCCAAAATAATAAACGGTGTGATTTTATGAAAGCTAACAAGCGATGAAATAAAGTTTTATTAATATTTGATGTGCGATTTATTGTCGAAACGTTTCGGAATACGGTGATTTTTGTTGTATTGCTTATCTATATTATTGTACGTAACCGGATTGCAAATACATACATGTTAATTTGAATATAGTACAAGTGTGGGAAACTAGTGGTGATAAATTAAAACACGACCGAAGGGAGTACTAATATGTGCCTATGGGCCTGATCTACATTGCATGAGGGTTACGCTAACCCTTGACCATGATGTTATGGGGCCACCCAATTCCAAACGCTGCCTGCGGCGTGTCGTGGTCTACCCCATCATAGATATGCCTTGAGGCGACGCGTGCAGTAGGCACGCGATAATCCATATTACATTGCGTATAACATTTCGGAAAGAATCCAATCATTTTCGATTTGCTTTGAAAATATTACGAGTTGGTTGAGAAATAAGGAAAACACAGAGGCAATTTTTCCCTAACCTGAAACGGAGAACTTTGTGCTTTGCTGAATAGAAGTCGGAACAGTATATACTGTTATGTACCTATCCATGATGTGGTATGTCAGTATATCCGTTGGGTATGCGTAGCCAAATGCATAAATGCTTTACATAGCTATCTAGTCTATCTACATATCTCTATCAATTCCGTATTGACGCGACAGAGCCAGACTGCGTTTCCATCGGCGTCTAGCGTCACCGATTGTCAGACGGACGTACACAAAATGCGAGCCAAGCGTGCAATCTAAGTGATATGCGACCAATGTCCCACGTATTGCGGACTCATCAACCAATCGCGCTGCAGCGTTCCACCATAGCTAATCAAATGAGGATTTTCAATCGAAATTGTCACTAGCGACCCGTCACTTCACGCGATGACTAAAACATAATTAAAATTTTCAATAATAATTTTTAAGAAAAAAAAACCGTCGCCTTTCGGGTTCTGGTGAAAGCTACTTGCGAATGTTGGATTATGTAGAAATGTGTAAGTATTTTTTAAAACTGCTTTTAATGCTTTAATTATTAGATGACAACACAAATGAATATACGTATAACGTTAAGGTTTGAGGAGTTTCCTCAATTCCTCATGAATCCGATTATATTATAAGAAATCGAAGCTTGACAAACTTTGACTTGAAAACTCAATATGCTTAACAAACATAACTAACCACAGAACTTAATTTAGATAGAAGAAACAAATTCATATATTTGTATAGGGGCCGAGCGTGTCAAATTTTGTACTGAAGTTGATTCTTGCCTGTAATTTTAAATATGTCTCAGGCTCTTGATTGTTCATAATTTTTGTGTTGTTGCAATTGAATATCACGTAACGAGGCATTTTTTATGTTTTGGTTGACTTCAACTTACAAAAATTGACGCCCGAAAGCTGCAAGCTGCGAGTAAAGACGGACAACTCAGTGGATTTCACTGAGTTCATTTGACACGCTAAGTAGATACGTTTGCTTGATCTATGGTATATATGACATCTGTGTAACTAACTAAATGTCACTGTTCTGGACGTAAGTGCATGCTGTTCTTATAAAAATACCGAAGTCACTATAAGCGTGCCGTTCAGATTTGAGGAGTTCGGTTCTGACCATCATCAGCAGTTCCACTGTACCAAATGTCACTGTTCTAGACGTAAGCGCATGCTGGTCTTATAAAAATGGCAAAGTCACTATAAGCGTGCCGTTCAGATTTAAGGAGTTTGGTTCTGGCCATCATCAGCAGTTCCACTGCACCAAATGTCACTGTTCTGGACGTAAGTGCATGCTGTTCTTATAAAAATACCGAAGTCACTATAAGCGTGCCGTTCAGATTTGAGGAGTTCGGTTCTGACCATCATCAGCAATTCCACTGCACCAAATGTCACTGTTCTGGACGAAAGTGCACGCTGTTCTTATAAAAATAGCAAAGTCACTATAAGCGTGCCGTTCAGATTTGAAGAGTTCCGTTCTGGCCATCATCAGCAGTTCCACTGCACCAAATGTCACTGTTCCGTACCTAAATGCATGCTGTTCCTTTAATAACCTAACCACAAAATTAAAATTTTGAAAAAACCCCCGACTGCGACATAGTTGACCGATTTTCATGAAACATGGCTAAGAACACTCCCGACTAACTCAGCTTTCAGACAAAAAAACTAAATCTAAATCGGTTCACCCGTTCGGGAGCTACGATGCCACAGACAGACACACACAGACAGACAAACAGACAGACAGACACGTCAAACTTATAACACCCCTTCGTTTGCGTCGGGGGTTAAAAACACAAAAATCACCATATGTATGCCTTTCAGATTCGAGGAGTTCCCTCGATTTCTCCAGGATCCCATCATCAGAACTGGGTTCTGAGAAAAATGGGACCAATCTGTATGCATATACATTCAATCAAAAAAAAAATTCAAAATCGGTCCAGTAACGACGGAGATATCGAGGAACAAACATTAAAAAAAAAACATACAGACGACTTGATAACCGTCCTTCTTGAGAGATATGAGGCGACGGTTAAAAAACCCCCGACCGCGACACAGTGGACCGATTTTCATGAAACATGGCTAAGGACACTCCCGAGTCCCGACTAACTCAGCTTTCAAACAAAAAAAAAACTAAATCGAAATCTGTTCATCCGTTCGGGAACTACGATGCCACAGACAGACACACACAGACAAACAGTCAAACTTATAAAACCCCGTCATTTTTGCGTCGGGGGTTAAAAATGGTTACAATTAGTTTTCCTTAAAATATCATTCATCGCAGATTTTGTACCATTTTGATCATCCATTTTTCTATCGAAATTATGTGAATTATTTTATAGATCCGAGCCACGAACAGGTTTCCGTGACCAATCGACTTCTCTATTAATAGTGGTTAACAGCCATGAATTATGACCATTGTGGACGCCAGTTTCCTCGTTGTTGGTGGGTCGAGGAAGGCAGCCACCAAAACAAATAAAAATAAAATTCAGAAAAAAGATAGTTGAAATGCTTGAAGTCTAGATTACTATCGTAGAGGAATAAGTAAGGGAGGAGTTGTAACTCCACGCATCAGTGAATTCAAGTTATTTGTAGTGACATCTAGTATACCTACTAAACCAAAAACCTCACCAAATCAAAAAAGCTCGTTCATGCCATGGGGCGCAAGGTTTACAAACATCTTCCGAGCGAGGTTGTCGCGGCTCCTAGTGCGTCAGTGTTTAAAATTAAATTGAAAAACTGGCTTGTCGAGCAGGCCTTCTATAACTACAATGAGTTATTTATAATAAGATAATTTTATTGTACTTTCATTATACTGTTGTATTTTATATTATTGTACATAAGTGTAAATGTGATTTGACATGTAATTATGATTTTTACCAATAAATATGATTATGATTATGATTACTATGGGACTAGTGTCGAGTAGTGGTACTGATAATTTAAGCTATTTGACGCGTGATTGACGCGTGAATGACGCTAGATGTCACTACAAATAACTAGCAGTTACTGATGTATGGAGTTACAACTCTTCCCTTAACTTATTCCTCTATATTTACTATACCTTGCTAGTGTTTGTTGTGAAGATTAAAGACACTGTAATCATTAATTGGCAATAAATACCTCCTAAATAACTAACGCCCTCTTAGGATTGGGTCTCTCTCAATTTACCTCCCCCAATAGGGCTTTCCCGAGAATAGCTTATTTCCGTTCCTAGGCTTAAACCTCCATGCCGTCACAGTTGAAGTGTCCTATGGTAGGTATATCTTCAACAGGTAGGTAGGTCTTCAATAAGGATGCGTTCGAATTACAATGGGGCTGTGTCGCGCGGGTGCGTTCGTGGTCTCACAAATGGTCTCGTCGGAAGATCAGCGCTGACCTCCGGGTCAGCATTATGCTACAATCCATTGTACATTTGTAGTTTTAGTAGTACTTTTTTTGCAAATTGTGTAGTTTTAAGTTTATAACGAATAAATATTTTTATTGGTTGATTGTATACCTAGTTCTTTCCAATATTTCTGAAAATGGGTTATTGCTGTTAAAAAGTGAGCACAAAATGATACGTTTCTGCACTAGAGTGTTTTAGTGTTCCGTACCTCAAAAAAGAAAGCTCGACCATTTTGTTGTCCGCCCGTCGTAAAAACTGATTTGTCGTCAAAGTGGACCCCAGGCCAGTCTCACGAGCCGTGGTGCCCGTGGTGAAATTCAGGATAACGCTAAGAAGAATTACGATAAAGGATTTTGTATTTATTTTACAAATTCTATTCTATCTATATAGGTAATATATTCAGCCTATAGGTACATTAGTTCAGTACGTAAGGTTTCTATATGATATTTCACCCTAGAGCGCCCCCGTATCGTATGTCGCTCGGCTATTTTCTATGAAGCCTTACTGAAATTGACAGAAAGCCGGCTAGCTGATACGATTAAATTGTGAACTAGGTTGGAAACCAACTATAGTCAAATCCAAAAAATCTTTAAGAGTAGATAACTAGTTAGGGGTCATTGGGGGGGATTAATGTATGTAGTTGGTCAATGTAGACTTGCCGGTTGAGGCACATGTACAGTGCGCTGCAAAATTGCATGGAGAAATTATGAGGAATTCATTGATAAATTCGCCGTGCACTTTTATACATATGGCCGTTCGCCGCGCGAGGAAGTTGCCTCGCGTCGCTGCTTAGTCTGTGTGGACCCAGGCTAAGTATGTACGAAATGTCAGTTAATATATTCCAGTCACTTTTCGGTGAAGAAAACCTATCATGTTTATCTTCTGAGTTAGAAAATCATTAGATCAGATGGCGTTTCGCTTTCGTAAAAACCGGCCAAGAGCGTGTCGGGCCACGCTCAGTGTAGGGTTCCGTAGTTTTCCGTATTTTTCTCAAAAACTACTGAACCTATCAAGTTCAAAACAATTTTCCTAGAAAGTCTTTATAATGTTCTACTTTTGTTATTTTTTTCATATTTTTGAAACTTATGGTTCAAAAGTTAGAGGGTGGGGGGACGCACTTTTTTTTCCTTTAGGAGCGATTATTTCCGAAAATATTTAATAATTATTTCCGAATATTATCAAAAAACGATCTTAGTAAACCCTTATTCATTTTTAAATACCTATCCAACAATATATCACACGTCGGGGTTGGAATGCACTTTGTTGGCGTGAAAAAATATCAAGCCCCCACTTTACATGTATCTTCTGCCTCCGCATTAGGTTTGAAATTTTGAAAATCTCATACAAACCTAAAAATTCAACTTTTAGATAAAAAATGTTTTCTGGGGGTACCCTAATAAAACATTTTTTTTTCCATTTTTTATTTTTGCACTTTGTTGGCGTGATTGATATACATATTGGTACCAAATTTCAGCTTTCTAGTGCTAACGGTTACTGAGATTATCCGCGGACGGACGGACGGACGGACGGACAGACAGACATGGCGAAACTATAAGGGTTCCTAGTTGTTGACTACGGAACCCTAAAAACTAGAATCTACTCCAATTCTTGGGATTAGCTGCCAAGCCAAATCTGCTCTTATGACCCGTGGCAGTATGCCGTTTGAATGATGATGATTACTGGTTTCCCCAGGATTATATACAATCAGGGCAGTTCCCAACGCGATTCCTTCGCCGAGCTACAAGTACATGCCGGCGGCCGCACATTTGACCTTGGTAAATAACATAGTGGTGACGACCTTCGCGCGGCGCAATAGAACTCAATGTCGGCTGCTCGCGTGCGGTCCGTTTGTTAATGTAGGTAAGAATTATGAAAGGCGGCATTTTGTGAACATCAAAGCAGTGAGCCTTCTGTACTTGTACTATTAATCCATACTAATATTATAAATGGGAAAGTGTGTGTGTCTGTTTGTTAGTCCGTCTTTCACGGCCAAACGGAGCGACCAATTGACGTGATTTTTTAACCCCCGACGCAAAAACGACGGGGTGTTATAAGTTTGACGTGTCTGTCTGTCTGTATGTCTGTCTGTTTGTCTGTCTGTGTGTGTGTCTGTCTGTATCGTAGCTCCTGAACGGATGAACCGACGGGAGTGTTCTTAGCCATGTTTCATGAAAATCGGTCCACTAGGTCGCGGTCGGGGGTTTTTTCAAAATTTTAATTTTTAAGTGGAGATAGTTGAAGGGATGGAGAGTGACAAGCTACTTTTTGTCTCTTCCTAACGCGTGCGAAGCCGCGGGCAAAAGCTAGTACTATTATGTTCTGTGATACAAGACAGAATAATAAACTATTTGTAACTAAAAATACATTTACCAGTGTGACATTGTTTTATTATTTATTATATTAGTCTGTGTCGCTATTGACTTTGATTCGAGACTTTGATTTTCAAATTACTTGTTAGAAACTTTGAAGACTGATATACATTTTTTATTTTATAATTAAATATCCATTGTAGGTACTTATTATCCAGAGTTATTGATTCTGAACATGAAACTATGGTCAGCTAATTATTATACTGAACCTCAAAATTTAGAAATCGTGTGGGCTTCAAAATGGAATACTTTACTACGCGCTAACCTAACGCAAATAGGTATCGGTAAAACAAAGTATTAAGTAAAAATGTAAACAGTTTTCTACGAGTTCTATTTCGTATAGTTTCTATGTAACTATACGAAATAGATCAAAAATAAAATGTGAAAACACATTTCACGTGATCGACCCTTTTAACGTCCGAAAACCATGTAAAAAACATCCTACGTCCATTATAAACGGCAAATTAAACATAAAAACCAACGCACCCGTGAAATTCCCATTTGGATATCAAAGAAAATCTCTAAAACGTTGTTTTGTTTACAAATGTGGCATTTCGGACGTCTAAAGCCGTCCTAACGGATCGCTCGTGACGCTAAGAGTGTCAACAATAATATTTATTTTGAATCAACGCCATCTTGGGCGGTTCTAATTTTGAAAAGCGCGCGTCAAGTTTTTTTTAGAGAAAGTTCAGCCAGGTTTTAGATGATATTTTTAACCGCCTTTCAAATCTCAAAGGAAGGGGGTCTCAATTCGTCTGTTTTTTTTTTTTTTTTTTTTTATTTTTTTTTAATGTTTGTTCCTCGATATCTCCGTCGTTACTGGACCGATTTTGAAAATTTTTTTTTGATTGAATGTATATGCATACAGATTGGTCCCATTTTTCTCAGAACCCAGTTCTGATGATGGGATCCTGGAGAAATCGAGGGAACTATATATGATGAAATATGGTGATTTTTGTATTTTTAAAGGAACAGCATGCATTTACGTACGGAACAGTGACATTTGGTGAAGTGGAACTCCTGATGATGGTCAGAATGGAACTCCTCAAATCTGAACGGCACACTTATAGTGACTTTGGTATTTTTATAAGAACAGCTTACACTTACGTCCAGAACAGTGACATTTGGTGCAGTGGAACTGCTGATGATGGTCAGAACGGAACTCCTCAAATCTGAACGGCACACTTATAGTGACTTTGGTATTTTTATAAGAACAGCATGCACTTACGTCCAGAACAGTGACATTTGGTGCAGTGGAACTGCTGATGAAGAGTGAGCCGCCCCTGGTTAGAGTTCCGTTTTGATAATCATTATCATCTGTAAGTACTTCAGAATCAACCAAATTTCAAAATTGGTTCAGAAATGGCGGAGATATCGAATAACAAACATTAAAAAATATACAGACGAATTGATAACATAATACAACATTTGAAAGTATTTATCACCAAAACCCCAAAGGAAGGCGGTTTTTTTTTCTTAAAAATTATAGATTTATAAGTTTTATTTAAATGTTCAGTTGTAGTCACGATGCCTAGTGTCAAAAATAATATGAAGAAAGAAAATAATTTAAGTTTTTCACTTTGTATTTAATTGATGATTTTTTTCTGTTATTTTTATTAAACCAGAATTAAAATAAAAAACTGAGGTTTAAAATAGACGAATTAATCAATACACGTGTATCGCGTTAAATTCTTTAATTAATTAAGATCTTCTTTAATTAATTGGATATTTGTTGTTGTTTTGTAGCCAACCTTTTTCTTCTTTATGAGCCTATAAAAAATGTACACGTGTAGGTAATATTGAAACGTTTCTGTGAAAAAAAAAAACATTTCTGCGAACATATAGTAGGGACTATTTTTTTTTTCTTTTTTAATTTAAAATTAACCTCAGTAAAAAAAAATAAGATAAATCTATCTATAGCAGCCTCTAAAGCGCCCGTCTTCGGACATAGGCCTCCTCTCCATTCCTCCACCCTTGTCCGTCCATTGCCATCCGCATCCAGTTATCGCCAGCTAGTTGGCAGGTGTCATCTCTCCATCTAAGGGGGGGCTTGCCGCGACCACGGGTGTTAGCGGGCTTCCACACCATAGTTCGTCTCGCCCAGCGACTAAATAGGCGTTGGATATTAGGTAGGTACTTCACCATAGACAAAGGGAACTAGCCTTTCAGTAACTTACCCTAACTTATTCGAACGATGGGCTGGCAACCTGTCGCTGCAATATCACAATTTCTTTCAACCGCATAATTGCCACGGTTGGCACAGAAGCTTGGGTTTTATGAATGCTCTGGCTACTGTATCCCTCTATCCTCTTTCTATCTTCACATACACATAGAGGAATAAGTAAGGGAAGAGTTGTAACTCCATACATCAGTAAATGCGGGTTATTTGTATAGGCATAGTTAAGTGACATTTAGCGACAATCACGCGTCAAATAGCGTGAATTATCAGTACCACTACTCGATACTAGGTGGCAACTGTGTCTCATCTATTTAATATTAGAACAGTTTACAACTCATATTACAAGCATAAGGAATTGAAAACAGAGTACTGGCACACCTCGGACACTGGCGATCAAATATACGAAAGAGGCGCGTTCCTAGCACACAGTCTAAGCTCGTGTAGGTAAACGCGGACTATGTTTGTATGAGTGAGATATGACAGGTCGACTGTTCGCGTTTTTGACAGGCGGTAATCTTGAGGTAACCGAGAGGGGGTGGGCGGCACTTTCAGCGGGGAGCGGAAGTGGCCATACTGTACGATAGTACTCTTTATTATACTGTGGTACTGGGGACCGATTTTTGAATCTCGAACGCATGAATTCGCCGTTCGTCTGTGGAAAACGACGTAATGCTTGCATGCTTTCGAGATTCAAAAAGCGGTCCCCTGATTAATACTATTGTAATATTAGCTAAAAATTGGTGAGCATTAGACTTTCGTTCGTCGCGACATCTATTGACAAGAAGCAGTACTGATAATTTACTCTAGGTGACGTTGACGTGTGATAATCGCTAGATGTCACTTAACTTTGCCTATACAAATAACCCGCATTTACTGATATAAATGGAGTTATAGATCAAGCCGGTTTCCGTCCGAGTTTCTCAACAACAGACCACCTCCATACTATAAACCAATTAATAGAAAAGTCCAACGAGTTCAACGTGCCTCTATATCTTGCTTTTGTAGACTATAGCAAAGCCTTTGACAGCATCAAACACTCCGCTATAATTTCCGCCATGCATAACCGAGGTATAGATCCAAGGTACGTTGAACTTGTTGGAACGATTTATAATAATAGCACGGCAGCCATTAAATTGCACGCACCTGGTCCTATTTTTAAAATAGAGAAAGGCGTTAAACAAGGTGACCCGCTGTCTCCTAAATTGTTCACCAGTTGCTTGGAGGAGATTTTTAAAAAGCTGGCGGTCTCTTGGGAGGGTTCGGGCATTGTTGTCGGTAATAAACGGTTAACTAACCTGCGTTTTGCCGATGACATTGTCCTCTTTTCCCATACAGCATCTCAATTGCAACACATGCTCCAAGATCTCAGCACAGCGAGCCTTGAAGTTGGACTCACAATGAACAGAGCAAAAACTAAGTTAATGACCAATCGGGCAAAACATGGGGTCACGGTAGATGGGCAGGATATACAGTATGTTGATGAGTACATTTACTTGGGCCAGATAGCTTCCTTCGAAAACAGGCAAATCATAGAAGTCAATAGACGTATTGATAACGCCTGGAAGAGCTTCTGGTCCATGAAGGCGCTAATGAAGGGTAACCTTCCTCTGTGTCTCAAGCGCAAACTCATCGACATGTGTATCCTGCCTATCCTAACCTATGGCGCTCAAACGTGGTCACTAACAGAAGCTCTAAAGTCCAAACTCAAGGTTTGCCAGCGAGCGATGGAGCGCAGTATACTGGGTGTTCGCAGAACTGATCGAATCAGAAACACGGAACTGCGCTCCAGAACTCGAGTTGCAGATGTAGGTGTCAAGACCGCTACGCTTAAGTGGAACTGGGCTGGACATGTCTGCCGCATGCACCCTGAACGGTGGGCCAAAATGGTTACCGAGTGGGACCCACGGAACACCGTGGAGGGTGCAGGCCGGGGTTCAGGCAGACCGAAAAAGAGATGGCGGGACGACTTGAACGCATTTTATCCAAGCTGGCAAAATTATGCACATGACAGGGTTGAGTGGAAGAAGCGAGGGGAGGCCTTTGCCCAGCAGTGGGACACTACAGTAGGCTAATAAAAAAAAAAAAATGGAGTTACAACTCTTCCCTTACGGACGTCTAGGCGTAGGGAACGAATACACTCGTAATGTATGTGGTTATTTGGTTAGTGTTCCATTTCCGACCGGTCTGGCTCGGTCGGTAGTGACCCTGCCTGCAAGCCGCGGTCCTGGGTTCGAATCCCGGTAAAGGCATTTATTTGTGTGATGAGCACAGATATTTGTTCCTGTGTTATGGATGTTTTTTATGTATATAGGTATGTATTTATCTATTTAAGTATGTATATCGTCGCTTAGCACCCATAGTACAAGCTTTGCTTAGTTTGGGGCTAAGTTGATCTGTGTAAAGGTGTCCCCAATATTTATTTATTTATTTGTCCGCACAAAACGATTTGCTTCATCTTTTGTGATCAGCTAGCTCAGACTCTGTCTTCACTTTGCATCAGGTGTGACTAGGGTCATTCGCCGATCAGTTTATAAAAAGTAAGCATATCATCATCCTCCTTGCGTTATCCCGGAATTTTGCCACGGCTCATGGGAGCCTGGGGTCCGCTTTGACAACTGATCCCAAGATTTGGCGTAGTAAGTAAGCATATATTCATTCCAAAATCGATAGTTGATTTGTCAATCCCCAGTCCGGCCGTTACGATTTCCGTCCGGAAATGCCGTACGGTTCTGAAGATTAGTCGGAATTTTTATTGCTTCCCATGCGTTTGAAGTTTGATCGATTTGCTGGCGAGCGGGATCGCATCCGATGGGTGAAGCATTTATGGGATTAAACTGTTGGACGACAGTTTTGAGTATTGTCTCTGGAGTTAGGTCGCATAATTATACTACCTGTAGGTACCTACGTTCATGTATATCTGTACAAACACGAAAAGTTAAAAGAGTCTCAGGGTAGCAGTTAATTTTCTTATTTAACGCATAACCAATGGACTGTTTTATTTGTATAAGTATGAGGAAATAAAATCATTAATTACAATCATCATCCACACACGAACAGAACATGCAAATGCACCCGAAAACTTATGTTCTCATCAAAACTTTAGTATAGTTTTATGTTTGGCCTTTCTAACAAAAGTTCGCGGGCTTCTATTATCTTCTATATGATGAAGATGAGATGACGGGCAATAGAGAGGTATGGAAGAGGAAGACATGTTGGCCTAGCGGTAAGAACGTACGACTTTCAATCCGGAGGTCGCGGGTTCGAACCCCGACTCGTACCAATGAGTTTTTCGGAACTTATTTGCAAAATGTCATTTGATATCTGCCAGTCACTTTCGTCGTCAGTCGGCGAAGGAAAACATCGTGAGGAAACCGGACTAATTCCAAAAAGGCCTAGATACCCTTTGGGTTGGAAGGTCAGATGGCAGTCGCTTTCGTAAAACTAGTGCCTACGCCAAATCTTGGGATTAGTTGTCACAGCGAACCCCAGGCTCCCGCAAATAACGCAAGGATGATGATGATGATGACGATGGAAGCAGAAGACATGTTGCGCCGACCCCGAATGAATGGGATAAGATAAGGGCAAGCGAATGATGAAGGGCCTTTGAATAGCTACATACTGCATACACCAAAAAAAAAAAAAACATAAACCGACATAATATTGTCTTCGGTTACCGCGATAGTTATTCATGAAATAAAACTATGGAAACGGATAAAATGGTAATTTTTTTGAATATTGTATAACTTTATTAATAGTTTGTGAACCTGCCTTAGAAATCTATATTATTTGTGGTCATGGTTCGTTAATATTTCTTGTATGTGGGTAGCTTTTGCACATTGTAATTTTTCCTCAGTCACCCGTTGACCACGAACGCTGTAAAGAGTTCGAAACGTCGCGATGAATTTTTAATTCATTATACGCGATTTAATCCGTTTCCATAGTTTTATTTCATAAACTGACATTATTTTAAATTGTCAAATCGGACTAAAATTTTGAATAATGACTTAATAATGCACATTCGCACTATCTACAAGAAGTAATCTATATGTTGACAAACTTACATTTGCCATCGACGCCTATGATGTTGAAGTTATGTGGCATGAAACGATTTCTCGTTTATGTTAAAACAAACAGTTTGTTGAAAATATAGAAAGAACAAAGGGATGAAAAATTGAATTTTTACAACCGGACGTGACTGGGAGCTGGAAGTGAAGCAAATGTAATAAATATTATGTAAATACATCTAACAAACCAATAATAAACAGAACCACTTGTGTAAATTTCATCGCTGTTCCGTATTGTTGCGACTACGTTTCGATCGGCGTCTGGCGTCAAAGATTGCAGTTTGGCTAGGCCGACTGGCTTTAGCAATATTTCCCCACAATACATTTCCATATTCGACCCAACAGCACACATAACCTTGTTACCTGCGACATTTGATTAGTTACCGGTTTTAATTCTTGGTTTTTGTACGCGTTTTCACATACTCATAAATCTGCGGGTTTTAGTGGCTAATAAATTATTTTAGAGCTAATGGTCAGTGGTTAATTTCCTGGAATTTGAATTATTAGTAATAAATACCTTAGTTATTTATTTTAAAAACTTTTCCTCTTGTATTTAGGAACACGCTTGATTTTAATTTGCATTACGTATATTTTGTTAATAATCACAAAATTACAATTTTGGAAAAACCGCCGACCGCGACATAGTGGACCGATTTTCATGAAACATGGCTAAGAACTCTCCCGACTAACTCAGCTTTCAAACAAAAAAAAAACTAAATCTAAATCGGTTCATCCCTTCGGGAGCTACGATGCCACAGAGAGACACACACACACGCACACACAGACAGACACGTCAAACGTATAACATCCCGTCGTTTTTGCGTCGGGGGTTAAAATCAATTCTGAGTCTCTGTCATGATTTTTTGACGTTTTTTGACGCTGTCCACATTCTCCATATGATGAATGTCATATTTCTTGACGTTTAGGGACCGTCCACACTCAAGAGATGCATGTCCGCCGACGCGGACGTCCGTCAGCGCCACGCCGCCTGAATGTAATTTAAAAAACGTCTCCACAGTACATTTTTTATAGGAAAGACGTAAGACGCGCCCCCAGGCGTCGCGGCGCCAAGCGACGCGTCGCCTGGGGCGCGTCAAGCGACGTCCCTTGGGCGTCCTTCCTACACAAAATGTACTGAGGAGACGTTTTTTAAATTACATTCAGGTGGCGTGGTGCTGACGGACGTCCGCGTCGGCGGACATGCGTCTCTTGAGTGTGGACGGTCCCTTAGAGTGGTTTCGCCCTACGTCAGATCCGAATCAGATCCAAATGCGTGAAAATAAGATCCGTACTAGCCGTAGAACTATCTCTATGGTAATAGGCTAGTTTCCTATACTTAAAATGAAATATTTTATGCAGTGCACGAAATAAAGCATCACATAATTATTATAATTTCTATTTAATAAGTTGAAGAGAAAGATATAAAGTAAATGACTTGACCGTGACGTCACTCCTCAGTATTTCATAGTAATTCCATATTAGCAAATCGTTTTGACAGTTCTTAAAAAGAAGCTGATTTGACTAGTAGGAAACTAGCCTATTTACGCACTAACGCCGTGTCTTGCGTGGGCGACGGTCGCGCGACGGTCGCGCGACCGTCGCCGTCGCGCCTCATCGCATCGTCTACTTCCATATCGATAAGGTTTGATTTCGTATGCGTCGCATCGCCGTCGCGCGGCCATCGCGCGACCGTCGCCCACGCCAGCCACGACGTAAGGGCCAGTTGCATTAACCACATTTGACAGACACATCGTCACGCGGCAGACGTCTATGGAACTTCCCATACAATACAATTTAACGAACGTTTTACGGTGATAGACGGTTTGATGCAACCGGCCCTAAATCCGATCTCCGTCATCCGATTTCTTTCCGTCAGTTTCTGACTTGAAAGGTATTGTAAGAGGTTCCTTAGACAAACTTAAATCAATCGAAGTCATCAGTGATTACACATACTTTAAAGTAATCATAAAGTAGTTTCCCCACGACCCCCCCCCCACCTCCTTCACCCCTAACTTTCACAATTATGTTTGCATAAACAGCCTTAGAAACCAGCGGCGTGACGACAACGCGGCACAGAGGCTTAACTGTGCTACCCTGTTTGTTTGGCTGACTATACCTATTATTGTGTAGACTGTACATTGACAGTTGTGTTGTATACGGGGTGGTTGCAGAAAACGTCTACTTAATAATCTCCTTATTTACAAGTAGATTTAATTTATTTACTTTTTAATTAGGTAAACTTTCGTCTTACGTCCTAGCTATCGTATTAGCGCGACAGAGCCACCACGAACGCTATAAGATGCGTATAACATTGTGTTAAATGTAATATTATACTTATTATACTTCCTAATGTCCCACTTGATGTCGCTGATAAACTTCCATACAAAAGCTGCCTCACGCTATGAAGATTTTTCCGAAATACTATAGGTAGCTAGTTTGATTATGGAATAATAGTATTTTATACAATCGTGATATAATACCAAGCTTTTTAGTCGAGTACCATGTTTAGGCCTAATAGTACGGTACGAGACTGAAAAGCTAATTATATCACTATTGTATACAATATTTTTTCTATGAGTCATCACTTTCATCATTAATGGACGAAAAATATCATCATTCAAGTTAAAATTAATGTTAATAGCGTCGTTCACCGTTGTATCAACAACGAATTACCTGGCAACCAATTGTTTGTAATAACCGTCTCTGATTGGTCGATAACGCGATAGATAAAAAAAACGTGTTTCAGATGCAGAAAAATTTGCCAGGTATCGCAAATAAGTAAAGAACTTGTATGAAGTTCTATTTTTGAAATTATTACAGTTGACTAAAAGTGAACTGTAATGAAATATTATAGTTGACTAAGTGTCAAAGACTATCTAACACTGAAAAGTCAGCACTTATAGTTTAGTCTGTGGTGACCTAATTGACAGATTAAAGTCGACGAGTAGAAAAACGAGTTTTAAGTTGTCAAGAAAGTGTTTATTTACAAAAGGCTGTAAGTGCAGTGCAGTATATAGTGAGTGAGTGAACACATTGTGATATTATTATAATTGTTCTCTATTATAATCTAAGCTTATTGAAAACAAAGAACTTAAAAGTTCATTTGTATTATAAGTCTAATTTAATTAAGGTTAGTAATAATTAAAGTCTTCTTTGAAATAAAAATAACGTTATTCTGTTATTTTCAGGTAAGCACATCGAAATTTAATCTCCAAACTCACAAGAAACAAAAAAAGGTCTGTGAAAAAATGTTGTAGATTTTTCATTAATTTACAAACATGTAATTAAGTTTTTTTCTCAAACATGGTATGAAATATTGATGTTATGTGCCTTATAATTGGCAGCGAAGTATGACGTTGCAGGTGCGGCTAGGACGATTGATAGATAATGGAATTTCATACAAACCTTGCAGGCCAAGGCCGGCAAAGTCTTCTTTTTTAATTTCCAAACACAGATAATTGTGACATAACATCCAGGTATTTAGCCAATTAAAAAAAAACTATAAGGAGCTTTATAGACGTGCCGACTGCAACTGGTACGGGCCCTAGACAATATTTGATTTTGGGGTGCGTTTTCATACAAAAAAAAATTTAATTTTTTTTTAATTTTTTGTTTTTTTATAGGCGTATACGGGGTATTAAAGGGGAACGAAAATTCGATTATTTTTGCGCTACGACGCACCGTTTAGGAGATACAGCCATCCAAAGTTAATATTTTCAGTAGACTTTATTTATTTCATACCATGTTTGAGAAAAGCACTATACATACCTCGGCGGGAAATGGGGTCGCCCGCCTCAGACCTATCCGGCCTCGCTTGTCCCCATTTGTCCCGGCCTCTGTAGTAATGGACTATTATTTTATTAATGTTAATGTACATAAAGAAGACTATTAGATATTTTAAAAGTATCTTATCTTCTAGTTCGCCACTTCTCCCGGTCCTGCGACGGGGTGTCATAAGTTTGACGTGTCTGTCGGTCTGTCTGTCTGTTTGTCTGTCTTGTGTGAGTGTGTCTGTCTGTGGCATCGTAGCTCCCGAACGGGTGAACCGATTTAGATTTATTTATTTTTTTGTTTGAAAGCTGAGTTAGTCGGAAGTGTTCTTTAGCCATCTTTCATGAAAATCGGTCTACTATGTCGGGGTCGGGGTTTTTTCAAAATCTTAATTTTTAGTTAAGTTATTATTACAATAATATTATATTTCTTCACCAAAATGTTTTTTCCAAATTCTGTTTTAACCTTTATATTCCCCCAACTTTAAGATACTCATACTCATACTCATTTATTCATAATATTCTTAAAATATTACATGTCAACAACAGGGAATTTATTTAATTATTTTGTATCATCAATTCAAAACATATTTGTAACATCTATAAAATTAAGAGTCAATATTACAATAAGATATATTATGTAGGTTACATTTAAATAAAATTACAATTCGAATAGAATATTTGATAATTGAAAGCAGTTAATTCTACTTTAATGAGTCGGATACTTAACGTAAACACTTATGAGCATATGTTTAAATATGTTTTAAGTAAACATTTGGGGCGTTCACCCATCTTAAATTAGCTTAAGTACTGGATTTCTAAAAAGGATTTCAAAATGGCGGATAATCTGAGCCATATACAAGGAAAAAAAAAATACTTACTGCGATGGCTCAGCGACCCGAAGTGGATCTTGGCAGATGGCAGTCGCTTTCGTAAAAACTAGTGCCTACGCCAAATCTTGGGATTAGTTGTCAAAGCGGACCCCAGGCTCTCATGACTCTCATGAGCCGTGGCAAATGCCGGGATAACGCAAGGAGGATGATTAATATCAATATGGCTACTTTTTTTTTTAAATTATACTTTTATTAAATCGGGCAGAAACATCAGCCATGTTAGTCTATAGATTATCTGTGATTGTCGTCATTCTGCTGGAAAACAAAATTTTCTGACGTTTATAGTATTTTTCATCACATTCGCACACTAAATGTGCTATCGCACGCAGGCGGAGCGTGAGTTATAGAAAAATCCTAGGGAGAACGATTTTTCTATAACTCACGCTCCGCCTACTCCGCCGCTCCGGAGCTAAGAAATTTCTAGTACTGTATTGAACTCTTTTTTACCTTTTTGCATATTTTTTATAATGCAAGTGTGATGAAAAACATTGTGTGTAACTCGGGGAGTATGAATATTACAAACTCGAGTCTTTAAATCGCTCCGGCAAGCCGTCGCGATTTAACTTACTCTCGTTACTATTATTCAACTACCTCCCCTTGTTGCACAATGTACTATTATGCAACAGGCGTTTAATGGAGGTCAAAAAAGACTAGTGGCTCGGGTAACAATTTGCGAACGAAATAGTATTTTATGCAACAGGCGTTTAAAGGAGGTCAAAAAAGACGAGTGGCGTGGGTAACAATTTATTATGCAACAGGCGTTTAATACGGAGGTCTAGAATAACTTTCGTGAAATTAGACTAGTATTTTGACTTGTCCTCTGCAATGGTAACAATTTGATGCGAAGCTATATCGTAAAATTGATTATTAAAGACGAATAACAACACGGGAGTAGAAAAATTGTACTATTTTTTGACTCAGTTAAACACCGTTGCATACAATACTTTTTCTACGACCATGCACTTAGTTTTTAATAGTTTTCTTGAATAACTTTCGTGAAATTCACACTGTTTCCTGTATTTTGAAGCAAAGGTTTGCAGTGTCAGCTCAGCTGCCCAAAGCCTTCCCGCGCACGCGCGCAGTATCGTTATAACAATGCGTTGCCATGGTTACAAAGCCAAACAATGGGTTTTCAGTTTCGATACTGCGCGCATGCGCAGAAAGCAGCCGGACGCTGGCTTTGGGGAACAGAATTTTATGTGTAGGGTTTTAAAGATCTATGCACGTCCACGATAGAAAAAAAAATATAAAAGGCACAAATGTCATTTATGATTCGACATAGAGTTAGGTTGGATGGAATCCTATGAATTTTTCACTCCAACAACTCAATATTTTTAGATTTTCTACAGCTAAATATTGTAAAAAATATAAATATCAACGTAATAATAAAAAACAAGTGTAAATGCTTAATATCAAAGGATCTAAATCGCCTATTTACGAATTCATTTTCAATACGAACTTTTGATACAAGTAGAGTTGAAAAAATCTTCTAAAGATTTTAAAATCGTATTACTGTTATAACTTTGAACAAAGCACCTAAATGTTTTAATATAAGAAAATCAAACAAAAGACTTTTTTTTTAGAAAAAACTAGAAAAATAAGTCTAGATTGAAACGAATTACGTCAAAGCTGGGGAACGTTATAGCGCGGAGCTTAACCTCTCGTATGCTTAGGAGCAGATCTGCTCCATATTGTTTCAACTTTAACATGTAGTTATTATGACTAATATATTAATGACAATTTTTTGACAGACGCATACGAAAGGTTAAGGGCGAGCGCAGATGGTCGATTTTGTATTGAAATGGTAAAATAAAATAGTACATTACCATCCTTTTTAACCCCCGACGCAAAAACGACGGGGTGTTATAACTTTGACGTGTCTGTCTGTCTGTCTGTCTGTCTGTTTGTCTGTCTGTGTGTGTAATTTTGTCGCAATGTGTATCGTACGACGTTTTTCAGTACAGATGGCTCTCCGATGTTTTAATTTATCGCCACTCGTTTCGAACTTCCTTTTTTACGCACTTGTATCGAAATGTGCTATTTCAGGATATTACAGATGGTGTTTTCCTTACGCACTAGTGCGAGAAGTGGACGTCAGGTCGAAACTTCGGAGGGCCACCTGTACTGAAAAACGTTTTTAAGATACACGTGCGAAAAGGAAATTCGTAACTCGTGTCGATTTAAACACTCCCTTCGGTCGTGTTTTAATTTATCAGCACTCGTTTCGAACTTCCTTTTTTAACCCCCGACGCAAAAACGACGGGGTGTTATAAGTTTGACGTGTCTGTCTGTGTGTGTGTCTGTCTGTGGCATCGTAGCTCCCGAACGGATGAACCGATTTGGATTTAGTTTTTTTTTGTCTGAAAGCTGAGTAGTAAGTCGTGAGTGTTCTTAGCCATGTTTCATGAAAATCGGTTTACTATGTCGCGGTCGGGGGGTTTTTCAAAATTTTAATTTTGTGGTTATTTCACACCTGTATCGTAATGTACTATTTTGCTTTAAAAATGCTCTTACAGCAACTAACTCAAATTGAAAATCTTTCGAGCTCATTTTTTTTGTTTCAACTAACCGTCGCTTGAGCGCTTTTTCCATAACACTGTGCAATGTTTAAGTGTCTATCAGAGCCGTACCTGCACAAATAGCTAAACTAGATAAAACATCAAGCCGTCGCTATCGCACTTACAAATGGTGCGAAAGGGACGGCCTGATGTTACATATATCATTTATCGCGCGACCATGCTTGCCTGCCAGGCTTGCAAGCCAAGATTTACTGAAGCTTGACCTAACTTTACCCACTCCCAGAGAAAACCATCCAAGTATTTAATGAACATTAATATAAAACTTCCTATTAACACGCTACAGGAGCGAAAATGCTAAAATGGAAAGGAGCCCCCCCTTTCAATTTGGGAATTTCAGTTAAATATACTAGTGTTCTTAACTAGATTTATCGAAAAAAATTGTCCACTCAGAACAACTCAGTTAAAAGATATTACGAAAAAATCTTTGAAATCGAGGTTCCGCTCTCGACTTTAAAGTTTTGAAGGAGGAAACTCCTTCAAAAGTCAATCAATCGTAACAAAATTTGAGAATCTGTATAGCAATTAGCAATGAAATAATCTGTGTCGGACCGTTTAGTTTTTTTGCTAATTGTTACCAATTTTGGATACCACACCTTTTTTGCGCCATAATGAATAACGCCGTTTTTTAAAATTTTTGATGGGTTCTAGTGTCTTTGAAAATTAGAATATCAAAAAAATCAAAACGGTCGGGCCGTTTTGATAAAAATAATAATAATCTGTGTTGAAAAAAATCATTGCTCGGTCTTCAAAAACCAGGGAGGAAATAGTCGAGAGCGTTTGTATGGAGAATTGACCCCTCCTGTATCGTCTTAACATATAAAGTAAAAAAATACAGAAAACGCAGTTCTGCGCCGGCTCTAACGCCCGGAGCATCTCATGATTCGACAATCTTCATTTCATATTCTAAACGCAAATTTCATGAAAAAATACAATTCTCGAGCAGTAGGTAAAATAAAGAGGTATTTGAGTAAGAGGGGGGGGGGGTATACGATCCCGGAAGAAGGAAATAATATGATACTATAGGTTTTAGCCGCGACTTTGCACGAGATTTTCAGTTTAAGTAGCTTAAACGTTTTTTTAAACGTTTTTAAACTTATCAAATCCGTGATCTCTGTCTGTGGAAGCAGGCTTGAGTGTATGTATACTACTAGCTTTTGCCCGCGGCTTCGCTCGCGTTAGAAAGAGACAAAAAGTAGCCTATGTCACTCTAACTTTAACTATCTCCACTTAAAAAATCACGTCAATTCGTCGCTCCGTTTTGCCGTGAAAGATGGACAGACAAACAGACACACACACTTTCGCATTTATAATATTAGTATGGATGTAATTACAACGCATACTGTAACGTTTCTCAACAGCAATTGATATAACATCTATCGCAGTTGTATGGTGTTTTTTAGAGAAAAAAATAAGAATAAAAAAAACTATGCCATTCTGTTTCCTATAATGAACCTAATAACTATAAAAACGGTGTATTCTTACCAAATACCTATAAGATAGAATCTCAATTTCGGCAAAATGTTTCATATTTCGGAACTAAACGACATTCAAGCACAGATGTGGTCATTTGCTATTTGACTTCGGGGATCATCGTACAATATGATATGAAGGAAACATGAAATAGTATAAGGACGGTTTACTTACCTATATTAAATAAATAATTCACATACATCATTTTTTTTTTTTTAATTTTAAATTTTAAATTATTTATTCAATAAAAGTGAACAGTTTACATAAAACTTTCCGCCAAACTGTAGAACAGTTTGTTGGCAGGAATAGGCTCCCTTTCATCACATTTACTGTTGTTTCTTAACCTTAGGTGCTAAAGTGTTAGTACAAGTTACAAACATAGTTAGTTACTTAATACTAATTACTAAATTATTTTATTTTATTTTAATTACGTAACACACATTGTAGGTTGCGTTGTTTTATCCCAACGTTTCCATGGCAGAAGAGATGGAGGCACAAACTCGAATGACGGATAAACCTTTCAATTGATTATTTTTATTACAATTTACTCAGAAACGTTTGTTGAATAAAATTTTGAAAAAAAACCACCGACCGCGACATAGTAGACCGATTTTCATGAAACATGGCTAAGGACACTCCCGACTAACTCAGCTTTCAGACAAAAAAAAAACTAAATCTAAATCGGTTCATCCTTTCGGGAGCTACGATGCCACAGACAGACACACACACACAGACAGACACGTTAAACGTATATAACACCCCGTCGTTTTTGCGTCGGGGATTAAAAATTAGTTGCAAAATGACGAATAAATTTTTCGTATGTTTATTCTATTAAATCGACTCAAAACTACTCTAAATTGGTGTTTTTGTATTAAAATTAGCATCCAAATCGTTTTCTACTAAACGTTGGCAACACGAAAGCCGACTATCATCAAACTTTGCCGATATCTGTTCATACTCGTATGGATATCGGAATTGATTTTAAACTTATATGAGGCGTTTTTAGTTTTAAACTAGTTGGATATTCTCTGAGTTTAATGAGAGAACTATGGCTGTGAGCTCAGGATTAAGGTTATAGTCAGATTAAGACAGTATTACTATAGCAGTATTGACACTTATCTTGACTCTGATATTCTATGCCTATTTTAGTGGCGCTGACGTCCGTTCAGTCTAAAGACATGCGTCGCCTGTGTGGGTTGCCAGTTACCTACAGGTAATGTCACACTACAAAACTGTCCTCCCATCTACAAAAAAACAATCTATACTATATATAAGGCGGGGTTTTAAAAACGTGTGCACGACAAAAGCACATCTCGGACACTGGCGATCAAATATATGAAAGAGGCGTGTTCCTAGCACACATTCTAAGCTCGTGTAGGTGAACGCGTACCATGCTTGTATGAGTGAGATATGACAGGTCAACTGTTCGCGTTTTTGACAGGCGGTAACTGTGAGGTAACCGAGAGAGGGTGGTTTCAGCGGGGAGCGGGAGTGGCCATACTGTACGATAGTACTCTTTATTATACTGTGACAAAAGTATATATCGGTATACATACATACATACCTACAGTAATTGCAGTTTTTGAGCCAATCGCGACAGTTTATGCAAATAAACAAAGAATTATTTAGTACTCGTACCTATAGAATGAATCACTAGGTGTCTTAATACATAATCTATCAAGTATGAGTAAGTAGGCCAGATAAGGAATTACGCGCACCTGGGCAAACAATTTATAACTGTTATTTTTAACCATGCGAAGCTAAAGTGGGACTGGGCTGGACATGTCTGCCTCATGCACCCGGAAAGGTGGCCCAAAATGTTTACAGACCCGCGAAACGCCGTAGACGGGGCAGGCCGAGGTTCGGGACGACCAAAAAGAAGATGGCGGGATGACCTGGACGCATTCGGCTCAAAATGGTTTCCACCATGCCGAAACGCCGACAAACAGGGTCGAGTAGAAAAAACGATAGCCGTACTTTGAGGGGATGTTTGAGGTATAAAAAATGTACTCTCAGGGTTTGTTTGGGTATAATAATAATAATATGTGTTTGTGATAATAGATCGACCGCAACGCCGGGCCGTGCTCGTTGACATCACCATCCCCCATGATGCGAATCTCGTGAAAGCCGAGAAGGACAAGTCCAGTAATTACCTAGACTTGGCTCACGAGATCACCGCCATGTGGGATGTTGATTCAACGATCATTGTTCCGATAGTCGTTTCAGCGAACGGTCTCATAGCGAAGAGTCTCGACCAACATCTTAAGAGACTCGCTAGGTGGCTGGATCAAGGGTCAGATGCGTGCGGCGGTGATCTTGGACACTGCGCGGATAGTCCGATCCGCAGCCCTAACTGGCAGCTTGGGCCTTGCCCCGCTGCTAGATTAAGTTTTTTATAATGTGCTTATATATTTTGTATTGTTTTGTAAGTGGTTTTGTATTTTACTTTTATAATCATATTTATAAAATATCCTAGCCTGAGTTAAAATAAATAAAGAGAATAAAATGTGTTAGAGGGCGCTGATTGAATCCTCAGCGAAGTGAGATTCAAGTGTTAACGCCTAAGGTTGAAATAATTTTGATAACATGTACAATTTTATTGTACATCCACAATTTTCACTTGCACTAGCTTTTACCCAAAGTCTGGTACACATTTTTCAAATATTTTACACTTACAATTTGATTCAACTTTCACGTACTTTCAGTGTTATGAACTTTTCATGTCTCCAGAGAATTCTTGTCACAGGAAAATATTTTCCGACACTTAAAAGGGTTAAGCAGCACGTGACAGGCGTTTTGGAGAATACACTGCAGTGGGTGAAGGGTTAAAGTGTGAACCTGGTGATGTTTTAATGCCCATTTTGAATATGGATTAATTATGGCTTTGAGGACCGGTCTGGAGTAGTCGGTAGTGCCAGTGCCCTGCCTCCTAAGCCGATGGTCCTGGGTTCGAATTCCGGTAAGGGCATTTATTTGTGTGATGGACACATATTCGTTCCTGAGTCATGGATGTCTTCTATGTATGTCGTCAACTTGCACCTATAGTACAAGATTTGCTTAGTTTGGGACTAGGTTTATCTGTGTAAATAAAGTGTCCCCCAATATTAATTTAGTTATTTATCTTAGGTATTCACCAAAAGCATCTAAGGCGTTTATATATATCTATTATTAGAAGCAGATTAGACTATGGTAGCTTCCTATATGACACTAGTGCAAAAACCCATCTTTATAAATTAGAAAAGGTCCAAAATCAGGCTATGCGCATTATAGGAAGTTTTATAAAAAGCACGCCTATACATAAGTAGTATGCAATGTGAGTTATTTTTACAGCCTTTATTGATTCGCAGACAGTATTTAGCTTGTAAGTTTTGGTTAAAATCTAAAGCGCTGCTTAGCAATCAGTCTGTTGATGTGATTGAGGACCTGGCTGTGTGTACCCAGCGTCGTAGAGTGAGATTAAAAGAACCACTTTTATTAAGTACTTCTAAGATGTTTCAAGACGTTCAGATTCATGCAAGTTATCAGTTGGGTATGTTTTCCTTAGACACATGGACTAGCAATATTGATATCATGAATTTCATTCGAATAAATTTGGATTGTATAACTAAACCTAAAAAATCCTACAGCCGCAACCAGCTGAAACATGTCTGTCTTGAATACCTAGACGCTAATTATAATTCATTTTACCAAATATACACGGATGGTTCTAAAGACAAAGATTGTGCTGGTGCAGCATCGTATGATCCTCAAGCTCAGCATCAATCAAACTCAAAATATGCAGTGATATTTCAATTATGCAAGTAGAACTGATTGCTATTGCAGAGGCATTATCTTTGATTCAATCAATACAGGGTGACAAATTTGTAATTTTGACTGACTCTAGAAGCTCTCTGCAACATTTGGCTCGATGCACCTCGAAGTTTCGAGGAGCACCGATAGCCTACTCAGTTTTGGAAACATTATTGACCTTAAGTAAGCAGTCAAAGACGATCAAGCTGCAATGGATACCATCCCATATTGGCATTACAGAAAACGAAATTGTGGATATACTGGCAAGAGAAGCTTGTACTGACGGGGTAGATTTTCATTATGTTCCTACTTTTTCTGATCGCCTAAATTTGCTCACTTGATGCGTAAGGTCCCATCACCGAATTGTTCTGAGTGCGATGTAGAAGAAGATGTTTATCACATTTTGATGGAATGTGTCCGCAACGAATCGGTGCGGCGAGAGATTCACGAGGAAAACTTTTTTAAGATTGGTGGTTGTAATTACATCTTATCTCAGCCGCTGTCAGAGGCTGCTAGGTTAATTTATAAGCTTGTAAATGTAGGCTTAAGTAGACGATGATACTTATTTAATGTAGTACATACAGAGCGACATCGTCACTCAGTGACAAAGCTCTTTCAATAAAAAAAAAAAATGTATATTCGTTTGATCTGCACGTCACAGTATGTTTTAAGACGTGTTATACGAGTATATACGTGCACAGACGTGTATACGCGTCTATACGACCACGTGCAGCTGGTAATGAAATAAGTTGTGAGAATATAGCGCGGCACGTGCCAGGGTTGGCAACGAGCGTTATATTAATATTTTTGTTAAAAAAAAGAAAAAAAAAACTAGCTTCACTTTCACTCCTTTTACTTTTAAGGTAGTGTTGAAACTTTTTCTCATTATTGAAACTGGCGTAGAGTGTCTTGCCTAGCGTCTACGTATAATACAATCTTTCGTTGCCTATTGTTATTATAAAATATGAAAAATATCCTTCTATATATAATTATACTAGCTTTTGCCCGCGGCTTCGCTTGCGTTAAATTCGAATATTGCGGAAGTGCGGAAAGATGAGATTTGCTTGTATCTTTACTGACAAGTAGCAGTTTTATATAGCAATCGACAAAGTGGGTCGTTTTACTAAACTCTCTCAAAAATGTGCACAGATGTTCTTTCTAATATTGATATTATTTAGATTCTACTATAACCACAAAATAAAAAATTTGAAAAAAACCCCGACCGCGACATAGTAGATCGATTTTCATGAAACATGGCTAAGAACACTCCCGACTTACTCAGCTTTCAGACAAAAAAAACTAAATCCAAATCGGTTCATCTGTTCGGGAGCTACGATGCCACAGACAGACACACACACAGACAGACAGATAAACAGACGGACAGACTGACAGACAGACAGACACACACACACACACACACACACACACACACACACACACACACACACACACACACACACACACACACAGACAGACACGTCAAACTTATAACACCCCGTCGTTTTTGCGTCGGGGGTTAAAAAAAATACACCTCGTCGGCAGCCCTAACCCCCCGCCGCTCAAGTAACCCGTTTCGCCAAAACTTGCGATACACTTTGTTTATTTGACGTGTGATGCCGCGCCGGGGAATACATTAATATACAACCAGGATTAGACGACAGAAATATGTATACATAGTAAAAGTAAGAAAAACATTACTATATTTGATATTTCAGGAGCGATTCTTCTTACTTTCCAAGTTTATGTGGTTTAGAGATAGTATCACTGCGACCATTCCTGATCTATTGTGATCGCCACCTACTGCTATTCTCGGTCAAGTCCTACGAATTCATAGCCTGTTATAAGAGGTTGGGGTTTATTATTAGGAATTCTAGGGATTTTAATGACCCCGATACATTAAAGATCCTTTACAATTCACTAGTGAGAAGCAAAGTCGAGTCGGCCTTCGTCGTTTGGAACCCTTACGAAGCATCTTACGTCTTACTTCTAGAGAGAGTGCAAAAAGTGTTCTTACGATCCCTTTATAAAAAAATGTATGGGTACTACCCGTTTTTATATCCCACCAAATTCTTGCTGGGTGTGCTGGGTTTTCTCTCTTTGGAGGTAAGACGTAATCATGCACTTCTCACTACTGCCTGTAGCGTCCTGCGTGGGGAGTCGGACTGCCCCGAACTGGTGGAGCAAATGGTGCGTCTGTACGTCCCCTCAAAGACCAGAATTGATTTCAGACCTCGGGACCGTTGCCTACTGGCAGTCCCGGCTTCACGTACTGTAGCGCGCAGGAATTCCCCTCTGGTGCGTTCCTTGGTCCTCCTGAATGCGTTCCTCGCATCAGCCCCTCAGTGCGACTTATTTGCAAGCAGACAGGTTGTTGTGCGTGATGAGTGTCTGAAGTTCTGTGAGAGGATTGATGCAAGGCCTACTACAGTTAAAATGTAGGTAAGATAAATTGTGTTTAGATATCTTTTGTTGTTATTTACTGTTGCTGTGTTGTATGTTTTATTCTATGTAGTTAGCAGTGATTTAGTTTCGACTGTTATGCTGTTAACACGTTTTGTAAATAAATAAATAAATAAATAAATAAATAAATAAATAAATAGCCAAGTAGTAGTAGTAGTAAACTTTATTGTAAAAAAATAAAAACACATAACAGGAACAAAAAAAAATAACACACACATCATTTGCACAAAGGGATTTCTTCCAGTTAACCTTAGAGCGTTGATGTGTTGATAGCACATCAACGGGAGCTGTAGAAATCACGGGGATAGGCCTTTGCCCAGCAGTGGTACACATAAACGGGCTATTTAAAAAAAACACCTTAGAGCAGTACAAGTAATGGTTAGCCGTACACTATTCTCACAAATATTTATTTATTTATTATTTTATTTTATTTCAAATACGTTACACAGTATGACAGTACAAACCAAAGCACTGAGTAACTAAAATACATAAAAGCATAACAAATACACACATCAAAGTATAACAAAAAAATCAACACATCACCAAATAAGCTGAAATCAAAATAATATGCCCGGTGATTTGTATTGAATGCGCCTATTGGAAGCTCTTAAACCCACTCATACTTGAAGACGGACGCGGTTGGGCTATTGCTATAGCATATTATATTATTTCCATGTTTGTGTAGGTACATGCGAACGACCAGCGAGTAGTGTCACAATGTACAGTCAACCAATTGGAACCCTAGGCCACTGTAGAACTATGTCACAGTGACGTTATAATTCAGATTGTAAGAAATCTCTTACTGCTTGTCATTTTGACACGGTTGTAGAGTGGCCTAGGGTTCCGATTCGTTGACTGTACGATCACAATGACATGTATGTATGCTCAATGAGCTAACAACGTCAACACGCGGGGGTTTGCCCGCTCTCTAGTATTGTATGCTCTTAGATCTATAATGTAATAGACCTTTAGTTACGTAGATGGTTACGTAGCTAGATGTCAGTATTGACAATGTTAGACTTGTGGTAAGGGTGGCTGCGTAAACAAGATGCCAATCAAAAACACTCCGCCGCGGTGAACGAAACGCAATTCTGGCTCTGTCTAGCAACTTGTCTACGCACCCTTAGCACATGATTGGTGCGAGAGTATGTCGTCATGAGATAGATCACACTTCTTCTTCTAATCGTATTAATGACATAAGGACGGATAGCCTATCTCGTGGCGACATAGTCTCACACCAATCATGTGCTAACCCTGCTGGTTAGCATAGTAAAGAATAAGTTTTATGCAAAAATGTCATTTTTGGCACAAGCTTTTATCGCCGACTGTACCTTTCTTTCAACAGTCATCTACTGCTCTCCGAGACGTTTCTAAAAACCCTTTCTTGATGGGGATACGACGTTTCATGACAGAGTTCTTATGACCAGCTTTCTACTCCATCATCAGATCAGCTCCATGATACCATAATATTGCATTGTCACGTGATTTATATATGCGTGCAAAACTTCAGCTCAATCGGGAGTGCGTCAAATTTAGCTTTCTATGTTTTGACGCACACTAACATACTAACAAGTCAAGTTGAATAAAAGCTTGTAATAAAAAACCGATTAGTATCTTTCGTGCCAATTAATAATTCAAGAAATGTCATATGTTTTCATTTCACGTGCAAAAGTGGAACAAACATTTATTTTGACGTTTATGTATGAGGTCGCTGTATTAATTTAAATAATTTCACTAATGACTGAACTCCAGACGGAGTTTAATGTATTAAATAATGTGGGGGTCTTTAGTACTTATGGTGTTCGTTAAATAAAGTTTGATACCATTTTTGTTGCTAATTAGGTATTAAACAAAAGAAACAGTGGTCGCCAACCTTTTTTTTATATAATAGCCGGATTTTTATTAGACTGCAAATCAGCAATTCCCGTTAAGTTTGTACATTTGGATCTCGTCTCCGATTTGGATAAAAATTGGTAGGCTGATAGAGCATGATGCTGAGCAAGATCCACTATTAGGTTTCCCAAAATGTCCTAGGTTGATTGTATGAAATTTCCTTTTTGGTTAACGAAAATGTATAGAAATCTGGTAACAAAAAAGAAAGGTTTCAAAAAAACTACATAGGTCACTTTGGGAAACCTAGTGGATCTTGCTCAGCATCATGGACTCTATCAGCCTACCAATTTTTATCCAAATCGGAGACGTGATCCAAATGTACAAACTTAACTTGCTGATATACAAATTCAACAATTGTTTTTGAAACCAATTTTTTAGATGACATATGACATATGGTGTGATCGTGGTCAAACGTCTACCTATTCATAGTAAAAAAAAAAACATATTATTAACAAGAAATCCTATTAGGTATGTTGTTTAAAAACTGATTCGCAATGTCTGTGTTTTGGCTGTGACACCATGAAAACAGAATTTCCATTCTACTACGCCAAGTTAATACAAAAAAAAATATATAAGAATTTTTTCGTGAAAACTACAATTGCCAAACAATTTTCTGCGTGATGTAGTGAAAACTGCAGTTGCCAAGCAATTTTCTGGGATTTCTATCATCAGCATGGCTTTTACAAATTAGAACATTCAACTTTCTTCTAGTTTGCGAAATCCAGGTTTTCAACCGTGATCTGTGAAAACACCCAAATGGGACTTTTGAAAGATATCTTTCTACATGTATTTTTTTTTCTATTATATCTCTAATATTTACGTGTTTTTCTATGTGCTGTATATTATTGGGCACATTTTCACGTGCGCATTAGATTCCGATTATTCCGCGATCATTATTTCGCGCACGTCACGGTAAAAATGATAAACTCTGTATTCCTGAATACGTCGATATGAGAGCGGGCGTGACTTGCATTGTCTATCCGCCTCGGAGGGTAAGGTCTGTGGCATACAAGATATAACAAACATACATAATTATTTTTAAAATCGGGACTTAATCGCGTAAACTACATATTAAACTGACCTCCAACGTTTCAAGGACGGCGTTGTCCCCGTGGTCTCGGAGAAGACCTCCGAGACCACGGGGTAGTGTAATAATCGTGAAAGTTTAAATCAGTGTATAACAAACATAGTATGAAACGTCGGGCAAAAAAGTCCCCTTTTAATTGAATAGTGTACAGGATACAGTTTTTTAGGGTTCCATAGTCAACTAGGAACCCTTGTAGTTTCGCCATGTCTGTCTGTCTGTCCGTCCGTCCGTCCGTCCGTCTGTCCGTCCGTCCGTCCGTCCGTCCGCGGATAATATCAATTGTCTTTATAAAGACTTTCTAGGAAAATTGTTTTGAACTAGATAGGTTCAGTAGTTTTTGAGAAAAATACGAAAAACTACGGAACCCTACACTGAGCGTGGCCCGACACGCTCTTGGCCGGTTTTTATTCTTGATATTCCTTATTTCACTCTGTGTGCCGCCACCCTTACTAAGAACATCGATATATTATATACGCGTACTATAGGTTTACGTGTAATGTATGTTAGTAGCTATTAGTGCTTGAGTGTTATAGCTTTTATTGAGAAACATTACTTATTGCTTTCATATGAGCTATTTGCTTATGAAAGTGTTCTCTTTAACCCCCGACGCGAAAACGACGGGGTGTTATAAGTTTGACGTGTCTGTCTTGCTGTCTGTTTGTCTCTGTGTGTGTGTGTCTGTCTGTGGCATAGTAGCTCCCAACGGATGAACCGATTGAGATTTAGTTTTTTTTTGTTTGAAAGCTGAGTTAGTCGGGAGTGTTCTTAGCCATGTTTTATGAAAATCGGTCCACTATATCGGGGGTTTTTTCAAAAATTTTCTAGTTCAGTTAGGTTATTCAAGTTCAAAAACAAGGGAATAGTTTTTTTTTCATACTTCTTCGGTAAACAAGTACGCGCCCCGCTTTATGGTAATCGCCGGCCGAACTTATGTCATTTTCTATGTGTTAATTTAACAACTAATTAATATTGACGTTTTATTCTAATATTTTTTTTCCGTTTCAGGTATGTCCAGCTTTCCACGATAGTAAAGACGAAAGTAAAGTATAACCTAAAAAAATATTTAAATTGGTTTCTTATTTTTTTTTTAATCGAAGGCATATTTTATCTGTTTTAAGACAATTTACCTTTTAACTCGGGGTTACTAGGTAAAGCCATATTTGTAACACTAAACTTTAAAAAAAAAAGGTTGATTACGCCTGTCTTAAGTCACGGTAAGTGTAAATAATAGGTACCCTTTGTGTATAGAAATAAAGAATTACATTAATTCGACGACACAATGGAGCCAAATAAATTGCTACAGATTGCTGCAAAAAAGCGCTAGTAGCTTAGCTGTAAGAGGTAGTCTCAGCCCGTACCTTCGAATAAATAAGTACCTCAAGGTAGGGGAGGCCGAGGTGAGTTTTGACAAAGGCGAGTTGTGACAACGACGATTTTTGGGAACTTTTAACTATCAAGTTTGCTAGCTCCAGACTTGAACTAAAAACTTGCGCCATTGCAAGCTTGCTAATAGTTATTAGGTTAGAACTAGGGAACAAATCAAATTATTTTTAACCCCCGACGCAAAAACGACGGGGTGTTATAAGTTTGACGTGTCTGTCTGTGTGTGTGTGTGTGTCTGTCTGTCTGTCTGTCTGTCTGTGGCATCGTAGCTCCCGAACGGATGAACCGACTTAGATTTAGTTTTTTTTGTCTGAAAGCTGAGTTAGTCGGGAGTGTTCTTAGCCATGTTTCATGAAAATCGGTTTTCTATTTTAACTATAAATATCGGTTTTTTTAAATATCGGTCTACTATGTCGCAGTCGGGGGCTTTTTCAAAATTTTAATTTTGTAGTTAGGTTAGGTGTGGGACTTAGTCTATTCATATAAAAAGCCCCTATGATATTCATGTCTGTATGTCCCATGGGATAACCTTATACTCGCGAGAAAAATGCTGACTGCGATATATCACCTGTCAAATCAAGCAAACGAACCCTCTTTGCTGTCAATTTGTACCCTACTACGTTTATTTAAATATGGATTTAAATGGGCAATGAATATGTAGGGAGTAAATTACCAGCTAGCTGATGTGACAATGCGTAGCGATTAAAAAGCAGTAAGGCTTGTACTATTACAGTACATACCAGTTATATTGATTAAACTAAGAAAACTTAATAATAACCTAACCACAAAATTAAAATTTTGAAAAGACCCCCGACCGCGACCTAGTGGACCGATTTTCATGAAACATGGCTAAGAACACTCCCGACTAACACAGCTTTCAAATAAAAAAAACTAAATCGAAATCGGTTCATCCGTTCGGGAGCTACGATGCCACAGACAGACACACACACAGACAGACAAACAGACAGACAGACAGACACGTCAAACTTATAACACCCCGTCGTTTTTGCGTCGGGGGTTAAAAACTCGAAAGTTATAAGATTGCGTCGTTCTGCGCTGAGCGCGCGCGAAAATATGAAACGTCATGTAAGTCATACTGACAGATGGTGTTTTTCTTTTCTCTGCGTCACTTTAAAAACGCGTAAGTAGGGGCGCTGCCGCGATAATACTACATAGTTATATCCAGGACAAAATACTTCATATAATCAAGATTGAACTTCACTTCAGGTTAGTTCGTTTAATCTTGTCATTATATATTCTGTGGTAAGGCTCTGTCGCGCCACTGCTGAAGAGTGCTGCTATACCTATTATGTACTAGGGTGCATTAGGGTAATTTCGAAAGTCACATAAAAATCACCATTATTTTCATCATATCAAGATTCCCTCTTTGAAATTACCCGAGCATTTCTGTGGTTTGAAATGACCCCAATGCTGGTTATACTAGCTTTTGCCCGAGGCTTCGCTCCCGTTAAATTCGAAAATTGCGGAATGCTCCCTTCCCTTATTTTAGGGAAGTGGGTTGTTGGAAAGAAACAAAGTAGCCTACCACTATCTCCACTTAAAAATATCTCATCATTCTCATCAATTCGTCGCTCAGTTTTGCCGTGAAAGCGGACAAACGAACACATTACTAGTCCGTGTAGAAATAGGCATTTATGTGACTGGTTGGTCAATGACTACATCAAACCTATTTTAAAATCCCTCAATAAATATGTGGCGTTCCATTTTTAAAGGGTCCACATGCTTGATATGCTATAAGATAAGGAACCTTTAGGCATGGAAAGTCACATGAAAAGTTGTCGTTACTTAATAATAGATGGCGCTGCATTCTAAAATCTTGACTGATAACTCTATACCATACTATTCAACATACTCTATGGAAGACAAGATGTATCGACCCCGCATAACGTAAGATTACAATACGCAATAGACTAGTGAAGCTTGAACTAATGTTTCAGGCCGCATGTATTCGTAACCTACCTATTTGAAACTGTACTCTTATGTACATATCATTAATAATAACGTGAGAGTCCCCGCTAACTGACACTGACACATATTGAAGAGCCCTTCGATTGCGATAGGGGTTGGGTGTCAGTGTCACACCTTGTTTTGGGTATCGGCCGATCAATAGTCATTTACATACATTTGCTCTACGGGCTTAAAGTTTAGGTAACTTAGACGGTGCCATTATAGCTCCTTGATATACAAAATTAAAATTTTGTAAAAAAACCGGTCAAGTGCGAGTCGGACTCGCCCACCGAGGGTTCCGTACAAACTTTCAAACTCTCCAGTTAAAATAATCTCATGTTTTCACATAACTCTAACAACTTGACTAGAAGACAAAAGTATAGGTACTAATGAGTATTATTGTGTATAGCGCCATCTCTCGGTGAATTCGCTAACTAATTTGCGCGACCATAGTATGTTGGTTTTTCAGGGATTATTCTGTATAATGTTAACCGATTTAAACAATTTTTACTTTATTGTAAAGAAGATGATTTACGTAACATCTCGTATTAATTTGAAGTACTATATACATCCGCAAAGGTGGGTAAATTAAAAGTAAAAATCTGAAAAGTTTTTTGTGAATAAAAAAAAAGTTTTCAAGATACAAACACGATTATATTTTTCCTGTAAAATTTAGTATAAAACCAATGTTTCCTAAAATTTTCATAATTTTTCTTTGGTAAACTTCGAAGATAAGGGGGGGGGAACGGTATTTTTTTTACATTTTCCTTCAAAATTCTTTTTTTTTTTCCACAACAAAAAAATTATAAAAAATAGTTTATTTACGTTCAATTTGAGCTCTTTCTAACGATACCCCACTTGACCTAGTAACTTGAAATTTACAGTTTGCCCCCCTTTCATTTTGGCCATTTTCTACAATTAAAATTAATAAATTAAAAAAAATTATACCTTCTATTTGTAGAGGTTCACAATGTTCACAACTATTCCAAATTTCAAGTTCATAGCACTAGTAGTTCTCGAGATATTTAGGAATGTGACAGACGGACAGAGTCGCACCATAAGGGTTCCTGTTGTACCTTTTTGGTACGGAACCCTAAAAACACCGACACAGCACATCAAACATGACTAAGAACAGTAAGAACACTCCCGACTAATTCCGCTTTGTGTCTGGTGCCTGCTGAACCATTTAAAAAGTGACGTAGGCAATTCCGCATACCATAGAACGACGACCGGTCTGGCGCAGTCGGTAGTGACCCTGCCTGCTACGCCGCGGTCCCGGGTTCGAATCCCGGTAAGGGCATTTATTTGTGTGATGAGCACAGATAAATATTTGTTCCTGAGTCATGGATGTTTTCTATGTATATAAGTATTTATATATTATATATATCGTTGTCTGAGTGCCCACAACACAAGCCTTCTTGAGCTTACCGTGGGCCTCAGTCAATCTGTGTAAGAATGTCCTATAATATTTATTTATAGGAATAAATGGGGATGGTGCGAGTCAGCAGCATGCGAATGTGGCATACCAAGGCAAACAATCCGCCATATGGTGCTGGAATGCCCTAACACCAAATTCAATGGCAACGTTGAAGAGCTCAAAACCTTAAATAGGAAAGCCGTGGACTATTTTAAGACTTCTAGGTTTAATTTTTAATTGTATAATGCAGTGACATGTAATACGGTAAATAATTCCGCTTTCAAACAAAAATACCTACTCTCACAGGTTTTGAAATTTTTGGGTTCTTTCCATGTTTTTTCTAGAGTCACTAGCAGATTCAATCCAAGTTTCATTACGTCACGTTAAAAAATCTTCTAATTACAATGCTTTCAAACGGATGAACCGATGTTTTTTTATTGAAAGCTGAATTAGTCGGTAGTGTTTTTAGCCATGTTTGATAAAAACCGGTACACAATGACGTGTTTTTTTTTTTTTTTCAAAATTTAATTATGCTCCGATCAGCTATTCGTAAAAACACATTACGATTTTTAAAAAGCTTATTTCACATGAAGTATAACAACCCTTTTCTCTGGAAAGCCACAAAGAGTGACGCACGTGTCATTGACGACACAAATGCGAAAACAGCAACAAGCCAATTTAAGTGAATTAACAATGGGATCGCTTGTTTCCCGCTGCTGCTTTGTTTTTTTTTTAATAAGTAATTATGGCCTGGATGTGGTCGTTCGGGTTATTCTCTCTTTGAGCGTAAGGGCGCAAGTACACAGTACCACTTTTGCACGATGTACATTCGACTACAAAAAAATGTATCCACTTTTTCACCTTATTACAATGCAATGAGGTGAAAAAGTGGATACATCTCTTTGTAGTCGACTGTACACGAGTCTTGTAAGAGCGCTTTCACACTACCATGAAAATAAGATCCGTCATAGCCGTAGAACTATTTGTGCCTATGGTACTTTATGCTACGCATCCGTGAAAATAAAATGACGGATCTTATGTTTAAGATTCGAAAAGAAAAATTTTGAATTGCACTGAGGACATCTGATAGTCAGAATCGCCATAGAGCTGTAAGCTCGGTGATCTATTTCTCAAAGCTAGAAGTTACAAGCGGTCTTCCCAACTTGTCATATTAAACACCGACTACCAGTTGTAACATGTAGCTTTGTAAATTAGGCCACAGGCACAGGAAATTTACAAGTTTTTGTGCTTTAAAAAATGTGAATTAGAAGAGGAAGAGGTCAGCACCCCCACAGCACACTGAACACCAACATCTCATCGCCACCACCACCACGCCCACGCTAGCCCGAGCTATCTGCCGGTCGCCTTCACTGCGGCCCCGAAACCAGGTACCGTAGCCGAATGGCATTTCTGCGACGCGAAACGAAAACGAAACGCCGCGAAAGGGCGCAAATACGCAAGAGCGATAGAGGTAGAGTATTTCGTTTCATGAGCGTTTGTGCCATTCGGCTACTTACCCTGGCCCCGCTCAAACGGTATCACCAGGCTAGGAGTCCCTGGGTTGGATAATGGCCGGTAGCGGTAGGGCTAGCACTCACCAGAAGGCCCAGTCGTCCCCAAAACGTCGAAGAATGAGGCGCGACCCGATGCTGCCCTCACAGTGCCCAGCGCGGAAGGGGCCACTCACACCCCAGCAGGGGTGTCGAACTACATCACAGCATTATTTTTAAAATCGGGACTTCATCGCGTATGACTACGTATTATAACCTAACCACAAAATTAAAATTTTGAAAAAACCCCCGACCGCGACATAGTGGACCGATTTTCATACAACATGGCTAAGAACACTCCCGACTAACTCAGCTTTCAGACAAAAAAAACTAAATCAAAATCGGTTCATCCGTTCGGGAGCTACGATGCCACAGACAGACACACACACAGACAGACAAACAGACAGACAGACACGTCAAACTTATAACACCCCTTCGTTTTTGCGTCGGGTGTTAAAAATGACCTCCAACGTTTCAGGGACGGCGTTGTCCCCGTGGCGTGGTCTCGGAGAAGACTGGCTTGAAATGACATCAACACCTTCAGACAGCCGCGCGAGTTTTTCGAACTACTTGGTTTTGGTAGTAACTTGGAACTGTTTGCGCACTAGGGATGTTACTCCGTCGACACAACACTGACGATATTCGATTTAACGACTGTCGATATTATACGTGGTCATACGCGATTAAGTCCCGATTTTAAAAATAATTATCTGTAACTAGCTTTTGCCCGCGGCTTCGCTCGCGTTAGAAAGAGAACAAAGTAGCCTATGTCACTCTCCATCCCTTCAACTATCTCCACTTAAAAAATCACGTCAATTCGTCGCTCCGTTTTGCCGTGAAAGACGGACAAACAAACAGATAGAAACACTTTCCCATTTATAATATTAGTATGGATAATTGTGAAAGTTTAAATCAGTGGCATGTTCAAAGTTCGCGGTCACTCAGTCGCATATATCGTCACTACTTTGAAAAAAACTTGTATCTTCGTCTGTCAATGAAATAGTTATTTGTTATACAAGGGGGCAAAGTTGTATTTTAACGCCGAGTGTGGAATTAAAAAAACGAGCAAGTGAAAGGATTCTATAGTTGAACCACGAGCGAAGCGAGTGGTTCGAGAATAGAATCCTGCACTTGCGAGTTTTTTAACACACGAGAAGTAAAATACATTTGCACCCGAGTGTAACACAAAACTTTTCCCCTCACTATAGCGAGGAAACTACAACGCAAAAAATACGTTTATCACTGCTTCCAGTAGTTCCACAGGTGGTAAATCATCTTTATTACTAGATTCACCTACTTTTATCTATTGTAAAGCAGTTATTTTGACTTTATTCAAGGTCAAATAACTTTACCCACTAGTGGATAAAATGCGTTTTTACCCGCTGGTATTAAATGACAAAACACGTGTTTCCGAGCTAGTGAGGGGAAAAGAAAATTGTAGTAAGTATGTATGGAATGCATATAGACTTACTGCGTTTTAACTTTGAGGAACAGCGTGAGATACGAGATTTTTAAAAGTAGTGACGATATGTAAGTTCCGAGCGTGTGATTGTATGAAGTGTATGAGTTGTATGTATGACTCACTTCTCACAGTGCTAATGATACTAACAAGACGCGCGGATGCAATAACGGATAAGCTTCATTAGAACTCCAGTGTTTGGAGAGAAGGATTAATTTGGACACGCTAATAATACTGAGTAATTTGACCTACTCACTACAATTCCTTTGAGAAAGACTAAAGCCTTCGCCACACATAAAGCGTTTTGATAGCGTAGCGTCAGCGGAGCGGAATACGCGCTGAATTGTTCTTAGCCAATGTTTCAAGAAAATCGATCCACTATGTCGGAGATTTTATTTAAATTTAAATTTTGTGTTTAGGTTATTAAAGGCTTATATTTTCTAGTTCGATTTTCGATTAACCTGAAAATATGAGTAAAATTGTAAATTTGAATTCATTTATTTACTAGCCTATTCTACAAAATCATATCCTTCATATTACGAAACTACCTATCCATATTACGTCCACCTAAATATTCATTGGTACCTTTTCCCCCTAAACTACAAAGGAAATTAGTTCCTAAGCCTGTAAAGCCTTTAAAGCTGTATAACACCTTTTCTCAAACATGCAATGAAATATTGTCTTTACGTTCCTTAAAATGGGCTGGGAAGTATCGCTTTTTGGGTGCAACAACTCGAGGGGACTGTAAAGGGATTTCATATTATTTTTTAGGCCTAGGCCTGCAAAGTAACTTTTTTAAGTAAGCTGTCAGTACTGTCATGTCACTTTTTTTTTAATTTTTGTGTGACCTGGATACTTGTCACACTTGACGTTTGAGTGTATTTGTATTTTAACACTTAATAAATAAAATATTGTCCTTTAGAGCATTTTTTTTTATTTCATTGTATGTTTGAGAAAAGCACTATACATGCCTCGGCGTGAAAACGGATTCCCGGCCTCGTATCCCTATCCGGCCTCGCTCGCACGCTCGCTCGGCCGTATATACCCACTTGGCCGGAAATCCTCATTTTCCCGGCCTCTGATGTAATGTACTATTACACAGTGTGTAAACTTTATACGGGCGATAAATTAAACCGGACATAAAATTCATTAGTGTTTTCACTAATTAAGATATGTTTTTAACCCCCTACGCAAAAACGACGGGGTGTTATAAGTTTGACGTGTTTGTCTGTCTGTCTGTGTGTGTGTCTGTCTGTGGCATCGTAGCTCCCAAACGGATGAACCGATTTAGGTTATGATATTTAGATTTAGGTGTAAAATGTAAAATAGCAATATCATCACACCAGTTAGGTACACATTCTTTAGATCCTTAGGTACATTGGTTTGCTCAAAATTCCACGAATCATTTTCGAATACTCAAATCCATACTAATATTATAAATGGGAAAGTGTGTGTCTGTTTGTTTGTCCGTGACGAATTGACGTGATTTTTGAAGTAGAAATAGTTAAAGGGATGGAGTGGAGAGTGTCATAGGTTACTTTTTGACTCTTTCTAGCCCCCCACTTCCCTCAAATAGGGGGTGGAAGTTTTTATGGAGCATTCCGCAATTTTCGAATTTAACGCGAGCGACGCCGCGGTCAAAACATATACTTATAAAAGCCATTGTCGTAACTACAATCCCTAGTCGCTTACAGCGTTTATGTAAAATGTAAAATAGCAATATCATGTCACTTACGTGTCCATCAAAATGTTGTTTGCATGCCTAATTTGATAAGAGGCTTTGCAATCTTCAACGAGTTTTGGGGGAGCACACGGAGGGTTAGTTTGGGTTTACACGCGTCGGTTATCTCGGTTTATTTTACGAAAATATTTCTATCACATTTGCTGACTATGAATTACGAGTGAAAGTGGCGCTACTGGCATTGAACACTAGTACTTACCTTATTTGACTGAAACTATTCAAAAGCTACTCACCAGCCTGTAGAACTTTGCTTTACTTACCGTTTAAGAAATAACATTTGAGGTACCTATTACACAAAATATCTTCCTGGTATGGGATTACTCGAACAAGGAAAAAGTAAGCTCTTTACATTTTAGCTGGTTAGGCCTTTTTTCGAGAATTGGACATTATATACAACATACATACAGTCACGCCTGTATCCCATAAAGGGGTAGGCAGAGCACATGAAACTACTAAAGCTTCAGTGCCACTCTTGGCAAATAAGTGGTTGAAAGGAAACGAAACTGTGACATTGCAGTGACAGGTTGCCAGCCTTTTGCCTACGCCACAATTTAACCCATATCCCACAGTTGACTTCTACGACACCCACGGGAAGAAAGGAGGTGGTGAAATTCAGAATTGGGCATTTTATTCCATTTTTCTTGTGTTTAAGTATAAAAATGGCCATTGCTTCTTTATTTTATGATTTTAAACAAGAACTTAGACGGTTTTTCTCGAGTAAACGCTCCGTATGTTCTCAGTAAAGTCGGTCCAACTTCCCGAGCCGGGATACAAACTTGGGACTAAGTCGATTACGGTCACTTACCGACCGAGCTGTATTGCTACAGGCCTTCATTAGGGATATTGTAAAACAATTGTAACTTATTTAAAACTTAATAATCATTGATCCAGATCTACCTATATCTAATTCAATTTAATTTATTAATAGTAGCATCTCTAATTATCTCATATAATAATAATCGAATTGTAGCATACGGGCACGAAAACATGGAATACCTATAGTATTTTATGCAACAGGCGTTTAAAGGAGGTCAAAAAAGACGAGTGGCATGGGTAACAATTTGAGGCGAAGCCGAAAATTGTTATTACTAAGACGCCACGAGTATTTTTTGTTTCAGTTAAACACCGTTGCATACAATACTTTTTCTACGACCATACACTTAGTTTTTAATAGTTTTCTTGAAAAAATTTTGTGAAATTCACACTTTTTCCTGTATTTTGACGCAAAGGTTTGCACTGTTAACTCAGCTACCCAAAGTGCGCAGTATCGTTATAACAATGCGTTGCCATGGTTACAAAGCCAAACAATGCGTTTTCAGTTTTTTCGATACTGCGCGCATGCGCGGAAAGCCGGCGGACGCTGGCTTTGGGGAATAGACTGTTATGAAGGGTTTTAAAGATCTATGCACGACCCTGTAAATGACGAATAACAGTTCGGGAGTAGAAAAAATCAAATACGGTACAGCGGGTCAAATCTCGACGGGGGAAATAATTGTAACTGATCCATTTTTTCCATTATTACACTATTAAGTTGAGTTCCACATGTATCCAATGAACATGCGTGCAATATATAACAAGTGGACACTCTATTTAATAATGCAAACATTGTAAAACATGGAAAAAATGGATGTTGCAATTGGCCCCAGTCGAAATTGTCCCGCTGTACCTTATTTCACAGTAACAAATAACTGCTTAGTACTGCCGACTTTTTCCCTACACAGACCTAGTGCGGGTTAAGGACATCACACACCAGAACATTTGGCTACCGGTAGCTCATATATCAACCACCCCTCCGCGGCTTACAATTGTCAATTTACAATATAACCAGGGGGCAAAAGCAATATATTATTCGTAATTATATTTACAATAAACATTAACTGCATTATTCGACTTGTCGGTTTTTAATATCGAGTGACAACCCTAAGTCATATGTTAAAAGTACACCACATTCAAAAACCACCCATATCTACTTTGTAATATGACTCAAATCACTTTAAAACGGAATGCAACGATGATTATAGTTGGCTTAGTAACAGAACGTCGTAAGACACTTTATTTAATATGTCGCTTAAGTCTTTTGTGATTTAACGTAAATTTGATAGGGTTGAACAATTTTGTGTCGATATTTAAAAATGTGTTTTATTAGTTGATGATAAGGTTCATTGTGGATTGATATAGTGTTGTTAATATGAATGTGGGCCAAGTATGGTATTTTATTAAGTTTATTTGTATGGAAGTAGTAATAAAGCGGGTTCACAGTTGTTTGAATTCATTCTTTTAAATTATAAGTGCATAACTAACGGATTTTGACAACTGTTGATTTTAAATTTGAAAAAGGCTTAAATTTGAATCCGGTTTCTTGATCACACCTAAAATTTTATGATTTCAGTTATAAACCAATCTAAAAATAACAAATAGAAATTTCGGAATAAGAATACAGCAACATAAATACAGTGATACAGCGCTCTTCAACATTAGTAAAAAGTATATGTATATTATGTTATTTACTGGGGTTCGCGACCTTTTTTTTTTATTTTTAACACCCTTGACATCAAAATGTGGTGGTAATTAAAATTTAGAAAAAACGCCCGACCGCGACATAGTGGACCGATTTTCATGAAACATGGCAAAGAACACTGCCGACTAACTCAGCTTTCAGACAAAAAAAAACTAAATCTAAATCGGTTCATCCGTTCGGGAGCTACGATGCCACAGACAGACACACACACACAGACAGACAGACAGACAGACAGACAGACAGACAGACAGACACACACACATAGACAGACACGTTAAACTTATAACACCCCGTCGTTTTTGCGTCGGGGGTTAAAAAAACTAGAAAAAGAAACGAATCATAAGTTTAGTTACGATACTTACACATCTAAAATACACTATAATATTCCAAGTGTTCCATAAAGACTAAGTTAAATTTTGTGTACGTAACGTGTAAAAAAATCATTCCAAATTATATTTTGGACTTTCATTGTGTCACAGAGGGTACTAAATTAATTAACTTTTTAACTAAATCAAAAAAAGCGTGTTACAAAACACGGAGAAAAAAACAAAAATAATAAACCTTCAATTAGTTTCGGATTACAATAATCTAAACATCCAAATTATAAACAAATCAATTATTTTTGTAGTCGGTACCAGACCTGTTCGTCGCCTTGCTATTGTTTGCCCCACCCAACCATTGGCCCCGACTCCAAAAATAATTGATTTGTTTATAAAAGGTCCTGAATTCGATAGTTTCTCCGTGTTTTGTGCGCGGTTTTATTTTTTGTTAAAAAGTTAATTTATTTGTTGATTTTTAGTGGTTCCTAGTGATATTATATGTATCATATGTACAGTAGTGAAAGAATTATCCTTTAACTCCTAACCATTGAGGAGTTGACCTTCCATCATCAGCTCAGCCACATAAAATTATTACCATCAGGCGTAAAATGGTACCTTTTACTAAAAAAATTACATGTGCCTAAACATTTGAAGAGTTCCCTCGATTTCTCCAAGATCCCATCATCAGACCCCGACTTGGTGCCAATGGGACCATCGGGGTTATACCCGTTACTTTCCACGATTCTCGGAGATATCGAGTAACATACTCAAAAAAAAAAAAAAAAAAAAATTCAGTCAAATTGAGAACCTCCTCCCTTTTTTGAAAGTTAAAAAACAAAACAAAGTGATCGTTTCCTAAAGGTCCCGCTCTGTTTCCAAATCAATACGATGTTACATCAACTTTAGAGCTACCTCTAAAGTAAGTGATCGTCTCGAAATCAATACGATGTAACAGAGTAGAGGGGGATCTAAATTGCCCGCATCAGGTCAACAGATTGAGGTACATTGACAATAGTCTGTCAATTAATTTATAGTATCCGTTACGGGACGTTTGTGTCATGTTATTGAAATTCGGTGGCCTAGTAGTATGGCTGCTATAAGTTTTAAATACGTTAGTCGGTAGCAAGAACACAAGAATGTCACAGAATAACCCAACCACAAAATTTAAATTTTGACAAACTCCCGATATAGTGGACTGATTTCCACCAAACATGGCTAAGAAAACTCCCGACTAATTCGGTTTTCAAACAAAAATACAAAAAGAACTATATGTAGTTAAATCGGTTCATCCGTTCGGGAGCAACGATGCTACAGACAGACACACACGCAGAAAGACTGGTCAAACTTATAACATCCCGTCTATTTTGCGTCGGTCGTTGGGGGTTAAAAAATACGTACTTTTTTATTTTAATCTAGTACCCTTCCTCCCGTGGATGACTTAGAACCACAGAATATATAATAGTACAAGTACAGAAGGCTCACTCCTTTGATGTTCACAAAATGCCGCCATTCTAAATTCTTACCTACATTAACAAACGGACCGCACGCTAACAGCCGATTGAATGTTATTGCGCCGTACGAAGGTCGTCACCACTGAATCGGCCGCGAACTCGCGGTCGTCGACATGTACTTGTAGCGCGGTGAAAAATCGCGGAGTGAGCCGCCTCTGGTAGAACTCGATTGTGTGCTATGCCTGCTGATTTGGAAGTCTCCAACCCGATTTAGCCTCCTGGATACCTGGCAAATTTTTGTGCTTTTGAATTTAAAACTTTCTTTTTCATCACACCCGCACTTTAAATGTGCTATTGCACGCAGGCGGAGCGTGAGTTATAGAAAAATCATTCTCCCAAGGGAATAATGAAATTTCTTGTACCATACTTAACTTTTTTACATCTATTTACATATTTTTTACATTGCGAGTGTGATGAAAAACATTGTGTGTAACTCGGGGAGTATGAATATTACTAACTCCTCGAGTCTTTAAATCGCTCCGGCAAGCCGTCGCGATTTAACTTACTCTCGTTAGTAATATTCAACTTCCTCCCCTTGTTGCACAATGTACTATTTATTCTTGTAAAGTTATGTACTCGTACGAGGGCACCAGGATCAAGGAGATTAGGCCAGCTTGTGGATTATAATTATAGCCCACGCCTTCTGAGAAAGAGAGGTCTGTGCCTAACATTAGGAAGTATATGTATAGGCGGAAAATTATTTTGAAAAACATATAAGGGGTGGGGTGGGTTACAATACTTACCTACAATACAAACTGTGGGTGACAAAATTCGACGATTGGACAAAAATAGATAAGTATGTATTATTATTCGATATGGCTAGTTTATTTTTAGATACATTTCTTCGCATTTATTTGGTTTCCCAGGGGTTTTATTGACACGTGTATAAAAAGGACGCCCACGACTGTTTTCCGGGTAGATACTAAGTTCGAATTTATAATTTTCAATAAAGATAGTTCAAGTTCTTACATTTCTAAAGCCGGTAATGCACTTGCGACTCCTTAGTTGCAGGTGCATAAGCAACAGTAATTGCTTAAATCATTCGAGTTGTCTTTTCATGTCTCCTGTTCCTATCATTATCAATTAAAATTTTGAAAAAACTCCCGATCGCGATATGTAGACCGATTTTCATGAAACATGTCTAATAAGAACTCTCCCAACTAACTCAGCTTACAGACAAAAAAAACTAGATCTAAATCGGTTCATCCGTTCGGGGGCTATGATGCTACAGACAGACACACACACAGACAGACAGACATACACGTGAAACTTATAACACCCCGTCGTTTTTTGGCGTCAGGGGTTAAAAACATACAGGTATGATAAACTTTGAATTTTTAACAACCGCAAAATCGCGATATATTATCGTGTGTATAACCTATATTTAAATATGTCTCGCGAAAGATTATAGTTTTTTTTTCATGGGATAGGAGGCAAACGAGCAGACAAGTCGCCCGATGGTAAGCGGCGATCACTGCTGCCCATGGACACCCGAAACACCAGAAGTGTTGGAGGTACGTTGCCGACCTTTAAGATGGGTGTACGCTCTTTTCTTTTGTATGGAAAACAAATCAATATGTATGTTTAGCAAAAGCTCATATCCCCATACACACGGTAGCAATTATTGGCAGCGTTCGACAATCAAATAATACATCCATATATCTTGGGGACTAACCTAACGGCTCGAATTACACAATTTTATGGGCCAGTGCTGTCTCTAGTGTCGATATTCGATGTCGATATTGATAACCATATGTACATAAGGCTAAATCTATATTACATATTTTTAAATTAAAGGAAAAATTGAAAAATTCACACCTGAGGGAAGGCATGGATAAATTCGCACACGTCCAGCAGGCCTCCGTGGCGCAGTTGGGAGCGGGATGGCCCGGCAAGGGCAGAGGTCTCAGGTTCGGGTCCTGCCGGAGGTGTGAATTTTTCCATTTTTCCTTTAATTAAAAATGTGTAATATCGCTCACAAACGTTTCTGCATGATAAAAAAACAAATTCAAAATCGATAAGTTGACATGACATCTTATCGCAAGTATCTAAGATGCGACCTCTGTATTGTCATATTTGTAACACTGGCTCACATTATTGTCATGTCAACAAAAGTAAATTATTATTATTGGAAAATCTTACACGAATGAGACTGACATTTTATCCTGCCAGGCGGCGCCTGTGCTAGTGTCTAGATATGTCACTGTCATTCATATGTGAGAGAGAGAGAGAAAACATATCATCTTCTCGTTCTCACGTATGGACTAATAGGGTGGCGCCATCTGTCATAACCTTTCAGTGTGCCTCCTAATTGACAAAGCCTCAAGTGTAGTATGTACAATTTCTACTCGCTTTGAGCTTGATCTACATTTTTATAGGTTTCCCAAAAAAAAAACTATTTATATAAAAATTATATGACGCTGTAAAAACTAACTTACCAACTTTTATAAGATGCTTAAAATTGTGAGTTTTAGGCACAAAGTTTCAAAACTAATTTAACTTTGTAATTAGGCAAGGAAAACTTATTTTGTATATAATTTTAAGAATCTAAAAAAACTCGACTGCGTGTTACTTTAGGACCCTATGAATGGTGGGAAATCGATTTGTAATAATATAACATTCTACTTTCTCTTCTATGTTTTCACAAGCTTTTGCCCGCGGCTTTGCTCGCGTTAGAAAAAGACAAAAAGTAGCCTATGTCACTCTCTATCCCTTCAACTATCTCCACATAAAAAATCACGTCAATTCGTCGCTCCGTTTTTCCGTGAAAGACGGACAAACAAACAGACCACACACTTTCCCATTTATAATATTAGTATGGACACCAAATTGCCGAAGACATTGTAATAAACTAGTATGATGAACCAGTTTCAGCCGACTTTTTAATTTACCTGAAAAAAATCTGATCTTATCGATATTTTTCCCCACACTACATCGGTCCGGTCGCATTATAATAGGCGTTTTGTTTACAATGCCAACTCAAGGGGAATCCTGGGACCCTAACGACAAAACATCCTCTATACACCACTCTTCACTCAAAACTCAACCCTAACTGAACGCACTAAGGTCTAATTCTCCTCAGCTCGTTGCACGCTTTTAGAAAATTACAATTGTTCCAAAATTGGCACAAGTGTCTTTTTATTCCAAACCGATTAGGGTTTTATTCTTTAGATAATAAAGCTTATTTTTGCGGGATGTTACGCGCAGATACGATGGTATAGTATAGTATACAGGGTGAAAAGGATCGATAGCACAAATTGAGTCCCTGTCACCTTTTCGTAAGGGTTTTTTAACATTTGTTCTGAATGATTGGATCGAATTTGTTCCCTGTAATTTTATTTTGTCTTGTCGGCTGGTAAGTGGATTGAATTTTAAAATTGCGACTTGCGAAATACGAGATGCTAATGTTTTTTATGAATTGATCCGATATTATTGTTGAATTGACTAGATGTTTTAAGTATATTGCTTAGTATAAGCATAAATTAAATATAACAAGATCATACCATCCCATACATTAAAATGCGACCGCCTAAGACCGCGCTTACACTCCACCACACATAGATGGCGCCACAAAAAAAATGTCTTGTAGCTTTCGATTATACTTGTAGATGGCGTTAAGTGTCACTTTTGACATAGATTTACGGCTCGGAATTGACACTTAATGCCAAACTACAAATAATCGGTGGCAACAAGGCATTTTCTGTGGCGCCATCTATGTGTGGTGGAGTGTAAGCGCGTTCGTAGGCGGTCGCATTTTAATGTATGGGATGGTATGATCTTGTTATATTTAATTTATGGTATAAGTAGTAGAGGTATAGTTTCATTTGCAGTTTGTGCATTCGGCTACGCACAGTTTACTTTAATAATATTAGTGAAAATCGTGTTAGTATAATCAATATAATCAATAACCATAATCTGCCCAAAAATCTACCACCACTAAAAATCCAACCAGAGAGGGGCTTTTTTACCAAACTGTACCAAAATTCCCAGGACATTACAGTCTGAACATTCAACAGTTAACATTAATTATAGTTCCGTCTGCTCGGGTTGCCGACCCTTGAGCCACTACCAGGGGCCGTCCATAAATTACGTCACGCAAAATATAGATTTTTTTAAAGAAATGCACAGTTTTTTTAACCACCTTGAGCTGTAACGTAATATATGGATGACCCCTATCAACGTTTCAGAATACGATTTCAAAGTGGAAAATTACTGCCTTGGGTGAGACTTGAACTTACAGTCTCCGGGTCAGCAATCCTTTCTGCCTACTGGGCCATGTTTTTTTAAGTTGTCCACCCCACTTTTTTTTGGATTTGGAAATTTTTATGTGGTTTCCACTCATAATCGCGAGCTCTTTAAATAGGAGAAAAAAAAGTGTCACAAGTTTTTTTTCCCCAGTCCGTTACCATTTTTTCATAAATTGTATGGCGGTAACGGAATGGAAGGTCGGGAGAATGTATGGAAATCTTGGGACATTTTTTTCTCCTATCAGGATCGAAAGATCTCGCGATTCTGACAATGAATCTCGTAAAAAATACCCATGTTACAAAAAAAGTGGGGAGGACAAATTAAAAAAAAAAATATTTACCCAACTGTGGTGACTCATTTGGCAGAGTTCTGGAGTGCCGATCCTGAAGTTGTAAATTCAAGTCTCACCCAAGGCAGTAGTTTTCCCACTTTTTTTTTATAAATATTGGGGGACACCTTACACAGATCAACCTAACCCCAAACTAAGCAAAGCTTGTACTATGGGTGCTAGGCGACGATATACATACTTATATAGATAAATACATACTTATGTACATAGAATACATCCATGACTCAGGAACAAATGTCTGTGTTCATCACACAAATAAATGCCCTTACCGGGATTCGAACCCGGGACCGCGGCTTAGCAGGCAGGGTCAATACAAACTAGGAGAGACCGGTCGTCAATTGTGTGTACTAGTGGCATCGATTCGAGACGTTTCTGCTAGTTAAAAAAATAATGAATGAAAATGCATAAAGGTTGATTTTGTAATGCATGTATGTATAAACTTATAAAGAGATCCCATGGTTCCACATTTATGAGGGATTTCTCAAGGGCTACTTTATCCCAGTGTTTTATAAGAAAATGTTAAAAGGGCGTATTTTCATACGTTTTACGTGGCGCTTATGACGTTTTTGATGGACAATGGACATGTTAGCTTAAAAGCTATGGAACTCTTTAAAGGTGCTGAGTGACTTGTTTTGGTCCGCAGTTTAGTTTAAAAAAAACTAAATAAGTGCTAATGTAACCCGGAGATTCTCACAAATATATTGATATTATAAATGTGCATAGACAACAACCGTGAGGCTATGACTCGGTTACAAATATCTGTCTTAAACTCTTAATCACACAAATAAGAAGAATAAGAATAAGAATAAGAAAACATTTATTGACACACAAATAAAAATTGAACATTTACACAAAAATATTAAAAAAATAAAATAGACAACTAGCATGCATGTCAAAAGGAACGGGCTCAGCATGTTATGCTGCGCAGCCATTTTGATACAAATTGACGGCGCAACGATGATTTTCAGTCCGTCCCCTTTTCTGAACCTCATTAACAACTATGCGGTGTAGGTATGTATTTACACACTATTACCAATATGTAATACATACTATTACCAGGATTCGAACCTGTTACCTCGACTTCCCAGAGACGGTTATTACCAACTAGGCCAGACCGGTCGTCCCAGACAGTATCTACATACGGAAGCACGGAACCCTAAACAAGCCGGAGGTTAAATCGAGTTTGAAATTGCGAGCCACAAAGTCCGCTGGGCAAACAATTACTATTCAAACTAGTTCCTGCGAAAAAAACATATTTTCAGGTACAGTCAGCAATAATAGTAGCGGATGAAACAACGCACCAAAACTAAGGACTGTATCGTTAAGTATAAGGACAAAACAAACCTCGTCTAAATGTTGACATGTGCATAATTTTGTATTATTATGTTCCGAGAGTATGATCTGAAGGTATTGGTAAGCACTATTTAATATAAGAAGGTCAGATATTTTTTTTATTTTAGGGACTTTATGGTACTTTCATTAAGGTCTAGCAAATAAATTTCGGACAACCCCTATCTGGCTTAATTTGAGAATATTTCAATGACTCTTTGTACGATTTCAACAAACAAAGGTTAATATGCTGCTAAAATATATTCTTTAAGAGTCCTCTTCGTGGTTTTTCAATTGGGTACTTGCAGAATGAATGCGGTGAATTTATATAATTTAAAAAAACGCATTTTTGAGCAACGTTCCGGATTGCCGTAAATTTTTGATGAGAGCAGGATAAGAGAAACAGATAAAAAAATTAGCCATAGGCCAAAGTCTAATTGATATTCGTGGTGTTTGAACAGTGCCTAAACCAGATCGATATAAACAGTGTATGATAGTCAAATTCGACATCAAAGTCGGAGTTAGAGTAAGCACCATGCCACATTCTCTAAATGACCGCCATACACAGATCCTGAACTTTATATTTTTAAAATAACAGTGGCTAGACTATGTCCAGATATTCTGCTTTGTGGATCATGTGTCGTTGAGGTTCGGTACAATTTTTTTCACAATCGTATCGTCTTTTACGCACTTTGGTGAATTTTCTAGTAGCATTTGTCCGGACGGGAGGATTAAGTCAATACTGTCTAAACCATATGCTTTACGTGAGTTTCTAGGAAAAACATATTTTCAGTGCCTTATTAAGCCCAGTCTTGTTAGCAAAAATAGTAGCAAATAAAAACTCAAAGTTGTCACCGAACAGTCTTTATAACCTTTATGCATACCTATGGATAAATCTGTACAGTTCGCGGTCAAAAATGTCAAAATGTAATTATTTTTTCACCACGCCAACTGGTAAAGGCATACTTTGCTATTCGAAAACAGATAGCAAAATTGCATCTCCACTTTAAAAAAATCACGTCAATTCGTCGTTCCGTTTTGCCATGAAAGACGGACAAACAAACAGACTCACACACTTTCCCATTTATAATATGCATTAGTATGGATTCCTATGATAAGTAGAATACATTTCAATACATAATATCAGGTCCAGTTTGGCCCCCAGAGGCCACAGTCAAACAATCTAACTTGTTATTAGTGCATACTGACGCACTCAACTTTGTTCATTATTTCGTACGAACGACACACAACACAGTTTGGTAACAGTAGTATGAATGATATCGCACTGGGCGGACGGATAATAAATAAAAAATTGCTTTATTTCAGACCACTATTCGATCCATATTAGGTTAGCAGGTACAATTACACATAAATCCTTACCGACTATGTTAGTATAACTAAAAACTAGCTAAAGAAAACTACAACTAAGACTATGTACACTTAACAATTAACAATACAATTGCGCAGCAAGATTTATTTATTTATGCCAGTGACTACAGTATTCTAATAAGTGCAGTAATCAAACTAATTTGATGCATTCAGTCAAACTAATAAGTGTAGTAATCAAACTAATTTGATGCATACTGTCCCCGAGTGAACTAATCATGTAGAATATGTTAGATAAACTGTGTTCCCAAAACGACCCACTTGGCGCACTGTTCAAAATCCTATAAAATATGACGTTTACTGAAATGTTTATGTTCCGTCCCTAGAGGCAGTGGCACCAACATATTAACTTGTTAAATAGAGAGTGTGAACTCAAAGGACCCGAATCTTCAAGGCCTTAAGGTTAGGCCATGTTTTTAATTATAAATGGGCTTATTATGGACCACATACTAGCTAAAGGTAAAGACAAAGACGTGGCCTACGATGGAGTGAGCTTGCCCAGAAGATGCCTGTTCACCCTTGACGCCAGCTTGGTTTATTTTGAACAGTTGTAACTTTGATTGGGGTTTTAATAGTTTGTTATCAAGACTAATTTGTACTCGTAGTTAAGATAAGAAGTTTTATACGAAAACGTTTCGTTGTGTTAACCCCCGACGCAAAAACGACGGGCTGTTAGATATAAGTTTGACGTGTCTGTCTGTTTGTCTGTCTGTCTGTCTGTCTGTCTACGGCATTGTAGCTCCCAAACGGATGAACCGATTTAGATTTCGTTTTTTTTGTTTGGAAGCTGAGTCAGTCAGGAGTGTTCTTAGCCATGTTTCATGAAAATCGGTCCACTATGTCGCGGTCGGGGGTTTTTCAAAATTATAATTTTGTGGTTAGGTTATTCTCAAATGAATTCGTTTCGATTAAGCTGTGCTTTTCAAACACGCCCCGCTTAGCTTGACTTGCTGTTCAAAATCCCACATAAAATGTGGACCACTGATTATTATACCACTGTTTCAACACTGTGAGCTACGTTGAAAGTTGCCAGAGTAAAATAATTAACAACGCATTCGTTCGACTAACGAATTTGTTTAGTGTAATTAAGTTTAATTAGTAATTATGTTGTTTGTTTACAGGTACGTACGTGAAAAACTTGGTATGTAAGGAGCGTTGCGAGAGCTGTATGGTAAGTTTACCACGAGTTTTAAAATAGCACAATACAATACAAGTGCGGAAAAGAGGAAGTTCGAAACGAGGGACGATAAATTAAAACGCGACCGAAGGGAGTGTTTTAAATCGACACGAGTTATGAATTTCCTTTTAGCACGTGTATCGTACGATTCACGATTTCAATACAGATTCAGATCAGCATCATCACCATCAGATCAGCTGCATGGTACCGTAATTTTGCATTGTCATGTGATTTACATATGTGTGCAAAACTTCAGCTCATTCGGAAATCGGGAAGTGGGTCAAATTTACGTTATTCTACGTTTTGACGCACACATACTAACTTACTAACAAGGCAAGTTGAATACAAAGGTTACTAGGTAAATTTTGCAAAACAAATTTATTTTTTACAATCGTTCAAAGTATTTTCCGTCACAATTAATACACTTAGTCATGCGTAAAAACCAATCATCAAAAATTACTTTCCATTTTTTTTCTGGAAGTAAAGCACACTCATTGTCCCAGGCCCTTAAAAGTTCCTCATCATTGGTAAATTTTCTACCTTTCAGCTTATCTTTGATAACAGGGAATAATGCAAAGTCGCAAGGTGCTAGATCGGGGCTGTATGGCGGATGCTCAACCATTTTTATCCCGGTATTCTTTAAAAAATTGACTGTTTGAGCCGCTCGATGTGCCGGTGCGTTATCATGGTGAAAATGCCAAGTACCGAGTCTTGAGTTGGGACGGAGTTCCTGAAGTTTATTTAGCACCCGAGGTAAACATTCTGTAGTGTACCAACTAGCTGTTACCGTACGCTGACTCTCTAGAACAACTCGATCCACTATACCACGGTTTGTAAAAAACACAGCTATCATCTTTTTCTTAACAGATTTTGATTTACGGGGTTGTGTTGGTGTAGGTTCATTTTCAAAGAGCCAAACTTAATTTTTACTTTTTGATGGCACGTCATAATAATACAGCCATGTTTCATCTCCTGTGATAATGCCGTTTACATAAGCACTTGACCCGTTTTCATATTGTTTTAACATTTTCTTACACCATTTAACTCGACAGGCCCTTTGCTCCTCGGTAAGGTCGTGAGGTACCCATAGAGTGCAAACTTTTCTTACTCCAAGAATGTCGTGCAAAATTTTGTGAACACTTGGTGCACTAATGCCCAGGGATTCTTCTATTTGCCTATAAGTCATTCGACGGTCAACTCGCAGCATTTCTTCTACTTTGGATACGTTATCTGAAGAACACACGTCACTAGGCCGTCCTGATCTTGGTGCATCAGAAACCTCAAAATTCCCGCTTTTAAATTCACAAAACCAACGATAAACAGTCGTACGATGAGGGCAGTTTTCTTTAAAAACAGTTTGCATTTCCTTAAGACAGTCATCTAACGACAGGCCCCTCTCAAAGTTGTAGCGAATTACAATTCTTATGTCGTCTCTAGACCACGCCGACATGATTAAACTTCAAAGTTATTTTTTTATTAAGAAATTAAAAAAAAACGAAAATGTTTTCCCGCCAAACATTGTCTATGGAACTATAGTTTAAAAAAAAAATAGTGCTTGGCCATTTCTTTGTGTCATATTTGTGTATTGCAAAACTTATCTAGTAACCTAGGTAAAAGCTCGTAAAAATCACGTCAATTCGTCGCTCCGTTTTTAACCCCCGACGCAAAAACGACGGGGTGTTATAAGTTTGACGTGTCTGTCTGTCTATCTGCGTGTGTGTCTGTCTGTGGCATCGTAGCTCCCAAACGGATGATCCGATTTCGAATTATTTTTTTTTTGTCTGAAAGCTGAGTTAGTCGGGAGTGTTCTTAGCTATGTTTCATGAAAATCGGTCCACAGGTCGCGGTCGGGGGTATTTTCAAAATTTTAATTTTGTGGTTAGGTTATGCCTTGAAAGGCGGACAAACAAACAGACACACACTTTCCCTATTATAATATTAGTATGGGCAAGAAAATCTTAAAGTTGACAGTGAAATGTCACCCCTCATTAGAGGGGTGGTAATTATTAGGGGAGGGGTTATAATGTGAACGGTAATAAATAATTATGGTAGCTTTAATATTGCGCGATTAGCGATAATTTTTAGGTTAGGTTGAGTGTGTACTGAGAGAAATTTAACTTTGAAAATTTACAGGATGTTCAGGGTACAGATACAGCGTATTGAAAATTATACAGGGTGCTCAGGGTACAGATACAGCGTATTGAAAATTATACAGGGTGCTCAGGGTACAGATACAGGCTATTTATTTACATTTATAATGTTCTAAATAAACTAAAAAAAAAATTTTTTGAACAAAACTGTATAAATAAGCATTTTTGACCGATGTCAGTTGTCATGTATTGAAAGCGCCGATGTATTTAGTGCTTAATGTTTAGCAACTTTTATTGTTGGGTTAAGCTTGAAATTGCGGATAAAATTTAATTACAATACAATACAATACAATACTCTTTATTGCACACCTTGATAAAATACAACAATACAAAACAAGGAAGAAACACGAACAAAGGTAAACAACAGGCGGTCTTATTGCTAAAGAGCGATTTCTTCCAGACAACCTTAAGGTAGCGGAAATTGATTAATTTATATAATGTCAGTAGGTGTCAGCAAATTCGAAGAAATAAACTTATCGCACAATATAGGCAAAAAAAATAAAATATTATACATAAACATACATATATAAAGATAAATAACTAAATGCATAAATATATAAATAAAATATATATAAATAAATACACATATAACAGTACCAGGTTATTTAGAAGGAGTAGTCAGACAAAAATATTACGGAAGAGATAAAAAATGGAGTTTAAGTAGTCTCTTGAAAGAGTTAGGAGACTGAGCACGTCTTAATAGAATTGTGTTGCATATTATCACCCAAAACAGACATTTTCACTTTTAAATTTATTCTAAGCCTGTAATAGTGGCATCGATTGCAGACGTTTCTGTAAAAAGTTACAAATTTAAAGATGCCTGCAAAAAGCCCTGTGTACCTGCGACCGTGGCGCCATCTCTCAACATTAGTGTTTTGATGCCTCCTGTGAATTATTCACAAATTCATAATCCACCCCCACCCCCTTCCACCCGTGACGTAGCTTACAACAGCTATAGCGGATTTTTAACCCCCGACGTAAAAACGAAGGGGTGTTATAAGTTTGACGTGTCTGTCTGTCTGTCTGTCTGTCTGTTTGTCTGTGTGTGTGTCTGTCTGTGGCATCGTGGCTCCCGAACGGATGAACCGATTTCGATTTAGTTTTTTTTTTGTTTGAATGCTTGAGTTAATCGTGAGTGTTCTTAGCTATGTTTCATAATAATCACTGTGTCGCGGTCGGGGGTTTTTCAAAATTTGAATTTTGTGGTTAATAATAAGAATATTTCTTGACCAAAATTAATACGGAAAGTAAAGTCAGTCCAAGATATTCGTGAATTACCAACGATTTCTGTTATCTGATATCCGATATCTGTTATCCGATATCGGATCAGACAATGTGTAGACGCACTAAGGGTTGCGCACCGGCGACTCGGTCTCTCGGCAACTAAAATGTAGGCAATAACCGGCGACCAAGTGCGTAACCACTCATTTAAACTATTGAGAGTCACAGTTGAGCAATGAGCAAAGGCCCTGAATCTTTTTGTCAACGTCAAACTTCGATGAAATTATGTTTATGACCTTTATTTAACCCTTGCAAAGGCGTGGGCTCCAAAAATCGTAACTAAATAAATTGGAGATGAACTCAGGAGCATAAGTATATGGCCCTAAGGAAAAATACATTTGGAGACCCTTATCATCATCATCATCATCATCCTGTCCCTGCCGATTTCGGCCTCAGCGACTGGGTTTGGAATGGCTATTGAGAGCGACGGTCATGAGCTCTCAGGTTCAAATAAACAGCCGGCCTAGCTGAAATGACAATCGTTAGACGCCTATCGAAACGCAGTCTGTCTCTGCCGCGCCAATATGGAAGAGCGATGGAGATAACGACATGATATTAACATCAGTGGAGCAGAGCCAGGAGGATGATTGGCGACAAGAAGCTAACGGCCAAGCTACAGTCTTTGGCCCATCGGCGGAAAGTCGCTAGTCTCTCGGTGTTTTACAGGTTGCACTTCGGGGAGTGTGCTCAAGAGCTACATGAGCTTATTCCACCGTCCCCATTCTACCATCGGACTCTTAGACGCACGGCCGGTCTCCATCCTTACTTGGTGGATATTCCACGAATCCGCACGAAGCGCTTTGCTTCTTCTTTTCTTATGCGCACTGCCGAGGAGTGGAATTCTTTGCCGGTGGCTATATTTCCGAGCTCATACAACCCGGCAACCTTCAAATCAAGAGTGAACAGGCATCTTCTGGGCGAGCTCACTTCGTCGTAGGCCACGTCTTTGCCTTTGGCTAGTCTGTGGTCAAGAGTAAGCCCATTTATAATAAAAAAACCGGCCAAGAGCGTGTCGGGCCACGCTCAGTGTAGGGTTCCGTAGTTTTCCGTGTTTTTCTCAAAAACTACTGAACCTATCAAGTTCAAAACAATTTTCCTAGAAAGTCTTTATAAAGTTCTACTTTTGTGTTTTTTTTTCATATTTTTTAAACATACGGTTCAAAAGTTAGAGGGGGGGGGACGCACCTTTTTATCCTTTAGGAGCGATTATTTCCGAAAATACTAATATTATCAAAAAACCATCTTAATAAACTCTTATTCATTTTTAAATACCTATCCAACAATATATCACACGTTGGGGTTGGAATGAAAAAAAATATCAGCCCCCACTTTACATGTAGGGGGGGTACCCTAATAAAACATTTTTTTCCATTTTTTATTTTTGCACTTTGTCGGCGTGATTGAAATACATATTGGTACCAAATTTCAGCTTTCTAGTGCTAACGGTTACTGAGATTATCCGCGGACGGACGGACGGACGGACGGACGGACGGACGGACGGACGGACGGACAGACAGACATGGCGAAACTATAAGGGTTCCTAGTTGACTACGGAACCCTAAAAAACATAAGCGTTTATGCATTTGGCTACGTACCCAGAAACTCTACAGTGAACTCTCTGTTTTTTTTTGTCTATGGTTCCACCCCCCATCCGTCAAATTCACCCCCCAAGTTAATATAATTTGAGGAGCCGTATACTATTTGTCTTTACTAATATTTCATCGTTACGTTTAAAAATACCGTTTTATGGAAATCGCTCGTTATTTAATAACGTTGTTTTTAACGTTAATGAAGGTATTATGAGTTTAATAATTTGTTATTTTTTAAGGGTGATTTAATACTTAATTTCAGGAAGGTTATATTTTCTTACTTGTTTTCTTACTAATTAAATAAAATACATGGCAAAAATATGAATTATTCTTCAAAAATATTTTACGGACATAGTACCTATGTGTAATTCTCAAATTTTCAAGTATCCTTAGAACACAACCCAGTTGAAAAATACTATAGGGATACATACGTAGATATTTTTCTGGTATTAATTACCCTTAATAATACCTCTAATCTCTAAAATCATGAATAATCATTTAAGAAATTATGTAAACTATTAAAATATGGTTCGTTTTATTATTATTGTCTATTTATTTTCAAACAAGTTATCGATGAACTAAATGTCGGAAGGAAGTCACTAGTGTCACTTCGTTCGTGCCAGAAAAATATAAATATGCACATAGGATGAAGTATAATGTTATTTCAGCTTAATTTTTTGAAGTGAGAGTTCTATTGTATAGCAGCATTTTTGGAAAAAGGTTTCGCCAGACCGTTAATTTAAAATCACCGCAAAATTTCAATTCATGTTCCAAATTTAAAATCCCAGAACATACAATAATAAATCAAATGTCAAGTTATTGTGTCCGAGCACAATGCACAATGACCATTATATCTCTTTGAACGTGCCGTGTTGATCTGACCTTTTTAACAATGTACGACGGTTGATATTAGACTAGCTTCAAGCATAGATTGCAGAAATCCATAGATGACGGGCATGTGACGCCATCATGGCACCGCGTTTCCATTACGACAATATGTGACTGATAGCCAGCTGGTTACCAAAAAATCATATAATTTTCATACGGACGTAATGTCAAGTCCGAAACGTCGGGTTAAATATAAACGTAAGTTTTACGCGATTAAGTACCGTTTTAATTTAATAATATGAGTGAAGATCGTGTTAGTTTAAATCTTTAATTTTCATGAAGTTGGAGGGAAAAAACGGTACTTACTACGCTACAGATTCAAGATTAAATTTTCTTCTTCATCACACATAAGAATTCTTGTCGTTGAAGAACAACTCTTAACGTTCTGGTATCACACGAATCTGTCTCTTTCATGGTATGCTTCATGCGAGTGTAGGTCGATGGTTCTGTGTTTTTTTTATTTTATTTACGTATGAATAGGTAGACGTTTGACCACGATCACACCTGATGGTAAAGTGATGATGCAGTCTACGGTGGAGCACGCTTACCTATGAGATACCTATTTACTCTTGCTTTGAAGAGACCTGGGTTGTACTCATGTGGAAACACAGACTCAGGCAGGGCATTCCACTCCTTGTCGGTTAGCAAAATAAATGTTGAAGCGAATCGCTTAGTGCGTATTTTTGGAATGACAGAGTTACTTGGATCTTGCTTAAAATCTTCTATCTATATTTTTTTAACCGACTTCAAAAAAGGAGGAGGTTCTCAATTCGACTGAATGTTTTTTTATTTTTTTTTTGTATGTATGTTATTCGATATCTCCGAGAATCGTGGACCGATTTTCAAAAATTTTTTTTTGATCGAACCGGTATAAAAAAAAAAAATCAAAAATCAAAATAATTTATTCAGCAAATAGGCCACAGGGGCACTTTTACACGTCACATGTACATAGGTATTTAAAAAAATATTTAAAATTGAGTTGAAATTACAATTGATACTATTATATACTAATTCTAAGTTCTAACTAAAGTTAACTCTATACAATTAATTAGAGATGTAGAAGGTCTCTAAATGTCGAATTACAACCAAGAACTACACTAAATTTTAATATAAAAAGTACAAATACTAAATGTCAAAAAAAAAAAAGTCTAAAATTACTTTAGAGGTGCAAATGACTCTAAATGTCACAACTAAAAATAAAATGTATATCTACTTAATCTAATTCTCCTTAGAGATGTATATGGTCTCCATGAGTCAAAATCATATATTTAAAATATTCACTAAAAGAAAGGAAACAAACGACAACCGAACAAAGTGTCCTAATTTAATAAAAATTAGAATTAAAGTTACTAAGTTATAACAGCCCCAGTAAGCTTAAACAGACCGGTCTTCACAGACGGCACCCGTTCACGAGTATGACGCGTATCTCAGCCATCGCCTCCCTCAACCTTTATTCGGGAAGGTGGCGACCCGATCAACGACGCCACCGCAGCAAAGACCTTTAAGTGTGCATGACATGTTCAAGCTGCCAGGCTAAATTAAATATTCAAATAATAAAACATAGCTGTAAGACACTATATTCTGTGCTCGTATGTTACAAAGGAAGGAAATATAGATTTATACAATAAAATTAAAGTAAGATAAACATTAAACATTAAACACATAATCTTGGAGATGTATAAGGTCTCCAAGTGTCCACAACTAAACTTAAATAAAAACAATATAATCAGACGAGAATATGTTCTCATACGTCAATTGAACACTAGTATGCTTAATTACACAATGCAGAGAAAATGAAAAAATATATACGACTTCATTCATCTATTGACAAGCAACCACCTTAAAGGCATCCCTATCATCTATAAAATCCTTCACAGTGTAGTACGCCTTACATAACAACAAACGCTTAATACGTGCCTTAAATTTGTCAAATGGCAAATCCACTATATCGGTTGGTACTTTGTTATAAAAACGTGTACAGTTCCCGACGAAAGACGTACCAACCTTACGGAGACGGTGGGCGGTCACAGCAAGTTTATGTTTGTTCCTTGTGTTATAGTTATGGATGTCACTGTTAAGCTTGAATTCGTGGATATTTTTCCGAACATACATAATATTTTCGTATATGTATTGAGAGGCAACGGTAAGAATGTTCACCTCTTTGAATTTTTCTCTTAAAGATGCTCGACCGCCCAATCCGTAGATTGAACGGACTGCTCGTTTTTGCAGCACAAAAATAGCCTGAATCTCTGCAGCTTTTCCCCATAACAGGATCCCATATGACATAACACTGTGGAAGTAGCTAAAGTATACCAGCCTGGCCGTCTCTACGTTTGTTAGTTGTCTGATTCGCCTTACTGCGTAAGCTGCAGAACTAAGTTTGCCAGCTAAAGTGGCTATATGTGCATGCCATTGCAGTTTTGAATCCAAAGTGACTCCAAGGAAAACCGTTCGATCTTCAAATTCCAGCGTTTCACCTTTCATTTGGATCTTACTGTTATTTACCTGCTTAACGTTCGGAAGCGCAAATCTGATGCACTTGGTTTTCTTGGCGTTTAGAAGTAAGTTATTCGCCGTAAACCAGTCTGTTATGCTAGACAGTGCATCGTTGATGTTATCGAAGCTGCTTTCCTTTCTGTCAACTTTGAATATAAGAGAAGTGTCGTCAGCAAATAACACTATATCATGTTTATCTTGCACTAGTTTCGGTAGATCATTAATGTATACTAAGAACAGGAAGGGACCGAGAATTGAACCTTGAGGCACTCCAAGTGCTACCGGTGAACCTGCTGATTGAGTCCCATTGATAACAACTCGCTGAGTTCTGTCGGAAAGGTACGATGAAACAAGGTCAAGGGCAGCAGCTTTAACCCCATAGTGGCTCAATTTTCTCTTTAAATTCTCGTGATCAACGCAATCAAAGGCCTTTGATAGATCACAGAAAATTCCAACAGCATCCCGAGCTCTTTCCCAGGCGTCAAAGATGTGTTTTAGAAGTACCACACCGGCATCAGTAGTTGAACGACCTCTGGTAAAACCAAATTGATTATTGTCAAGCAATTTATTTCTGTTAAAGTGAGACAACAGTTGATTAAGAATAAGCTTCTCAAAGTATAACCCCGAGATGGTCCCATTGGCACCAAGTCAGGGTCTGATGATGGAATCCTGGAGAAATCGAGGGAACTCTTCAAATGTTATAGGCACATGTAATGTTTTTAGTCTATTTTTCAAAGGTACACCAGTATTTACGTCTGATGGTAATAATTTTATGTGGCTGAGCTGATGATGGAAGGTCAACTCCTCAATGGTTAGGAGTTTAAGGATAATTCTTTCACTACTGTACATGTATTCGGACTGATACATATAATATCACTAGGAACCACTAAAAATCAACAAATAAATAAACTTTTTAACAAAAAATAAAACCGCCTCTACAAAAATAATTGATTTGTTTATAATTTGGATGTTTAGCTTATTGCAATACGATAAGAAATCTGAATTGAAAGGTTTATTATTTTTGGCTTTTTAGTTTCTCCGTGTTTTGTAACGCGCTTATCTACGTCTACGTTCGCACGAGAGCCGACATCTTGACAGTGGCGCGATATTGAACTTTATCGTAATACCCTAAGGTTGGTATTTCTCTGTATCCGAGCATCAGTTGACTGTTTAGTGTTAAGGGGTCTCAAACGCACTCAAGGTTACACGTAAGACCACTTGAAGAGTTGAGGGGTTGAAATTTAAAAGTCATAGGTGTGCAATGCACAATGCAATATGACTTAGGGGTTGACGCGTAGGTAGCGTATTGAATAGTGAGTCTATAGGCATGTAATCGAAAGTGAATTCCAAAGAAAAAATATAACCTAACCACAAAATTAAAATTTTGAAAATACCCTCGACATAGTGGACTGATTTTCACGAAACATGGCTTAGAAAAAAATAATTGTAGGCATCATCGGTGTATGTAGTTATGATATCATTTAATAGGTGGCGCTAGAAAAACGAGGTACGATTCTTGGTATTAAAATTGTAAATCCTATATAAATTATCTTTGCTCTTAAGTAATAAATGCATGCCCCTAACCACCGAACAAAGTGCATTCTTAGCAGCTTCGGCATCTCACCCTAAAACCTTTTTGATTTATATTAATTCTATTACTTTGGCGATTCGGGCAATAATAGTAATGGACACGATCGACTTACCATCATTAATCAATGGGGGACGGTCACCATCGCAGACGGTGGTTTAGACTCCGCATGTTAAGTGGTCAACTGCTCACCATTTTTTAGGGTTCCGTAGTCAACTAGGAACCCTTATAGTTTCGCCATGTCTGTCTGTCTGTCCGTCCGTCCGTCCGTCCGTCCGTCCGTCCGTCCGTCCGTCCGTCCGTCCGTCCGTCCGTCCGTCCGTCCGCGGATAATCTCAGTAACCGTAAGCACTACAAAGCTGAAATTTGGTACCAATATGCATATCAATCACGCCTACAAAGTGCAAAAATAAAAATGAAAAAAATGTTTTATTAGGGTACCCCCCCTACATGTAAAGTGGGGGCTGATATTTTTTTTTATTCCAACCCCAACGTGTTATATATTGTTGAATAGGTATTTAAAAATGAATAAGGGTTTACTAACATCGTTTTTTGATATTTTTATTTTCGGAAATAATCGCTCCGGGTGTTGAATAGGTATTTAAAAATGAATAAGGGTTTACTAACATCGTTTTTTGATATTTTTATTTTGAATCGGAAGGAAAAAAAGTGCGTCCCCCCCCCTCTAACTTTTGAACCATATGTTTAAAAAAATATGAAAAAAATCACAAAAGTAGAACTTTATAAAGACTTTCTAGGAAAATTGTTTTGAACTTGATAGGTTTAGTAGTTTTTGAGACAAATAAGGAAAACTACGGAACCCTACACCGAGCGTGGCCCGACACGCTCTTGGCCGGTTTTTACTTTTATCAATGACCTTGACGCCCGTTGGGCTAGCCCAACTGACAATCGTAGACGCCGATCGAAACGCAGTCTGTCTCTGTCGCGCTGATAAAGAAGAGCGATAAATTAAAATTTTAAATCATTTATTGCCATAATTCACATGCAATACACGAACAGGTACATTAAAATAGCTTAGCTACGATATCGATCGACATTATCGTAAGTGTTGTGGGTCTAGTGAAAAAGGGTATAACTCAAATTGACTCGGTGAAAAAGGTCACAAGGCCCACCTTGGACTTGTGACCTTTTTCACCGAGTCAATTTGAGTTACACCTTTTTCACTAGACTCACAGGTTTGTGCATTTGGCTTACGTACCCTGGTTCGAATATACAAATCATTTATTCAGCAAATAGGCAACCATGGGCACGTTTACGGGTCAATATTTCACAGAAATTTTACAGCTAATAACCTTACCACAAAATTAAAATTTTGAAAAACCCCCGACCGCGACATAGTAGACCGATTTTCATGAAACATGGCTAAGAAAACTCCCGACTAACTCAGCTTTCAGACAAAAAAAAAACTAAATCTAAATCGGTTCATCCGTTCGGGAGCTACGATGCCACAGACGGACACACACACACAGACAGACAGACACGTCAAACTTATAACACCCCGTCGTTTTTGCGTCGGGTGAAATAAGAATTGTAAGCAAAGTATATAAACTGATATAAATAATTCGTTATGAGGTAATTGTTTGACGACCAGGGGCCCATTTCTCGAAAGGTACAAGCCTTGTATTACAAGTGCGCGAACTGTCAAATCGTATGGGTTGTCATGGAAACACACTTGTAATACAAGGCTTGTACCTTTCGAGAAACGGGCCACAGTCCGTATGACTCAGTGAATCTGTGTAAGAATGTCCTATAATATTTATTTATTTAATGTATAGGTCTCTAAATGTCGTATGAGAGTTTAAAATTACACTTAATGGAAAATGTCTAGCCCAATAACGCGAAAAAAAGACACAATCTAAGAGGCTATAATGGATCTCTGTTTTTGCTGTCACAAATGCGAGTTCTGGTGCTGATCCCGTTTTGAGTTGTACAGTATGTCCAGCTTATTTTGCGAGCAACTTATACCCTGTCACAAATTAATGCTTTTCGTTGTTATTTAATCGCTAGTGTGACTGTGATAAAGCTTATAATATATGTATTTATTATAATTATTAGTGTCTTAAATAGTTAGGTAATAGTATTTTATACAATCGTTATATAATACAAAGCTTTTCAGTCGAGTACCATATTTAGGCCACGAAGCTTTCTTAGTGGCCTAATAGTTCGGTACGAGAGTGAAAAGCTTAATTATATCACTATTGTATACAATATTTTTTCTATGAGTCATCATTTTCATCATCAATGGACGAAAAATATCATCATTCAAGTTAAAATTAATGTTAATAGCGTCGTTCACCGTTGTATCAACTGTCTATAATACCCGCCTCTGATTGGTCGATACGCTATAGATTAAAAAAAAATGTGTTTCAGATGCAGAAAAATTTGCCAGGTATCGCAAATTAGTATAGAACTTGTATGAAGTTCTATTTTTGAATTTATTTCAGTTAACTAAAGTGAAGTGTAATGAAATATTATAGTTTACTAAGTGTCAAAGACTATCCAAAACTGAAAAGTCAGCACTTATAGTTTAGTCTGTGGTGTCCTAATTGACAGATTAAAGTCGACGAGTAGAAAAAATACTATTATGATTCATCTATAATGCAAATGGTCTTTGACATCATTAAACGATCAGAGAAAAAGGTCACACATATACTTAGGTATAAAAGTACATATATAGTTTTATAATTATACATCTCGCATACAGGTTTTATATCGAGACTAGTTTTTGCCCGTGGCTTCGTCTGCGTGGAATTAGTAACTATTTTGGATTGCACTTGATAACAAATTAAGGGCGATTGTGATGTGACCTGGCAAATCTGGTAATAGCTCTACTTTGCTTACTCAACAGAACACCCACTTGAACGAAAACCTACATAAGTAGATATTTGTGAAATATATATAGTAATTTCCGTCATAATGGCAGGGATAGATAAAACATAATGCTCGCACCACACCTCCGCCATTAAAAACCAATTATGCGACACCCGGTTAGAATTACAATTATGTGCACGAACGGTGCCCCCGCCATGAGATTATCACGTTTTAGAATACCACACTAGGGAACAAAGTCTATCTATACTAATATTATAAATGGGAAAGTGTGTGTCTGTTTGTCTGTCCTTCATTCACGGCAAAACGGAGCGACGAGTTAGACGTGATTTTTTAAGTGAAGGTAGTTGAAGGGATGGAGAGTGAGGCTACTTTTTGTCTCTTTCTAACTCCCCACTTCCACTTAATAAATAAATGTAGGACATTCTTACACAAGAGTCCCACTGTAAGCTCAAGGAGGCTTGTGTTGTGGGTACCCAGACAACCAAAATTATATATAACTACCTTTGGCCCACGACTTCGCTCGTGTTAAATTAATGCTCCATATAAACTTTCACCCCCCCCTCCATTATAGGGAATTGGGGGTTAATTCGAAAATTGCGGAGTGCTCCATACAAACTCCCCCCCCCCTCCCCCCCTCCATTATAGAAAATTGGAGGGTTAAGAAGAGACAAACAGTAGCCTATGTCACTCAGGTCACTCTCCATCCCTTCAACTATCTCCAATTAAAAAAATCACGTCAATTCGCCGCTCCGTCTTGCCGTGACAGACGGACAAACGAACAGACACTTTCCCATTTATAATATTAGTACGGATACAAATACTGATATACATAGAAAACAATCAAGACTCGGGAACAATAGTTATTTGTTTTACAAGGGGGCAAAGTAGTTTAACCGCACGTGCCAATAATGATACCTGAGCAAGCGAAAGACTCCAATATTGAACCGCGAGCGTAGCGAGTGGTTAAAAAAGTGGAATCTTGAGCGTTGTGGGTATCAAGACACGAAGGTTAAACAAACTTTGCCACCGAGTAAAACACAAAATTTTTCACCACACCAACATGAACAAAATACTGAAAACATCAATATTTATGATTCAAAATCATCATTTATAGGTAAAATCTAGCAGTCAGATTAAAACATCGAGTTAAAATTTGTATGAAATTACTTTGCCCCCTTGTGGATAAAATGCAATTTTGCTATCTGTTTTCGAATAGCAAAGAAAGCCTTTACCAGTTGGTGTGGTGAAAATATCTGTGCTCATCACACAAACAAATGCCTACTACCCGCTGGGCCAGATCCGGTCGTCATTAGTGCGATTTTGTTTTGACATTTTAAATTGCTTTTTAACTTCCATTGTCATAAAATATGACATATTTCATACCAATTAATTCACAAAATGTCTTTATTATTAACAATAATTAATTAAGCCCATCAATTTCAAAATGCAATTAATTTGACACAATGGACGGTAGAAAGCATTTTCGTGTTTTAACAAAAACTATTATTACCCTCGTTTAGTTAATTATGAAAACAGAATATGTGATGTTTGACCAGTGGCCTATTTCACTATACTACTATAGTGACAATTGCCGCCCGAACACAGAATATACACCGTGTTTTGTTTGTTTTCCGTTAAGAGGATACGATACCGAAGCACGAATTCAAATTTGAGATTTTTAAGTTTTTATCGCCGTCGCGCTGACGGGGGTGGAACCCACAGAGAGGCCCTGTGTGCGTGCGCGCGGCGCACGCACACAGCCGCGTCCGCCGCCGGCGCAAGTAGCTACTCGCGCTCGAGCGCTATCTATATTTCTCTAGTTTCGGACTTCTGATGCGTAATGTTTTGGACTCCGTGAAGTGTGTACTGATTTGACTAAAATGCAAATTTGTAATGTTTTAAGTATTGTAAAAACAGTTCCTTATCTTATACATAATGTGATTATCTTAAAAGAAATCATGTTAGCGAAATAAAGTTATTCGGTATGTAAAAAGCTAAAACCTTTTCGATGTCAAAGAGAAGCCATATTATAGGAGTAGGTACGTACAGTCAACCAATCTGAATCCTATGTCATAGGCCACTGTAGACCTCTTTCACAGACTTGACAGTAAAAGTAAAACTGACTTCTATAGCAAATAAAGCACGGTGTCAATACGACAGGGTTCTAGAGTGGTCTAGGATTCTACATAATCGGTTGACAGTATCTACCTACCAAAAGTTTATGTGAATCTTATTCATTATTTTTGCACATGTTTGACAGAAATGACAGCGTAGGAAAATTTAACTAGGACAATTTGGTACCTATTATACTTACCAGACACCAGATTATGTTCCAAGAGTGTACGTAATTAGAACTTTTTAGCAGAATTCTAAACAAAAAATCTGCCAAACAAAATCTTATTGCATATGCAGCATAAGGACCTTTTTTCAGATGGAAAGCTACATATGCATCTTATATTTATAATTTTCTAGGGCTGTAGGTATACATATTACCTGCTGGCTGGCTGCTGGGCTGTAGGTATGCATTAGAAATACAAGGCTTAGCACAGAACAACCCCAACCATAAAAATGCTTAACTAATTTTCCAGCTCAATTTAAACCTAGGTATCGGTACTTAAACGTATAGATACTTTTGATATTTTTATTATTTAGAACTTATTGATACTCTTAGATATCAGCATTTCTGTTACCATAGAATTAAAACGTAGATGACACTCATTTCATCTACCAACTAAGGGCATCTGTAATCTACATACAAATAAGGCCCGGCTAAAAGTCTCGAAATGTTATGTACATTTTATAATTAGATAAGTATAAATGGGTCAAAAATTTGGGTCCATGTGCAATTGTGCATTAAGTAGGTGCACATGGACCCAAATTGCTGCATGTATGAAATAAGGCCCATCAGTAAGTTAACAAAAATTAAGGTATTTCTTACATACCGAATTAAGCGTAATTGTGTCGCTTAACTTCAAACCTGGATAAATCCATTCTGCTATAAGGTTAATATATATTTTTTATATATTCAATCTTAAAGCAGAATGGATTAAGTACCCAAGTTTGAAACTAAGCGACACAATTGATAGTATGTATATAGGAGATATTTTCTTTGCAAATACAAATCGTACTATTCAAGAGCGCTATGATAAAAGCACGTCGAAATAAAGTAAAATTGACAATATTTACCGATGAGATTGTGCTCTGTATGTAATGGTAAACATTATTAATATTAAAAGTAATTGTTTCAGTTAGAGCATCTTCACTTGTTCACTATTTGTAAAATTTATCTATCATCAATTTCGTCTTACTCTTTAGTTGTGAAACATGGGTAACAAAGGAACTGACACACAAACTGAAAGTGTTTGTCAATGCGTCCTTCCGGTCGCCGGAAGGAAAAGAATAAAAATATATGGATATGTATATTATAGTATTTATCCCGTAAGACAGCAGGTAACTCCAAACTACTTTAATTAACTACCTAATTTTAATGTTGTCTTCGGTTACCGCGATAGTTACTCATAAAATAAAACTATGGAAACGGATTAAATCGCGTATAGTGAGTCGTACGTGGGGCAGAAAAACCGAAGTATTTCAACACGGGTGAAGGAATACATAGCGGATGTCAAGCACCGTCGGCAAAAGTCTGCAGTCTCTGAACATGTCATGGATAAAGTCAATCATGCTATAAAGTTTGATAAGCCTCTGATTCTTGCTAAGGAGAAGCGGTATATACCCAGAATGTTGCGCGAGGCCATTGAGATCAAAAAATATCCAAACTTTAATAGAGAAGATGGCTTTACTTTACCACCGGCTTAGGATCCAGTAGTTCATCTGATAATGGAACAAACACGACGAAGACTGTGAGGCATTTGTGTTCGGTTGTATGGTATTGGACATTTGCAGTTTGTTTTTGTAAATTTTGTGTAGATTAATTGATTCCTTTTTTTGTAACATAGTAATGGTAAATTTTTTGAACATTGTATAACTAGCTTTATTAATAGTGTGTGAACCTGCCTTAGAAATCTATTTTATTTATAGTCGTGGTTCGTTAATATTTCTTATATGTAAGTAGCTTTTGCACATCGTAATTTTTCCTCAGTCACCCGTTGACCACGAGCGCTGTAAAGTGTTCGAAACGTCGGGATGAATTGTAAATTCATTATATACGATTTAATCCGTTTCTATAGTTTTATTTCACACCTAATTTTATCCATTTAAACTATATACACATACATACAATCACGCCTGTATCCCATAAAGGGGTAGGCAGAACACATGAAACTACTAAAGCTTCAGTGCCACTCTTGGCAAATAAGGGGTTGAAAGAAAACGAAACTATATAGTATGAAATAAAGTATGCCAATGTTGTCCGCATTGACTTAATGCACCACTTGCTAGGACTCGGACCCTCTAAATTTAGAGCACCATAACCTAAATGCATAGTCCTGAATAAATGTGTTTTAGACGACAGACCGTAGTATAAATACTTATTACAAAAATTGATGATTGAATTCATGAACACAATGTTTACACCAAGTTATAAAACTTAAGAAGTGGGCGATGGGCCTTATTTAGAGTAGTAACTATTTAGGGCATATTTTGATTCTATGTCTGCGAAGAAAATGTACAAAACGGTATGACTGATAAAACTTAGAAGAATTATAAGGACTGGGCCTTATTAAGAGCAGGTACAGGTACCTACCTGAACAAACTGTGTATTACTAAATAAAGCCCATCGTGTTTTAAAATATTTTTAAACATGAATTATATCATTAATATTATGTTTGTTTTTATTGTATGTAAATAAGTACATATAATATAACTACTTACCTAATTGGTGTTGGGCAGAATAGTAATAAATAAGCAATGATGACCGAATACCAAATTTTTGGCAAAGTGGCTGAAAAGACCGAATATAAAATACCGAATACCGTTGCCTAATATTCATGGAATCTATCGTAAAATACAACATAACTTTATAATTGATACTAGTAAACCAATGACGAGAAAAGTTATGCATGTATAAAATAAACCTATACCTGTATGTAATTGTTACGTACCTATACTTATAAAAATATGGACTTAGTATTTCCACAGAATATATACGTATTTCTAACTAAAAAGTTCGTCAAACACGGTATGTCGATATTTCGACGTAGTATATCGATAACTTTTTACATCACTAGATTATCGACATTAGATGTCGAGTATTACCCATCACTTTATTTTAGTGTACGTATTTAAAAACTTAGCCCCGCCCCTAAATTTTGTGCGATAGGGACAACTGCAGCTCAGGCGCGAAATCCCGCGTAAAACCCGCAAAAATCGAGGTTCCGCTCTCGACTGTTTCCTCCTCCAAAACTTAACCAATCGTTACGAAATTTGGAAATCAGAATGATAAAGAAATTATCTGTGTCGGACCGTTTCGTTTTTTTGGATAATTGGTCTCAGTTTTGAATACCACTCCTTTCTTTCTGGCAAATTCAATTAAGCCGTTTTTGCCAACTTTGAGAGGCTCTAATTCCTTTTAAAACAAAAATATCAAAAAAAGCAAAACGGTCCGACACAGATATTGATAATAAAAACCTGTGTTGAAAAAACCATTGATCTAGCTTCAAAAACCAGAGAGGAAACAGGCGAGAGCGTTTGTATGGAGAAATTAGGGGTATCGTATCGTCTTAAATTCGACACGTCGTTAGGTTTATTATCGGGAACCACACTGTATATCACTTTTAGTTACTTGAGGTTTGCAGGGGCTGGTGACACCATGTATATACACCTGGTGAATTGTTGCATGTGATAAAAGTAACACCCTGTATAATCACGCTCGGTTGTTTTGTAAATGACACGGGAATGACAGTTTTTATGTCAAGCTGATTATGAAGGGCGATTATGGTTTTATGCAGCTGGGTAGTAGTTTATTATTGTGCGGCAAACCCAGTTTTACAGTAGATAACCACAAAATTAAAATTTTGAAAAAACCCCCGACCGCGACCTAGTGGACCGATTTTCATGAAACATGGCTAAGAACACTCCCGACTAACACAGCTTTCAAATAAAAAAAACTAAATCGAAATCGGTTCATCCGTTCGGGAGCTACGATGCCACAGACAGACACACACACAGACAAACAGACAGACAGACAGACAGACAGAAAGACAGACAGACAGACAGACACGTCAAACTTATAACACCCCTTCGTTTTTACGTCGGGGGTTAAGAATGAGCTAAGAAAAGCTACCCTTTTTAACCCCGACACAGTCTGTCAGTTTGTCGGTCTGTCTGTCTGTCCGTCTGTCTGTCTGTCTGACTGTTTGTCTGTCTGTCTGTCTGTGGCATCATAGTTCCCGAACGGATGAACCGATTTAGATTTAGTTTTTTTTTGTCTGAAAGCTGAGTTAGTCGGGAGTGTTCTTAGCCATGTTTCATGAAAATCGGTTTACTATGTTGCGGTCGGGGGTTTATTCAAAATTTTAATTTTGTGGTTAGGTTATTGGTAATACAGATGTGAATTTTTGTTTGTATATTAATATCATGAAATAAGACGCAATTTATTTCTTTCATAGAAAATGTTTGGAAAAATTAAATATTTCCCTCAACTTGCTTTATTCTTTTATTTGTTTCTTATAAACGGCAACCGTACAAAGACTTTGAAGTTTCTTTGACTTTGCAAGTGTTCGGTTTACATTGTTAAAGTTCATTTGTGTATATTTACCTTCGCTCTTAAAAAGATACAGTAAACCAGGTATATGTACCTACCTAATCGAAGGTCGCGGGTTCAAATCGAAGTTTAGTCACTTTTCGGTGAAGAAAAACAAGATTAGGAAACCTGAGTAATCCCAAAAACACCTTCTTGCACTCTTGAGTTAGAAGGTCTATGGCAGTTGCTTTCATAAACAAAATCTCCTACACCAAATCCTCGAATTAGTTGACAAAGCAGATCCCAGGCTGAGCCGTGGCAAAATGTCGAGATAACTTGTGGAAAAAGAAAACTTCTCTTTTGAACTAGGTTTTATGTAGATACCATAAATCGGTCCAAATGTATTAGTCTTTATCACAGTAAAGTAGATTGTCAAAGTATCCTTATGGCAACCGAAAAAGTGGGACTATGTTACTGGGAAACGACAAAAATAGTGATTGTTTCCCAGTAATATCATTACGAGCATATGTCAAACCGCATGTCGCCCCAAATGACTAACGAAAATCAAGACACAATCATCATAATCAACTATATGACTTGCACAAGTTAATCAATCGTGAAAACGTATACATTGTTGGGACAGATTGCGCAGGTACACACTCGGTTGGGAAAAGCGGCGTTTAAAAAAACGCTGTACGTTTTTCGTGGTGGCGGCAAGCACAGGTCTTTTGAGCAAAGATCCCGCTAAGAATACGGGCGAGCTTTGGTTATATGCCTATCTGCCGCCATTAGTGTTCTCTCAGGGTTTCCCCAAACCCGGCAACCATCAAATCGAGGGTGAACAGGCATGTTCTGGGCGAGTTCACTCCATCGTAGGCCACGTTTTTGCCTTTGGCTAGTCTGTGAGCAAAAAAAAGTCTTATCAAGAAAAACGCACGGTCGACCCGATCGCACTACACCATTGACAACACATTTTACTTTGACAGTAACTCTATGTATGTTCTATCCTATTAGATATTTCTATTATTTATTACCTTTCCAAAACGCGGCGTTTCCTCCCCCAGTGCGTACATCACTTAGCAAAACTTTAATAGATTCGGCTGCATTTCTGAGGGCTAGAAATGCCGAGTCACTTGACGTATTAATTGATCGACCGCGGGGGTCCGGGTTCGAGTCCAGTGGAAACAAAGGTTGAGCATATGGTTTAACGAGGCATTTTCGGATTGGAAAGATTTTTAACGGTTTTGGAGGTAATTTTGGTTTTGTATGGAATTATGGGGGAGGGGGGGGAGGGGGTTAACAAACGAGAGTAGGTAAGTTTCAAAAATGAAGTGCAAGTCAAAACATATGCACCTATTTTTTTAAGTAGTTGGTATGCTCAGATTTTTTGGACTATGACCAACTCAGCCAAAAAGTCAAAAGTCAACTCGTTGTACAACTACTCCTAAGCAGTAGGATCAAAGAGGATCGAGTATTATCACAGAATATATAATAGTACAAGTACAGAAGGCCCACTGCTTTGATGTTTCCGAAATGCCGCCTTTTTAAATACCTACAACATTCTTACAAAGAAACGAGCCGCACGTGCGCGGCGTCCCGTGATAGGGTTACCAATGGATCCAAACGAATTAATACTCATATTAAATGTTATATTATTATATTCAAGTCTTGAGTACTTTCTAGGTATATACGCTGTATTTATATATTTTTGTTCAAGGTTCCAACATCACAAGCCTTATTGAACTTTTCCGTGGGACTTAATCAGTAGTAGATCTGTATAAGAATGTCTTTTGGTATTTATTTTATTCAATATGTCTATTTAACTAAGTATTATTAGCCATTCCACCCGCGGACATCGCTTAAAAAACCTCGCGACGTAAAGTAACAATAGAAAGTGCGAACGTGCATTCCGTGAGAATGTGCGCCACCCCTGAGTAGGCCGCGAACTCGCGGCCGCCAGGATATACTTGTAGCGCGGCGATAGGATCGCGGAGTGAGCCGCCCCTGGTATTATGGAGTTACTGTCAAAGTAAAATGTGTAATCACAGTGCTTAGACTGCCATCTCTCGACACAAGCTTAAAACTTTTGAACCTCAGTTTTGACAATTTGGCCCATATTGTTAGCTTGATATGTGTTAAAATGTCAAATATTAATATTAGCGCCATCTAGCCGAGCGTTCCCCAAAGGTGTAACGCCATCTAGGCCACCGTACCTTTTTCTCTAGGGCTTTGAGGTGCGTTTTTTTCTTAGACTTTATCCGTCTCTACGGAGTTATATTATGTCTTTGGTAGGATATAATTTTAAACTGAAAGGGACGTCTCTCTCGTCATAAACTCAGCTGAAGCTGCCATAAATAATAATGTATTCGCGTTTCCTATATTTTTTATGGCCGCGACGCAATACCTCTAAGTGACCAGACGGTACCGTTTGCAAAAACAGCAGGATGATTAAATATTATTAACATTTAACTTATTTATTTTGTTGTTGGACGTATCGCGTCGCGTCGTCGCGTAAAGCAATTTATTCCAGTTAAGCAAATGGGTACCTAATATTGTAATCGTCCCTACGATAGATCTACATAATTTCCGTTTAATTAAAAGGACTGTGAACATATTTTCTCGTCTATGTTCCAAGAAAAGTTAATAAATTACGGTATTGTAAAATAATGCATTAATAATAGTTTGTTTGCTATCCCTACTCGAAAACGGCGACGCGGAGTCCAGTTGGCCGCCATTTTGGTTTTCACACTAAAATGATTGTTTCCTCTTCCGGTGAAGTTGAACGGTTTCCTTTTACTTTCACTATTTGCATCCTTTACGCTAATAGATCAAAGGAAAGAGATGGAATGATGCAGTAGTAAATCATCACACAGAACATTCACTAAAAGTACTCAAACCAAAGAGGATCGAGATAGAGAGTTACTGTCAAAGTAAAATGTGTAGTCAGTGTATAGAGTGCCATCTCTCGACACAGAATTAAAACAGTTTTGACTATTTGGCCCATATTCTTAACTTGATGTGACTGGCGCAGTCGGTAGTGACCCTGCCTGATGAGCCGCGGTCCTGGGTTCGAATCCCGGTAAGGGCATTTATTTGTGTGATGATCACTGTTATTTATTCCTGAGTCATGGATGTTTTCTATGTATATGTATGTATTTATCTATTTAAGTATGTATATTTTTGACGATCATGATGAGAAGATAAACATAATTTTGACATGTAGCAAATTTATAGTGTAATTTTTATCATGAAATAAAGAAATCTAATCTAATCTATCGTCGTTTAGCACCAAAGTACAAGCTTAATTTGCTTAGTTTGGGGCTAAGTTGATCTGTGTAAGGTGTCCCCGATAATTTTTATTTATATGTTCGTTAAACATCGATTGTCAATCGATGCAGAGCCGAGGGCAACAAAAATGTAATCTGAGACTTATTTATTGACCAAGGTTTGTATTCTAATTTTCTGTTTGACGTAGCCGGTACGTTTGATACAGCGGCCTGAAATTTGATGCTTTCCAGCCGGAGGACAGAAAATGTTACATTATTTTTTATATTATTCTCAAGGTTATCTCACACTGAAAACGATTTTTTATTCGAATTTATACTCGGAAGCTTTGAATTTAAAGGAAATCAAAAAAAGTTTTTTGACACAAGCTTTTATCGCAGACTGTACCTTTCTTTCAACAGTCATCTACTGCTCTCCGAGACGTTTCTAAAATCCTTTTCCTCGATGGGGATACGACATTTCGTGACAGAGTTCCTATGACCACCTTTCTGCTCCATCATCAGAACAGCTCCATGATACCATAATATTGCGTTGTCACGTGATTTACATTTGTGTGCAAAATTTCAGCTCAATCGGAAACCGGGAAGTGGGTCAAATTTAGCTGCTACGTTTTGACGCACACTAACATACTAACAAGGCAAGTTGGATAAAAGCTTGTAAAAAATCATGGTATATAACAATTTATAACAGCCAATGTTGGAGTACCTAAATAAAGGTTTGTTTTCGAATAGATATGAAAGCAGTAGCTAAATCGTAAGATTTTAGAATAATCCAACTAAAGCCGAGAACAAAGCGGCAAGAACAAAACATTCTAGGAGTGATAGCCGGTTGATCCGACGCAGTAAGAATAATGTTAACAGTATGTTAACTGTAATAAACGCTCAACGATGTAAAATATAATATATACACGATTTTATTTCCATTGATTCATATGACACAAAATTCGCTTAGAGATGAAGGTGACTCAGTTGGTAATGTTATAACGCTTGAGTATTAATTTAACGGCCATAAACATTAATTTTCCCCGTTTCAAATTTATTTTATTCTAAGCATATTTAGGTATTTATTCAACATAACGGCCTAAATACATAGGATCTCTTACAATGATCTCTTATTACTAACGAGGAAACCGTTGAATGAAATCACCAAAAAAAAAATTTGATGTGTTACGTTCTGGCTCACCTTTTGACATTTTCAATGGATGATTTTTTTTCGTGATTTCAACGGTTCGCGGTTTCGTAGTTGGACGTATGGTACAGGTTGCTAAGTATGACCTATAATTCAACCCATTTTACATGTTTAAAGGCTCGGTGTCAATTGGAATACGGATTGGAATATTTTCGCAATTTAGCTATAAATTTCAAGTTAAACTACTGCACTGAATCTACTAACTGTAACCACTAAGAGCAGAAACCGGAGTAACGCAGGGAAATCCACCACCATGCTGACCAATATCCAATCTAACTTGACCTTAACCACCATACTGTTTGTTAGTGCCGATTTAGACTGCTACTGCGTTACCTATTGCAGCGCAACGCTATTCTGACGACCGATCTGGCCTAGCGCGTATTTAGTGCTAAGCCGCGGTTCTGGGTTTAAATCCGGTAAAGGCATTTATTTGTGTGATGAACATGGATATTTGTTCCTGAGTTATGGAGTCTATACATATACATATTAAGTTTATCGTCGCCTGGCACACATAGTGCAAGCTTTGCTTAGTTTGGGTCTAGGCAGGGGCGGCTCACTCCGCGATTCTATCGCCGCTCTACAAGTACATGCCGGCGGCCGTGAGTTCGCGGCCCGTTCACTGGTGACGACCTTCACGCGGCGCAATAGAATTCAATGTCGGCTGCTCACGTGCGGTCCTATTCTTAATGTAGGTAAGAATTTAGAATGGCGGCATTTTGTGAACATTAAAGGAGTGAGCCTTCTGTACTTGTACTATATTTATATTCTGTGGTCTAGGTTGATCTGTGTAAGGTGTACCCACAATATTTATTTATATTTATATTTATTGCGCAGCCGACTGCATTGTTGCTAGCCCGTAGTGACATTTATGACAACAGTGCAATCGGCAGTTATATCGCGCTGCAGTCATAATCGGGACGTGACCTTAAGGAGCATGTTGAGATTGAGACCGGTTTGTGGTTGCAAACAAAGATAGAATTAAAGAGATTAAACTAGTGCACTTGCAACTTTGTACCAATAGTTGGGTGATTGAATTTTTAATCAACTACTCAAGATACAATGTTCGTTTATTTTTAAATGGTTAAGGTTTATTTGTTTTCTTCACGTACAATACGTACATACAGGGTAATTCTGATTAAAAAAATACTTACGAAATTTAAGGTACTTTCCCTTCATGTCCCATAGTCTTGGGACACCCTGTATATATAAATAATCTAACTAAAAATAAAAATTTTGAAAAAACTCCCGACCGCGACATAGTGGACCGATTTTCATGAAACATGGCTAAGAACACTCCCGTCTAACTCAGCTTTCAGACAACTAAAAAAACTAAATCTAAATCGGTTCATCCGTTCGGGAGCTACGATGCCACAGACAGACACACACACAGACAGACAGACACGTCAAAGCTATAAGACCCCGTCGTTTTTGCGTCGGGGGTTAAAAATGAAATATCAAACAGCGTTCCCAATACTACACAAAACTTAATCGTTACATCCCCCAACTAAGGGTGGTTTCAAGTGTCCTTATCATCCCATCGAAAACATGATTGGTCATGAAGGGAGAATGGAAATCACATTTAAATTTTTGAGTGTCAATTTGACCACACTGTATAGCAATCAGTGCTAACCTGTTATAATTACTTGCGTATTTTTTACATGCAATTAATTTTCCCACCCTCCCACCGCAAAAATAAAAATAAATACGCAAATATATATATTTTTGGTGGTGGGTTGTTATATTTATTTGCGTATTTATTTTTATTTTTGCGGTGGGAGGGTGGGAAAATTAATTGCATGTAAAAAATACGCAAGTAATTATAACAGGTTAGCACTGATTGACTTGCACGTTATCTATTCGCGGATTAGCAAAGGAAAGTTCTAGTTTACGATTAACATGGATTTCCGCAAAGTAACGCCTGATTCCATCGATTATTCACACTGTATAGTTTTATGTTAGCAGCTCATGGGTGACAAGCGTACTTTGATGCGAAGAAGCGGGGCGGAAATGCGCTAAATTAGAAAAAATGTATTTCGTAAATGGTGAAAGACTTCAGGTTCTTTAAAATGTTTCTATGTTAGTAATACATACATACACGCCTGTATCCCATAAAGGGGTAGGCAGAGCAGGTGAACTACTAAGTTTCAGTGCCACTCTTGGCAAAAAGGGGTTGAAAGAAATCCGAATTGTGACATTGTAGTGACAGGTTGCCAGCCTCTCGCCTGCGCCACAATTTAACCCATATCCCACAGTCGACTTCTACGACACCCACGGGAAGAAAGGGGGTGGTGAAATTCTTAACCCGTCACCACACGGGGAATGTTAGTAATACAGATAAGAAATTAACAGTTAATATATTATTTATGTACGGTACGTACTAGGAAGTTTGTTTGTTTCAATTGCTATACAAATGTCTTGTTGTTTTTCTTATGTACTTAATTGAATTTAGCAATGTGAACTACTATAATGAGATAGATTTATGTCACGTTTCATGAAATTTAAACATGTCAAAACAATTTAGACTGTTATTTAAAATTACAGTATCACCTTCAATTTTATTACACGGCGCGGCGGTGTGTACATACGACATAACCAGGGTGACATTTCCTCGTGTTCAAATACCATGAATATTTAAAAACAGATCTCGTTCAGCGTCCCTAGATGGCGCTGTACTCACGAATGCACCAGTGCATTTAACACGACTAATAGAATAGGGGTGGTAAAACTGGTAAAGGGGTGGTTACCGAAGCATGCGTAGCTATCTAATTTTGTCACGTTTCAACACTTTCTAACCAACTAGAAGATGGAGGGTTAAGTTTGTTATTAATTAAGCAAATATTTTGATACGTAAAAAAATAATGACTTATAAACGTTGTGATTAAAATCTTTCGGAAGTAGATGTATTTAACTAGAAGAACAACATTAGTTCCCAAAGTAGTACATTACTTGTTATGTCGAAACTTTAAGCTTTATTAGGTTGTCTTTCTACGAAATGTGATACGGGGGGAAGGAAACCCTTAAGAGGATACGGTAGCGAAAATGCTAAAATGGAAAGGAGCCCCCCTTTCAACTTGGGAATTTCAGTTAAATATACAAGTGTTATTAACTAGATTTATCGAAAAAAAATTGTCCATTGAGAACAACTCAGTCAAAAGATATTTCAAAAAAATCTTTAAAATCGAGGTTCCGCTCTCGACTCTTTCCTCCTTCAAAACTTAATCAATCTGAACGAAATTTTAGAATCTGAATAACAATGAAATAATCTATGTCGGACCGTTTAGTTTTTTTGGTTAATTGTTACCAATCTTGAGTATCACACCTTTTTTTGCGCCACAATGAAAAAGGCCGTTTTTGGAAATTTTTGATTGGCTCTAGAATCTTTAAAAAGCAGAATATCAAAAAAATCAAAACGGTCCGACACAGATAATAAAACTAATAACAATCTGTGTTGAAAAAATCATTGCTCTATCTTCAAAAACCAGGGAGGAAATAGTCGAGAGCGTTTGTATGGAGAATTGACCCCTACCGCGCGTATCGTCTTAAACATATTATTTATTGAGAGCCTGAGATATCCCACTGCTGGGCAAAGGCCTCCCCCCGCTTTTTCTATTCCTCTCGGTTTTGAGCAGTCCTCGGCCATTCTTAAACATAATACAGGGTGTAAACCTAATACGGGCGAACCTCTTAACGGTGGTGAGTATAGGACATAAAAAACCGGCCAAGAGCGTGTTTGGCCACGCTCAGTGTAGGGTTCCGTAGTTTTCCGTATTTTTCTCAAAAACTACGAAACCTATCAAGTTCAAAACAATTTTCCTAGAAAGTCTTTATAAAGTTCTACTTTTGTGATTTTTTTCATATTTTTTAAACATATGGTTCAAAAGTTAGAGGGGGGGGACGCACTTTTTTTCCTTTAGGAGCGATTATTTCCGAAAATATTAATATTATCAAAAAACGATCTTAGTAAACCCTTATTCATTTTTAAATACCTATCCAACAATATATCACACGTTGGGGTTGGAATGAAAAAAAATATCAGCCCCCACTTTACATGTAGGGGCGGTACCCTAATAAAACATTTTTTTCCATTTTTTATTTTTGCACTTTGTTGGCGTGATTGATATACATATTGGTACCAAATTTCAGCTTTCTAGTGCTTACGGTTACTGAGATTATCCGCGGACGGACGGACGGACGGACGGACGGACGGACGGACGGACGGACGGACGGACGGACAGACAGACATGGCGAAACTATAAGGGTTCCTAGTTGACTACGGAACCCTAAAAATGGAATTAGATAACTTTTAGTCGTAAACTAGAACTTTCCTTTGCTAATCCACGAATAGATAAGGTGCAAGTCAATCAGTGCACACGATTGCTTATGCGGATTTTGGATCAATAATTTTGCAGTTAATTTAAATAACTATTATACGCGAGCGATTGCTATTGGATCATATTATAGGCTACTTGCCTCCTAGTCAAATCAGCTTCTTTTTAAGAACTGTCAAAACGAAATTGAACAACTTGCTCATATGGAATTAATATAAAATCGAATTGAGTGACGTCACGGTCAATTCAGTTACTTTATATATTTCTACCTGACTTATTAAATAGAAATTGGATTTAAAAATAACTTCTGTCTATGTTTTTCATATAATTATCTGATACTTTATTTCGTGCATGGTATACAATATTTTATTTTAAGAACAGTCAAGTTCCCTATTGTCGGTTTCATTAAATGCCCGCACGGTAGTCACACGCTGTATGCACCGTGTAAAGAATATTTGTACACACGGGATTACTCAGGAGCCGGGGATAAAGGGGCTTAGCGGTCCTTGATTAAAACCTAAGCGGCGCGCGCGAGATGTATTGCGGGATCAACGTTGCTGATTTGTATTGATTAATTAATATCTAGATGGTATCCAAAATAAACCTGTGTGAAAATGTGTTTATAAGTACAAAAAAAATGGAGAATTTTTTTACAAAATACGTTTATCACGTCACCACAGATTATTAAAGGGCGTTCCCTGCGCGACCATCGCGCGACCGTCGCCCACGCAAGCCACGGCGTTAGTCGGGAGTGTTCTTAGCCATGTTTCATGAAAATAGGTCCACTGTTTCGGGGGTTTTTTCAATATTTACATTTTGTGCTTACGTTATTCTTTTCACAATAAGTTTAACTAAGTATATGCCGTATTTATCGAGAATCGTCCAAAGCAATCGCGTCCCTAATGTACACAAAAACGGTGAAACGTTTATCGGTATCGGTATTATTCGTGAGCTCGCACGCCGGGGCCGGATCAGTCGCCGGATTAGTCGCCGGATCAGATGAGTTGTCAGATTAGCCGTCTTCCGATCTGAGTTGGATACAAGTGTTCGTACTGATTGTAGAGGCGTAAGCAAATATCTTCTTCGTTCGTTGGGTTCCAGTGATGTTTTAGAAAGGTAAGAAGGTCCTTGAAACCAAGTCTACCCACTAAACAACCCCCCCGTCTTACACCTCGATGCTGTTTTTTTTACTTAGTAAATACAGGTCTACACTAGCATGCCCCACAGCAAACGACTGTTAATCCCTTTCAGATGAGGTAGGATCGGCCTGAGCGAAGGGCACTGCAACGTACAGTCTACCAATTGGAACCCTTGGCGACTCTACAACCATGTCAAAATGATAAGCATCAGTAAGAGATTTCTTACAATCTGATTTATAACGCCACTATGACATAGTTCTACAGCGGCTTAGGGTTCCAATTGGTTGACTGTACAGCGACTTATGGTGGTCACGACCCTCAGTCTTGAGCTCATGAGGTTTCGACGAAGTCGAAGTAAGTAACTATAACGCCGCTTGTGTGGGCGTCAACGCGACGCGGCACAAATCAAATCAAGCCTTCGATCTCTATGTAAGTGTCTTTGGTGACGCTCGCGCGACCGTCGTCCACGCAAGCCACGGCGTCAAGAATTGGCTTTGACTACCTTTTCCTATTCATCTCTCTCAGTTGCTCAAAGGTTAGCTGGAAGTGATCCCTTAAATGAATGAGTTCGCCTTTGTACACACTGATTGCCTGATTACTCGATGTATGTTTTTAGATTTATTTTATGTCAGTAGAGTAATTTGTAATACATGTTTGGAAAATCTAGCGTAACTTCGGTTGTAGGTATTGTAGCGGCTTTTTGCCTACGAGTGCTTCTAAAAACTTCTTAAGAGCGTTATAACATTTCGGCGTCGGGCGAAATTAGGTATTTTACCCGCCGCGCGAGCCCAATATGCTGACCCTTTCTAGCACGTCTTATCACTCGCTCGCACTACAATAATGGACAAAACAATCTTGATCCTTTCTATGGAATTTTGATAACAACCACAATCTACTATCTCGATATAAACTTTTGGTTTCTAATAAACATTATTTTGTACGAAAATACGAGAATATAGCGCGAAATAATATCAATTATGTTAAAATTTATTTAAAAAATTAAAGTAATAATTATAAAAGTAGATCCCATCCCAAATATTTGCTTTTGTTATATGATAAGTATTAGAGTAAAGTATATATTAATATGATGATAAAATAAGACAAATACAATTCTAATTACTTCAAGGTGGTGCTCAGGGTCTGATGATGGAGCCAGATGGTGGTCACCAATACCAATGAACAATATGACTATACAACTTCGTGGTTTACATGTCATTCTAGCATTTTCACTTTCACATTTCAAGTGCATATACCACGAGTAGGTTTCAGGTATAGGTATAGGTTTTCGGGTGTGCTGATTTAAAAATTAATGACCGATTTGGAATCTGTCATTGCTGACTGTCACTTTGACACAGAAGTCATCATGGGTGTCGTAAAATAGGTTTTAGGGGGTGCTGATTCCAAAAATAATGACTAATGTGGAATCTAACATTGCTGACTGTCACTTTGACACAAAAGTCATCATGGGTGTCGTCAAATAGGTTTCCGGAGGTGCTGATTTGAAAATTAATGACCGATTTGGAATCTTGACATTGCTGACTGTCACTTTGACACAAAAGTCGTCATGGGTGTCGTCAAAAAGGTTTCCGGGGGTGCTGATTCCAAAATTAACGACTATTTTGGAATCTCACAGTGCTAATTGTCATTTTGACACAAAAGGAATCATGGGTGTAGTCAAATAGTTTTTAGGGGGTACTGATTCCAAAATTAATGAAATGATTTAAAAAGTTATGACCGATTTGGAACCTGACATTGCACAGTACCCCTGGAAACCTATTTGACGACACCCATAACGACTTTTATGTCAAAGTGACAGTCAGCAATGTCAGATTCCAAATTGATCATTAATATTGAGATCAGTACCCATGAAAACCTATTTGAAGACACCCATGATCACTTTTGTGTCAAAGTGACAGTCAACAGTGTCAGATTCCAAATTGGTCATTAGTTTTCAAACACCTCCGGATACCTATTTGACGACACCCATGACGACTTTTATGTCAAAGTGACAGTCAGCAATGTCAGATTCCAAATTGGTCACTAATTTTGGAATCAGCACCCCCTAAAACCTATTTTACGACACCCATGACGACTTTTGTGTCAAAGTGACAGTCAGAAATGTCAGATTGAACATTGGTCATTAATTTTGGAATCAGCACCCCTAAAACCTATTTTACGACACCCATGACGACTTTTGTGTCAGAGTGACAGTCAGCAATGTCAGATTGAACATTGGTCATTAATTTTGGAATCAGCACCCCCTAAAACCTATTTTACGACACCCATGACGACTTTTGTGTCAAAGTGATAGTCAGCAATGTCAGATTCCAAATTGGTCATTAATTTTGGAATCAGCACCCCTAAAACCTATTTTACGACACCCATGACGACTTTTGTGTCAGAGTGACAGTCAGCAATGTCAGATTGAACATTGGTCATTAATTTTGGAATCAGCACCTCCTAAAACCTATTTTACGACACCCATGACGACTTTTGTGTCAAAGTGACAGTCAGCAATGTCAGATTCCACATTGGTCATTAATTTTGGAATCAGCACCCCTAAAACCTATTTTACGACACCTATGACGACTTTTGTGTCAAAGTGACAGTCAGCACTGTCAGATTCCAAATTGGTCATTCATTTTGTAATCAGCACCCCCTAAAACCTATTTTACGACACCCATGACGACTTTTGTGTCAGAGTGACAGTCAGCAATGTCAGATTGAACATTGGTCATTAATTTTGGAATCAGCACCCCCTAAAACCTATTTTACGACACCCATGACGACTTTTGTGTCAAAGTGACAGTCAGCAATGTCAGATTCCACATTGGTCATTAATTTTGGAATCAGCACCCCCTAAAACCTATTTTACGACACCCATGATGACTTTTGTGTCAAAGTGACAGTCGGCAATCTGAGGTACTACATATTCGTAATCTGAAAGTAATCAAGTCAATAATTTCAGTTATTTTGAATCGACTATGATTCCGAGTTATTGGTAATAGTAATGATTGTATAGATGATTAGTGATTCCTTTACATGTAATGGTAATTTACCGTTTCACTTGATTACATTACAAGTAATCTGACACCCAGTAGTGTCAGATTACAAAGTAAAATCAAGTAATCGTGTAATCCGGAATCGATTACGATTTCCCCATCTCTGGGTTTAGTTATATGGTTCATTGGTACTGGTGACCACCATCTGGCTCCATCATCAGACCCTGAGTACCACCTCTTGTCAAAGGTCTTGTTGAGACGAACCCAACGAGCCTAAACACGAAGTCGTTTACTTACATGGTTCACTGGTACTGGTGACCACCTTCTGGCTCCATCATCAGATCCCGAGTACCATCTTGATGTGTCTTATCATCTTGACCGTATTGTAATTTTCACATTTTTATCGTCACAACGTTGTAATACTTTAACATTCAAACATAACAAAGTATTACAAAAGCAAATATTTACGGATCTAGGATCAAAATCGTTGGTCGCTGTTTACACACACACAATGCGAGGATAGCCCGTGTAGAAACATGGCGTCCGACCCACACAACAATAAATATTCTCGACGTTTGCGATGAAAACTCGGAGACCAAAGCGACATACGTCTTACCTGCTCGAGCTCCGGCGCGGCACTGAAATCGCAGGCGTCCGTCGCCGGTAAAATAGCGACAGGAAGGCTAGTTTTAAAAAAATTGGCAAAAAATCATGATAAAATATTATAACGACAAATGGATAACAGCAGTTTAAGCACATTGTGCAGATTATTTATATACTAAAATAACTTCGATAACATGTAGATTTTCGGAGAAATGATCACTTGTTTCGATGTATTTTCAAGACAAAATTGAGTTCGTTTTACTTTCAATTTCTCAATTTCAAAGGATTAAATGATAAATATTGTTTAATGGGCCTTAAGTACAAGATATTTGGAACTTAAATTTACCTCATTTATGAGAGTGATCTTATCAAATTGTACATAATAAGAGCTCCGAATTCTGTGCTTCACGCGGTTTTTCCTAAACGAGCATCAGAAAAACAATCATTACTAATTGAAAAAGCTTTTTTTTTCATATGTTTTTTATTTAACCGACAGTTAATAAGATGTTCTAACTGAAACAAGTACTTTCACTGTCTTTTAGTATGAGTAAAGTGTACAATTTTGTCGATAAATATTGTGCATTTTACAATATATCGCCTTTTTTTGTCATAGCGCTCTTAAACTATTAGCAATATAAATCTCTTGACACTTCACCCTTTTCTCAAAAACAATCAGTTAATGTTTTTTCAAAGTTTTTGAAACTTGCTTTGAATAATTCATTCTACTTATACTAGTCAAAACAAAATTTTTCAAAACAGTTACAATTTCACAAATTAATTAATTACACACAATATGTTGAAAATGTTTTTCAATATTAGATTTTTTTAAATATGCGAAAGTTGTTAAAATAGATAAGTACATAATACATGTAAGTACCTACTAATTACAGCGCGACATAAAGTAGAAAATTTTAATAGCTGAGCTACTTTCTTTGTAACTACCACATTTTTCACTTAAAACATACACATGGCAATCTTTTGTTAATTATTTTTTTTCCATTTTATAAAATTAAAATTGTGAAAAAACCCCCGACCGCGACATAGTGGACAGATTTTAATGAAACATGGCTAAGAACACTCCCGACTAACTCAGCTTTCAGACCATAAAAACTAGATCTAAATCGGTTCACCCGTTCGGGAGCTACGATGCCACAGACAGACACACACACAACACAGACAGTTGGGGTCAAAAATTATAGTACCTATTTCATGTCGGATGTGGGTAATATTGTGTGCCTTGTTTTGTCGCTGACTGTACTGCACAAAGTTTTTAGGTAGGGGACAACCCTAGACAATAGTTCATACCAATTCTACTGCCATTGAAATTTAAACCTCAATTTCGTAATAAAAAGATCTGAAGTCAATACTCGTATAACGCAATATTCGTAAGTGGCGATTTCTCTTGTTAAAATACCGCTAACGGATATACATCGAAATCGAAACGTAAATTGTGACGTTCCACGTCTAATGGGCCCTGAGACTCGTGAGTTTTTAATCCCCGACGCAAAAATGACGGGGTGTTATAAGTTTGATGTGTCTGTATGTCTGTCTGTTTGTCTGTCTGTGTGTGTGTGTGTGTGTGTGTGTGTCTGTCTGTGTGTCTGTGGCATCGTAGCTCCCGAACGGATGAACCGATTTAGATTTAGTTTTTTTTGTCTGAAAGCCGAGTTAGTCGTGACTGTTCTTAGCCATGTTTCATGAAAATCGGTTTTTCAAAATTTTAATTTTGTGGTTGTTAGATATTTTAGAAAATATCGCTTAATAAGCTTCTTCTTTCTCATTCGTTCTTGACATTTTATTACAATAAAGTACCGGCGCTTAACACACACACACACACGCACGCACGCACGAAGAATTTAGATAGAAGAAACAAATTTCATATATTTGTATAGGGGCCGAGCGTGTCAAATTTTGTACTGAAGTTGATTCTTGCCTGTAATTTTAAATATGTCTCAGGCTCTTGATTGTTCATAATTTTTGTGTTTTGCAAAATATCACGTAACAGTGCAATTTTTGAAACATGACTTAACTTACAAAAATTGACCGAAAGCTGCAAGCTGCGAGTAAAACGGACAACTCAGTGGATTAAATCTAAATCGATTCATCACAGTAGCACGTTTGCACACACACACATATGACACTGTGTTCAAAACATCACAAAAACAGACAGCCAGACAGACATGAAAGTTAAAATTTGTATGAAATCGTTTTTGCCCCGTTGAGGATAAAAATAATTTTTATCTGTTTTGATAGCAAAGAAAGACAGTTGGTGTGGTGAAAAATATTTTATTATTTATTTATTTTATTCTCATTTTCTCACACACATTGAAAGTAACGACACTACCCACGACTTGCCACTTTTTAATGTCTATTTTTTATGCTAAGCTGTAATTTATCAGCTAATATGTCAATGAAAATGTCCTTTGTGTAAATGAAGCTTAAGGACCCTTGGACGACATTCGAAAAACTGAGGGGCACTGGATGAGATTAGCCCAGGACCGGGATAAGTGGCGTACACGAAGGGAGACCTATGCTCAGCAGTGGGCGATTAATGGCTGAAATGATGATGATGATGAAGGACCCTTTCTACAGGAAAGCCACAAATGTCGATACTAGTAAAAAAATTGAAAAAATCGTTTGTATCAACAATTTTACGGATATATAGACTTTAAAAGCAATGAATGAGTAAATATTGGCAAATAGATTGGTTAGCAAAAAATGGATTATCAATACCAATAGTCAGATATTTAATATTGAAATCAGACTGTAATTTGCACAAATACAAGTGAAATTAATTGAAAATTACCTGCCTTATGAGAATAAAGAGCTTTTCTGAATACGATTATGAGTCGGATATTTCTTCAAAAACTAACGTTTTAGTTTGAAAACGCAATGCCTGGTGGAAAGCGATTACTACCGCGCATGGATACCCGCGATACCAGAAATTTTGCCTTAGGCTAGGGCGCCGATTTTTGAGTCTCACTGTCACTAAAATACCGGTTGAAAACGGTGAATTGCCTATTATTTTCAGTGACAATTTTCTGAATTCGAACGCCGTGAGACTCAAAAATCGGCCCCTAGGTCCTACCAACCCGCTTAGGCAACGTGTCAATCGTTTACGCTCATTAGCGAACAGACGCACTTGCACTAATTAGATGCGCGTAGATAACCGCTTAGCTTGGCGCTGGTGGAATCGGGTTCGACTTAGCTGATTGGTATCTATATATAACACATCCACGTAGCGCATCTCTGGTGGAAAGGCACCCTTATTGTAAAGTCGCCGTCAATAGAATTTGTGAACAATGTAAACAAACCTAGTAGTCAAAATGTCTTTAATTTCCATTCTAACTCATCAGATACAGGCTAAATCCATGTGTTATTTAATCAATTCATATCATATTATGATCTTCAACCTTTAAAATAATAAAATTGTGCTAGAATATTGATATTTTATAGAATGGTTTGTTTACATTGTTGACAATTTCTGTTGACGGCGATTTTAGGGCAAGCAATCGTCATCTTGGCCATGCCTGTTATTCACCTTTTTTTTAACCCACGACGCAAACGAAGGGGTGTTATAAGTTTCACGTGTCTGTCTGTGTGTTTGTTGTCTGTCTGTCTGTTTGTCTGTCTGTCTGTGTGTGTGTGTCTGTCTGTGGCATCGTAGCTCCCGAACGGATGAACCGATTTAGATTTAGTTTTTTTTTGTCTGAAAGCTGAGTTAGTCGGGAGTGTTCTTAGCCATGTTTCATAAAAATCGGCCCTCTATGACGCGGTCGTTTTTAACCCCCGACGCAAAAACGACGTTAAAGTTTGACGTGTCTGTCTGGAAGTGTCTGTCTGTCTGTCTGTCTGTTTGTCGATGTCTGTGGCATCTAGTCGAACGGATGAACCGATTTGATAGTTTTTTTTTGTCTGAAAGCTGAGTTAGTCGGGATTGTTCTTAGCAATGTTTCATAAAAATCGGCCCTCTATGACGCGGTCGTGGGTTTTTTCATATTTGAATTATGTGGTTATTTAATCGATTAAACTTCCGAGATTCCCAACATTATTATAAAATATGAATAACAATAATCATTCACTCGCCTGAGCACGGAATAAAAAAAATAAACCGCGATTTGAATAATAGAATGCTTAATGAAAATATGGTTGAGTGGCCTCCCATAATTTCTATTTTATTATTGTATGGAACAAAAACTAGGGGCGAATGTTAGGGAGAGAATAGAACTAATGGGTTTAGAGTACCTAGTTCATTTTTTTTATTAGCGATGTTCAATAGGCTTTCCTTTTAGTCAAATCAGCTTCTTTTTAATAACTGTCAAAATGAATTTGAACGGTTTGTTAATAGTCGGTTAAATAAGAAATCGAGTTGAGTGACGTCACGGTCAACTCGTTTATTTTTTATATATTTCTATCAGACATTAAAATAACTGCTGTCCATGTTTTTTTTATAATTTTCTGATGCTTAGTTAAATCAGAATTTATTAATTTTTAACCCCAGACGCAAAAACGACGGGGTGTTATATAATAAGTTGTACGTGTCTGTCTGTTTGTCGGTCTGTCTGTCTGTGTGCGTCTATGTCTGTGGCATCATAATTCTATAAAAAATGACTGAAATAAACAGTTTAAATTTTAAATTTTAATTTTTTTTTTACCGCACGGATGAACCGATTTAGATTTAGTTTTTTTTTTGTTTGAAAGCTGAGTTAGTCGGGAGTGTTCTTAGCCATGTTTCATGAAAATCGGTCCACTATGTCAGGGTTTTTTTTTTCAAAATTTTAATTTTGTGTTTAGGTGATTAATAATATCCTAACGATCCTTTTTTAACCGACTTCAAAAAAGGAGGAGGTTCTCAATTCGACTGAATGTTTTTTTTTATTTTTTTTTTTATTTTTTTTTGTATGTATGTTACTCGATATCTCCGAGAATCGTGGACCGATTTTCAAAATTTTTTTTTGATCGAACGGGTATAACCCCGAGATGGTCCCATTGGCACCAAGTCGGGGTCTGATGATGGGATCTTGGAGAAATCGAGGGAACTCTTCAAATGTTATAGGCACATGTAATGTTCTTAGTGTATTTTTCAAAGGTATACAAAAATAATTGATTTGTTTATAATTTGGATGTTTAGATTATTGCAATCCGATAAGAAATCTGAATTCGAAGGTTAATTATTTTTGGCTTTTTAGTTTCTCCGTGTTTTGTAACACGCTTTTTTTTAAGGCGGTTTTATTTTTTATTTACAGGTATGTACAATGCACACTTTTCTACGTGTTCTGGTGAGAAAAAAATCTACCTGCGTAAGTATTTAATATTAGATGAGTCATTTTGTTATAAAATTATTAAATTACCTACGAATTATTGAAACTTACTAAATCATTGTAAAAAAGTTTCTAGCTAACTCAGATTATCCATCGAAACAAGATATTATATACCGGGTGCTCGGTAATTAATCGGCAACCTTTTAACCACCAAGAGGGCACCTTATAGTGGTCCAGAAAACCGACATTAAGGTTTAGTAAAAGTCGCCTGGTTTTCGAGATTTTCACACTTTTTAAAGTTTTAGGTAGTATTAAAATTTTAAAAATTGTGAAAATCTCGAAAACCAGGCGACTTTTACTAAACCTTTTTTTGACCAGTATAAGGTACCCTCTTGGCGGTTAAAAGGCCTGTCGCCTGGTTTTCGAGATTTTCACACTTTTTTAATTTCGGTTTTCTGGACCACTATAAGGTGCCCTCTTGGTGGTTAAAAGGTTGCCCATTAATATCCATTGAAATTTTAAAAAGTGTGAAAATCTCGAAAACCAGGCGACTTTTACTAAACCTTAAAGTCGATTTTCTGGACCAGTATAAGGTGCCCTCTTGGTGGATAAAAGGTTGTCCATTAATTACCGGGCACCCTGTATAGTAGTGTGAATACTTAAAAACACAAAATCAAAATATTTGTTAAAATAATTTGATTTGTTCCCATAGTTGCGACAGATTATCCATTTAAAATAAGTAAAAATAATAATAAATCGCTTGTCTTCACAATAGATATATAGAATCCTAGAAAACAAGTATTTATTCGAGAGTCTCAAGACCGGCTAACCTCGGCACAGATTAAAGAGAAAAGTTTTAGAGATACACCACTTTCTAGTCTCTACAAAATATCTCAAAAAAAAAAAAAAACGTAATCACGGTCTTTATCCCGGACAATAGAAATCTAGGTTACAAATTATTCGTAATTTGACAGGTTTTTCTTTTTATTGAGTAATTGTAACTTAATTTCAATAAACTAGGAAGGTATTAGTGTACCTTTTCATCAAGTCTTCATCTTTTACCAAATTAAATATTCCAAGTCAAAATAAGCCGAAAGTTGATACTTTTCCGAAAAAGGCCGCGGAACGCGTGCAGTCTTTGCAAATCAGTCGGCCTAGCCGAAATTACATTCGTTGACGCTAGACGCCGATCGAAACGTAGTCTGGCTCTGTCGCACCGATACGGAAGAGCGATAGAGATAGCCAACCACGATAGATAGATAGATAAGTCATTTATTTGGCAGAATGCAAACACACACAATACTATACACAATATGAAAAACACAAATTAGACGCAATATAAAAGAAAGACGGAACAGTAAAATACAATTAAGACAGTAAAAAAAACAACAATATAACAAAAAAGGGAAAATAAAAAGAAAATACAAACTGTGTGCGTTGCAGTAGGACAAAAGGGTCGCGGCTCAGTGATACGCTTCGCTCTTTCGACCGAAGTACTGATTCTCTGCCGGAACCCAAAACGATGACGATATCATCAATTCAATTCAATTCAATTCAAAATATCTTTATTCATGTAGGCCTAGTTACAAGCTCTTATGAATAGTTCATTACATATATGTTATGATCTTAATCTAACCTAATTATCAGATCGTAAGCATTTGTGCATTTGTTCCCTGGTCTGCCAAGCCTGGTGTATCTACTGTGCTACGTAATCTGTGCCCTTGGAAAGCAAGATGGCTTCCACAAATGGATCTGTCACCGGGAAGACCTCTGGGAGCCTCAGCATCCCTCATATTACTGTTCACGGTGGTTTTAGATGTAGGAAATGTATTTGCTAGGTTTTCATTTGTTTGTATCCATATTAATGTTATAAATGGGAAAGTGTGTGTGTCTGTTTATTTATTCGTCTTTCACGGAAAAACGGAGCGACAAATTGACGCGTTTTTTTTTAAGTGGAGACAGTTGAAGGAATGGAGATTGACAGCAAATTTTTGTCTCTTTCTAATCCCCGAACTTCCCTAAAATGGGGGTGGAAGTTTGTAGGTATAGAGCATTCCGCAATTTTCGAATTAAATGTGAGCGAAGCCGCGAGCAAAAGCTAGTAAATTAATAAATTAAAGCTGAACTGACTTATAGGGCTCGGTGGAATAAATGTTATTTTAAAACTTCAATGAAATTATGGCTTTTACTTAACCCGTTCACAGGCGTCAACTTAGATTAGTTTGACTATATCAGAGTCATCTCTATCTTTAGTAATATTAAAAAAAAAACATTATGGGCCAGTAAAGATGTATGGAATCTACAGTACGTCCTATATCCAATCAGCGCATGAAACGCAATCCAGCGCCAGTAACTTAGTTGACCTGATTGAGCGCCATCTATGATTATTTACAGGAAATTTTCACTCGGAAATGTACTATTTGTGCCCAGTAGGTAGATTTTATGTCTAATAAGTTTCTTTTACATTTTTCTTTCCCTTTATTTATGAGGACTTTGTTGTCACATTGTATGTATATAGGTAAAGCAGGGCTGGCACATGATTGTCGCGAGAGCACATCTCGGACACTGGCGATCAAATATATGAAAGAGGCGCGTTCCTAGCACACATTCTAAGCTCGTGTAGGTGAACGCGTACCATGCTTGTATGAGTGAGATATGATAGGTCGACTGTTCGCGTTTTTGACAGGCGGTAACCGAGAGGGGGTGGGCGGCGTTTTCAGCGGGGAGCGGAAGTGGCCATACTGTACGATAGTACTCTTTATTATACTGTTTCGAGAGTATGTCGCCGCGAGTAAAAACTAAAAGGTGCTCATTTAACTCCATATTCACCTCTCACGGTGTTAGAATAATAACTAACCTAACCACAAAATTACAATTTTGAAAAAAAAAACCCGACCGCGACATAGTGGACCGATTTTCATGAAACATGGTTAAGAACACTCCTGACTAACTCAGCTTTCAAACAAAAAAAAAAACTAAATTTAAATCGGATCATCCGTTCGGGAGCTACGATGCCACAGACAGACAGGCACGTCAAACGTCGTTTTTTACGTCGGGGGTTAAAAAATCATCCCGCGTATGCACTACCATATATACAGGATGCATGTTTCGTGATCCAATCACAGTGCGAGCTAACAGAGTTGACCCAGTTACGCCATCTGTGATTAGTTCCCGGGAATTTTGCAGGAAATTAACGTATTGTGCATAGATTGAGTTCACACTCAGAGCCGGAGAGAAACTGTTTTTAAAACCCCGACCGACGCAAAAACAACGGTGTGTCATAAGTTTGACTTGTCTTTCTGTCTATCTGTGACATCGTAGCTTTCAGACGGATGAACCGATTTAGATTTAGATTTTTTTTTGTTTTAAAGTCCTGAATTAGTTAGGAGTCCGTTCTTCAAGACACGTGGAGGATGAAGAAATTTGCATTGTGAATTTACAAATACTCAGGTCTACTGTCCCTTGAAGCTGTGAAAAAATCAAACTTCTAAGCCAACGCAATCAAAAGATACAGCCGTTTATGCCGCAAATTTTCGACACTTGCAAGGGAACAAGTTCGCAATTTAAGCTGTCATACTTGTACTTCCAGTCGACCTAGAATCTTGAAATTTGGCATGAAGCAACGTTTTATAGCACACATTTCCGAAAACCTTAAATTTTTAGTTACATTACGGTTATTACTTTTTTCCTATGAACGCGAGAGCTAAAGGAAATTATATGGAAATGCACGGTTTGATAGAGAAAATGGAGCGAAGTCCGACTCTGCACTGCGCCGACCCCAAAGCTAATGGTTAGGAGTGTTCTTACACTGAGGAAATTTGATGATTTAACAAGATGACTTGTTGCGGTTTATCCGTTTGAATCAGCCAAACGTATGTTTAAAACAATATGTGTCAGGTTGTTTTTATAAAATCGACTTGTTGATTCAAATATATTGCCGATTCAAATGACAAAAGTAGCTTGTTGTTTGAACCAAAGAGCACGTAGGCGCTATTTTAACCAAAAAACTTGTTGAACGAACATGAAAACTGGTTGTATTTTCTCTCAGTGTAGCCATGTTTTATGAAAATCGGTCCACTATGTCGGGGTTTTTTTTGTTCAAAATTTTAATTTGGTGTTTAGGTTATATTAGACCTGTACGTATTTTACATTCATAAATAAATGATCTGAATTTGAATCAGATTAAACCTACGGTGTACATTGGTGAGAGAGTCCAACTCGATCTTTTCTGTTTTTAGGGTTCCGTACCAAAAAGGTACAACAGGAACCCTTATATGACTCTGTCCGTCTGTCTGTCCGTCTGTCACATTCCTAAATATCTCGAGAACTACTAATGCTATCAACTTGAAATTTGGAATAGTTGTGAACATTGTAAACCTCTACAAATAGAAAGTGTAATTTTTTTAAATATATTAATTTTAATTGTAGAAAATGGCCAAAATGAAAGGGGGGCAAACTGTAAATTTCAAGTTACTAGGTCAAGTGGGGTATCGTTGGAAAGAGCTCAAATTGAACGTAAATAAGCTATTTTTTATAATTTTTTTGTTGTGGAAAAAAAAAGAATTTTGAAGGAAAATGTAAAAAAAAATATCGTTCGCCCCCCCCTTATCTCCGAAGTTTACCAACGATAAATTATGAAAATTTTAGTAAACATTGGTTTTATGCTAAATATTACAGGAAAAATATAATCGTGTTTGTATTTTAAATATTTTTTTTTAATTCACAAAAAACTTTTCAGATTTTTACTTTCAATTTACCCACCCTTGCGGATGTATATCGTACTTCAAATTAATACGAGATGTTACGTAAACCATCTTCTGTCCAATAAAGTAAAAACTGTTTAAATCGGTTAACATTATAAAGAATTATCCCTGAAAAACCAGGTCGCGCAAATTAGTTAGCAAATTGACCGGGAGATGGCGCTATACACTATAATACTCATTAGTGCCTATACTTTTGTCTTCTAGTCAAGTCATTAGAGTTATATGAAAATATGAGATTATTTTTACTAGGTAGTTTGAAAGAAAGTTTGTACGGAACCCTCGGTGGGCGAGTCCGACTCGCACTTAGCCGGTTTATTTTTTTATATGTGTTTACTTTTACACTGAGCTACCGAAGCTTCAATTTAAAAATTGTAAATACCCAATATGCCCAAAAACAAATCAAGTTAAATAAACCCACCGATATTCAATTTCAAAAAAAAAACCGCTGAATTTACAAAACGTTTTGTGATACCTAAACCGAAACCAATATGTTACACTCAAAGAAAAATCACCCATATTTCAAAGACGTAAACTTCATTTTACAGCCACGCGGCGGATATAAGAATTGTATTGGAACAATTTCCCGTCCGATTGGCTAATGGCCACCGGAAGAGCTTCGATGACGTCACGGCGCTTCCGGTCGCCATGTTGCTTGTAAAAAATGCAAAGCTGTGGAACCACTTACTGTAACGGTTGCGGGATGTAAATAAAGTATACGGGGTGACTAGATAATTTAGGGTTTTTTTTTGTGAGATTAGCAAATGAGTAGATGCCATGTGCAACGGAATGGAAACACACAGACAGCGAGTCCTGGGGCCCATTTCTTGAAGCTACAAGGTACAATTTACAAGTCATAGTCAATGTATAATATGACAAGTTGGAAAGAGACTTCCGCTTGTAACTTGTAACTTTCAGTTTTGAGAAATGAGCCCCTGGGATACATTTTTGGGTTCCGTTTTTTTTACCCCCGACGCAAAAAAGGGGTGTTATAAGTTTGACGTGTCTGTCTGTCTGTGTGTGTGTCTGTCTGTCTGTTTGTCTGTCTGTCTGTGTGTGTGTGTCTGTCTGTTTGTCTGTCTGTCTGTTTGTCTGTCGTGGCATCGTAGCTACCGAACGGATGAACCGATTTAGATTTAGTTGTTTTTGTTTGAAAGCTGAGTTAGTCGGGAGTGGAAAGCCATGTTTCATGAAAATCGGTCTACTATGTCGCAGTCGGGGGTTTTTTCAAAAATGTTATTTTGTGGTTAGGTTATTTCGTGAAACGTCAAGCATAAGGACTCTTCTATGTTGAAAAGCCACAGTTAGACTAAAAAGGTGTACCGTGCCGATGGCTTACCAAAGCATTCGTTTAAGCTCAGAATATAGTTATAATAGTACAAGTACGGAAGGCTCACTCCTTTTTGATATTCACAAAATGCCGCCATTATAAATCTTTACCTAATACATTAACAAGCGGACCGCAAACGAGCAGCCGACATTGAATTCTATTGACGTTGCGCCGTGCGAAGATCGTCGCCACTGAATCGGCCGCGAACTCGCGGCCCCCGGCATGTACTCGTCGCGCGGCGATAGAATCGCGGAGTAAGCCGCCCCTGGTTTAAGTATGTATGACGCAAGTTTGCAGTAATTTCGGAATATGCCGAAAACCACCAAAAACCAATTTAGGTTGTGTGATTTGCATTAAAATAAAATCTGCGTACAATTTTATAATTGTGTCATTTTAACAAATTATTTAAAAAAAAAATGTAAAAAAATTTTTGAAACCGAAAATGTGGTACTCGACATCCTGTATGCATTAGATCTAGGTACGTTCCATATTTTCTCGACACTCTTCACTAAAAGTCCGTCATAAAAATATCACCCCAAACTGGGTAGCGTAAAAAAGTGACATAACCTAAAACACTATGATATCTAAGTAATATGGTGCACTCTTTATAAAATACAAACACATAATTAAAATTGTGAAAAAACCCCGACATAGTGGACGGATTTTCAAAAAAACATGGCTAAGAACACTCCCGACTAATTTAGCTTTCAAACAAAAAAACACTAGATCTAAATCGGTTCATCCGTTCGGGAGCTACGGTGCCACAGACAGACACACACGCAGACAGACAAACAGACAGACATACAAACAAACAAACAGACAGACAGACAGACGGGAAAGTCAAACTTATAACACCCCGTCGTTTTTGCGTCGGGGGTTATAAACACTAGTTTTTGCCCATATCTCCGCTTGGGTTAGATTCTAAAATTGCGGAATGCTCCATATAAACTTCCACCTCCCATTTTAAGGAAGTGGGGGGTTAGCTAGAGACAAAAGTCTATGTCACTCTCCATGCCATCCAGACTCTCCATCCAGCCGGCGTACTATGATTCCAATTTTATCATTTATCCACGTGGATAAAGCATCCGTCACGCTTTGGCAAGTATGTCAGTGTGAGAGTGAGTTGTCTTATCCACGTGGACCATCCAGTATGTTTATGTAAGTCTATTTATATTCTCTTATATGTGTATGTTTATTCAATTTTTGTGTTGGACATTAGAATAATTATGATTTTTTTTTATTTCGAAGCACCTACTCTTTTTAACCCCCGACGCAAAAGCGACGGGGTGTTATAAGTTTGACGTGTCTGTCTGTCTGTCTGTCTGTCTGTCTGTCTGTCTGTCTGTTTGTCTGTCTGTGTGTGTGTCTGTCTGTGGCATCGTAGCTCCCGAACGGATGAACCGATTTCGATTTAGTTTTTTTCATTTGTAAGCTGTGTTAGTCGGGAGTGTTCTTAGCCATGTTTCATGAAAATCGGTCCACTAGGTCGCGGTCGGGGGTTTTTTCAAAATTTTTGATTATGTTTGTTATTTCCGCTACCCAAAGGTTGTCTGGTAGAGATCGCTCTTTAGCGATAAGACCGCCTGTTGTCTGCCTCTATTTATAATCATTTGTTTTGTCTCCACTGTATCTTTTGCTGAGGTGTGCCAATAAAGAGTATCTATCTATCTATCTATCATCCCGTCAACTATCTCCACTTAAAAAATCACGTCAATTCGTCGATCCGTTTGCCCGTGAAAGACGGACAAACAAACAGACACACTTTCCTATTTATAATAGGTAGTAAGTATTAAGTGTGGACTGTATTAGTTCTTTTTTTTTTTCAAAATCTAACACAACACTTACCCTTACAAAAAGGCCCAGACGGAATCGATTAGACAATCGAATTAGAGAGCATATTTCTCGATTGGCAGGATACTGGTATTCGATTATCGCAACAGAGCAAGCCACTTGTGTTCTTGGCAACGTATTCGATACTTAAATTTTTTCACATCACTTATTTGGAAATGATTTTTTTATTAACCCCCGACGCAAAAACGACGGGGTGTTATAAGTTTGATGTGTCTGTCTGTGTGTGTGTCTGTGTGTCTGTTTGTCTGTGTGTCTGTCTGTCTGTCTGTCTGTCTGTCTGTCTGTGTGTGTGTCTGTCTGTGGCATCGCAGCTCCCGAACGGATGAAGCGATTTAGATTTAGTTTTTTTGTTTGAAAGCTGAGTTAATCGAGTGTTCTTAGCCATGTTTCATGAAAATCGGTCAACTATGTCGCGGTCTGGGGTTTTTTCAAAATTTTAATTTTATCGTTAGGTTATTCCATGTTTTAAAACGTGTATGTAATAATGGAAAAAATGGATTAGTTACAATTGCCCCCAGTCGAGATATGCCCCGCTGTACCTTATTCATAAATGTTAGTTACTTCAAAAGTTTAACCTCATCAACAATCCGTTTCACATAACAGCATCCAATATGGGGGTCGTACCAGAAATGTGGACTAAATAACTGGGGTGATATTTTAATTTGGCCCGTCGAGGCCCCAGGTATGTACGGGCAGCAATCGAAGGGCTTAAATCTTTCAATTTAATTTTTGCCAAAATAATTGAGATTTTGTGTACTGTTCGGGAAACAGATTTTTTTTTGGACCGCAATACGGCGGTGAAAAAGGAAATTTTTAAGCCATTTCTCTGGTATGAGTTTTTACTTTTGCTCGATAGAAAAAATACGAATCGATCTAAAACGAAATTTTAAAACTTTGTAACGCATGCTATGTGGGTACTATGTAAGTACTACATACGGCAATATCATATTTAAAGAAACATATTATTTTCGATTTTCATGTCTTAGTTTTATTTTTCTTAGCTTTAGCTTTACAAAAGCCATTGTACATTAAATTTATTACTACGTTGAAATTCCTGTTCAGATTTTTATATAGTAAGTAATTTTTCTCTTTATAATTGAAATACATTTAGAAATATATGTAGATATATTTTATTTGTAGAATAAGGGTACATAGCGTCTCTTAGGTTATAACCAGAGATCGGACGGATTTGCGACATTCTTAGTGACTTACGTCATTTTAATGACTTAGTATGAGATCCGCACAAACGCACAAAAATCCGATCTCTGGTTATAACTTATACATAAAATAGTTTCACCTTTCTCAGCTGTTATAAAACATCTTGCAACTAAAAGTTGGTGTAAAATAAGTATAAATGGAATTGGGCGGGGCATGTTGCCAGGCAGAGTGATTGCAGGTGGACCAAAATGCTGACCGAATGGTGGCCGCTATCGGATGTAAGAAGCGCCTGGCATCCGTCGGCTCGTTGTTGGGTGGACGACATTCGAAAAACTGCGGGGCACTTCTGGATGACATTAGCCCAGGACCGGGATAAGTGGCGTACTTACATGAAGGGAGGCCTATGTTCAGCAGTGGGCGATTAATGGCTGAAATGATAATGATGATGAAGTATAAATGATGATTTTTCCAACGCTACAACTGTTAATGGACCCCGCCCTGGGCAGATGGGCATAGCTCTGCCTTTTAAGCACTAAATATACGCTTAGTACTGTTAAACTGATTACCAATCATCATCGAATACAAGGATTTAATACAATAAATAATTATTAAGAAAAAAGAACGCCGCTTTTGGGGTGCTGGTGAAAGGTACTTGCGAATGTTGGATTATTGAGAAATGTATAGGTATATTTTAAAACTGATTTTTAACCCCCGACGCAAAAACGAAGGGGTGTTATAAGTTTGACGTGTCTGTCTGTTTGTCTGTCTGTCTGTGTGTGTCTGTCTGTGGCATCGTAGCTCCCGAACGGATAAACAGATTTAGATTTAGTTTATTTTTGTCTAAAAGCTGAGTTAGTCGGGAGTGTTCTTAGCCATGTTTCATGAAAATCGGTCTACTATATCGCAGTCGGGGGTTTTTTCAAAATTTTAATTCTGTGGTCATAATGTAAATCTTTGATTATTTGATGGAAACACTCTATTTGTATGGATTTTTAACTAAAACCCAGCAACCCTTTAATTTTGTAATATTTTATAAGAAATTCTCTTTCTGTACATTTATTTTGTGCCTACAATTTGCATTCCCATAGTCGCAGATATTCAGGAAGCAAGCATATTGCCCTCCGTCCCTAGGGCGGCTGTAATCAGAATAACCAATACCGACCACTCTGTATGGAAATGTTCAAAGTAACCTGTTTTACTTGGTCTTTGAGTGTAGGAAGCATACAGGATTTAATAATAGTAGTCTAATAGTTATATATATTTAATATATTGTATAAACAAGGGGGCAAAGCTGTGTTTTAACGCCGAGTGTGGAATTGAAAAACGAGCAAGTGAAAGGATTCTATAGTTGAACCACGAGCGAAGCAAGTGGTTCAAGAATAGGATCCTGAACTTGCGAGTTTTTTAACACACGAGAAGTAAAATACATTTACACCCGAGTGTAACACAAAACTTTTCCCCTCATTATAGCGAGGAAAAAGTGCGTTTATAGCTGCTTTCAGTAGTTCCACAGGTGGTAAATCATCTTTATTACTAGATCCACCTACTTTTATCAATTTTAAAGCACTTAATTTGACTTTATTCGAGGTGAAATTGCTTTACCCACTAGTGGATAAAGTGCGTTTTTACCCGCTGGTATTAAAGGACAAAAGACGTGTTTCTGAGCTAGTGAGGGGAAAAGTGTTTTTCCGCTCTTAGCGTATAAAAAAGCCCCTTTTCCGATAGTTGATGCGAAACGTACTGAAAATCTTGATTTCGTACATGAAGGCTGATCCCTGAAACGCTCTTTAACGCTCTTTACCACTCTTTATTTCGACGTGTGTCCTGACCCGCGATGGCCCACTTACAGACAATGCTGGGAACGCGGGCGGCTAGCGGAGCGGAGGTAATGTTTTAATAGTCCTGCGGCGAGCGGCAGCGGTGCGTTAACCGTGCGTTAGCTGTTTGATACGATACAGTACAGTACGAACAGGGATGACGAGTAGGGAAAAGTTGCAGGAAGTTAAAGTAATAGCAAAGACAAATGAAATTCCGTATAGACAGATAAAGTCTAAGAAAAAAACCGGCCAAGAGCGTGTCAGGCCACGCTGTGTAGGGTTCCGTAGTATCCCGTATTTTTCTCAAAAACTACTGAACCTATCAAGTTCAAAAGAATTTTCCTAGAAAGTCTTTATAAAGTTCTACTTGTGTGATTTCTTTTCATATTTTTTAAACATATGGTTCAAAAGTTAGAGCACTTTTTTTCCTTTAGGAGGGGACACACTTATTTTTTTCCTTTAGGAGCGATTATTTCCGAAAATATTAACGATTTTAGTAAACCCCTATTCATTTTTAAATACCTATCCTACAACATATTACACGTTGGGGTTGGAATGAAAAACAAAATCAGTCTCCACTTTTCGTGTAGGGGGGCCACCCTAACAAAACATTTTTTCCACTTTTTATTTTACCACTTTGTCGGCGTGATTGATATACATATTGGTACCAAATTTCAGCTTTCTAGTGCTAACGGTCACTGAGATTATCCGCGGACGGACGGACGGACAGACATGGCGAAACTATAAGGGTTCCTACCTGACTGCGGAACCCTAGAAAGACGTATACACAACCATCGAAATTGTCAAATAAGAAAATACGAATGATTAATCAATTAAAGGGAATGCCTTCGTTTCCGTTTCCGTCCGGATGTTGTAATACTAATTAATTATATTATTAATATTATTGACTACCTGTCTGTTCCCTACCTGTATAGACCAACGTCTTGGGTTCGATTCCCGGTTTGAGCAATTATTTGTGTGATGAGCACTGATATTTGGCTCCTAACTCCGAAGTCATGAAAGTTTTTACGTTTTAAAAGTATATGACTGTCTACATATATCGTTGCTTTATTAGTTAGGCCAGTGGTGTAGTGTATGCGCGTTCTTAGGCGGTCGTATTTTAATGTATGGGGTGTATGATCTCTTTATATTTAATCAAAGACATATATAACTCCGTATAGACGGATAAAGTCTAAGAAAAAAGCGTACCTCAGTACCATACAGAAAAAGGTACGGTGGCCTAGATGGCATTACACCTTTGGGGTACGCTCAGCTCAGCTAGATGGCGCTAATATTAATATTTGACATTTTAACACATATCAAGCTAAGAATATGGGCCAAATTATCAAAACTGAGGTTCAAAAGTTTTAAGCTTGTGACGAGAGATGGCAGGTCTATGCACTGTGATTACACATTTTACTTTGACAGTAACTCTATAATACTCGATCCTCTTTGATTTAATTTATGGTTAGGCTTAGGTACCCACAGTACAATGAGTAGAGCCTAAAGTATTTATATTTATTTATCTTGTAGTTTTCCTTATATATATGAAAAAATGTGTAAATATTAGAATAAATTTAAAAGTGGAAAAGTCTGCCTTGGGTGAGACTTGAACTCACGGCCTCTGGATCGATACTCCAGCGCTCTGCCAACTGAGCCACCAAGACTTCAACCAAGCCAGCGAAATTTTCCACTACTAAGGTCAATGGGACCCGTAGCGACATCTACCGTAAGAGTGTTAAACTTCTTAAACGGCAACCGGAGTTCCAAGTCATATTGGAAATTCACCAGTTACGATGCGCTAACCATGCTAAATTTTAACTTAAAATGTGTAAATATTGGCATGAAAATGTAACAGCTTGGCAAATATAAATATTAAATAGTCCATTGATTGTGAAATAAAACTGGTCATCATTGTTGTCCTATAAATATCTAATTTACTATCTACTTATGTAAACATAAAGTTGTCGATGACATCGGTATTCTAATAAATATTCAATACATACTTGATGGATACAATATAGTTAGTTTGATCAATGAGGTCTTTCATTCGTGTTCTACGGTCGACTTCAAAAACATCAACAAAGAAACATAATATACACGGCGAATCTGAGTAAGAAGACAAATTTTAATCATACATAATTATCTGAGGCCAAAAGAAAGAAAAAAATGTTTTATGTTTTTGGTATCTAATTAATTTTACTACTATAGTTATTTTGAAAGTCGTTCATAATAACCTAACCACAAAAAAATAAAATAAAATAAAAAATCCGATATGGACCGATTTTCATGATACATGGCTAAGAACACTCCCGACTAATTCAGCTTTCAAACAAAAAAAACTAAATCAAACTCCTTTCATCCGTTCGGGAGCTACGATCCCACAGATAGACACACACACAGACATACAGATAGGCATACAGACAGACAGACAGACACGTCAAACTTATAACACCCCGTCGTTTTTGCGTCGGGGGTTAAAAATGACACTTATACTTTTCTTTTAACCCCCGACGCAAAAACGACGGGGTGTTTTAAGTTTGACGTGTCTGTCTTTGGACTTTTTAAGTTTGAAGGCATAAAGTTCAATATGTCAGTGATTGTTTTGTCATGCAGTAAGGTTCTAATTCGTTGACGCCACTACATCGCAGACAGCTTTTTCGGTGGCCAAAATAAATAAAAAATTACGCACATTTTTAATCGAAAATACGTCGTAATTATATACTTTTAACCTCCTGAGTCCCGGGCCAATTTTTCCGATTTTGAATTTGGAACTTTCTTTTATTTGTTTATTAGTTCAAAACTCGAATTTAATTTGTACTTGTACAAGTACGCGGGGACTCAGGAGGATAATACCCAAAATCTATAAATATTGTTTTTTAATGTCAATTACTACAGAAGACAGTCATTTATTGAGCCAAATTCGATATGAGTCTAGTAGCCTATTGACTGGAGTAACCTCGTGGACAATATAAACACTGTTCTATTTGTTTAACATGACTAGACGAGCAAATAATGGCTGAATAATTGCTCGTTTATTATATTCCGCCATTTTGAATTTTCTATTTTTCATTATGTACCTATTAAAATGGCTTCCATTTGTATTGAAACAAAGTCACCTACAGACCAATCTACCCTGATTTGACGACCGGTCTGGCCTAGCGCGTATTATATCACGATTGTATAATAGTACTTTGTACAATCGTGATATAATACAAAGCTTTTCTGTCGAGTACCATGTTTAGGCCACGAAGCTTGCTGAGTGGCCTAATAGTACGGTACGAGAGTGAAAAGCTTAATTATATCACTATTGTATACAATACTTTTTCTACGAGTCATCATCTTCATCATCAATGGAAATATCATCATTGATGCAAGTTAAAATTAATGTTAATAGAGTCGTTCACCGTTGTATCAACATCGAATTACCTAGCAACCAATTGTTTGTAATAACCGTCTCTGATTGGCCGATAACGCGACAGATAAAAAAAAATGTGTTTCAGATGCAGGAAAATTTGCCGACACCCTAAGTTAGTGCATTTTTATGCGAATCATTCGTTCACCGATCTTTCCGAAGTAGGCGATGTGTTTACAAATTGAATGAGTGTCTTTGACAGTGAATGAGTTAATTAAACACTGAAGGACTTGATTGAATGAGTCTAGAATAGTTTATGATGTTTGACATCTTAATGTAATTGCGTTGACTATTTGCGCTTTGAAATGAGTTTTTGATTGAAATTTACACACTTCTTTTTATTTGGTTAGTAGATTTTTACTACTCAACTCACATTAATGTTGAACGATGTCAAGAGGGTACTTGACTACTGATAAAAATCAGCTCCTTTTTTCGAACTCCCAATACGATTTGTTGCTATGGAATTAATATGAAACACTAGATTTTGCCCGTGGCCTTGCTCGCGTTAAGTTCGAAAACTTCTAACCCCATTTTAGGGAAGTGGGGAGTTAGAAAGAGATAAAAAGTAGCATATGACACTCTCCATCTTTAATTTTAACTATCTCCACTTAAAAAATCACGTCAATTCGTTGCTCCGTTTTGCCGTGAAAGACGGACAAACAAACAAACACACACACCTTCTCATTTGTAATATTAGTAATATGTATAATACAAGTTTAAAGTCAGAATTTTTACTGTAAAGTGAACATGTATGTTCTCCTGAATCCTAAACCAAATAAAATCCAAGACAGCTAATATATCTATAAAACGCTATCCAATGCTATCCGTGCAGCGTAATATCGGGCTTGTCCGTACGGTTGGGCCACGGTCACAAGCGGAGGCGATGAGCGGCAGCGAGAGCGGTTCGTGAACAATTAAGACGATACAGGAGGAGTCAATTCTCCATACAAACGCTCAACTCGCTGATTTTTTCAACACAGATTATTATTTTTGTTATCTGTGTCGGACCGTTTTGATTTTTTTGATATTTTTATTTTTAAAGACTAGAGCCAACGAAAAATTTCCAAAAACAGCCTTTTTCATTATGGCGCAAAATAAGGTGTGATACTTAAGATTGGTAACAATTAGCCAAAGAAACTAAACGGTCCGACACAGACTATTTTATTGTTATTCAAATTCTTAAATTTCGTTCTGATTGATTAAGTTTTGAAGGAGGAAACAGTCGAGAGCTGCACGGGAAGCATGGTCGCGCCATAGACGATAAAATAGCAGGCCGTCCCTATCGCACTATTTGTAAGCGCGTTCATTCCCGTGCTGTACTTCGATTTTAAAGATTATTTCATTATCTAGTTAATAACACTAGTATATTTAACTAAAACCACACGTCAAACTTATAACACCCCGTCGTTTTTGCGTCGGGGGTTAAAAATTAATTTGGTCAATCTGTATTTAACAATGTGAAATTACACTTCTTTACTATCAGGCTGTTGTTTGTAATGTTATTTTCTATTGAGCGGGAGATAAATAAAAACATGGGTTACACCGCTAAAGGCTCACCCGCTCTCCGCTACCGCTTGAGTTCGTGGCCATACAGTAGCACCGTAAAACAATGGCATGTAACGACCTAGTTTTATTACTCGTAAAACGGTATAGTGTTGAAAACGAAACCTAACTTCAGAGAGATAGGCAGGTAACATGGAATAGACTAGAAAATAGTCAAACTTATCCTATGTTTCTTAACTTGTCTATCACAATGATAGGGGAGACCAAGGTGAGTTGTGACAGAGGAGAGTTGTGACATTATCGATTTTCGGAAAAGTAGGTTATATGTACCTACTGTGAAAATTTGAATTAGTTTTTTTTGTGTACTTCAAAGTCTTTATTTACATGAACACATTTACATAATTATTGACATATTTACAAGTTTTCACAGAAATCGCGAAGCGTCTGGTTGAGGTAACTGGTGACCGAAGAGCTGGCGACTTCCTCGCACCGTATCAGCATTGCGATACAGCGAGGAAATGTCGCCAGTATCCTTGGTACAATGCCTCAAGGGCCTATTTTAGACATTAGCTAGCTTTTATGTTTAGTCTTAGTTTCTTATATAATTATGTGAATTTGTTTATTTTAACACATTTCTTTGAATTGTTAATAGTATGTTATGCAACAGGCGTTTAAAGGAGGTCAAAAAAGAATTTGAGACGAAGCCAAAAATTGTTAATAAAGACGCCACGAGTATTTTTTGACTCGGTTAAACATCGTTGCATGACAATACTTTTTTCTACGACCATGCACTTATTTTAATAGTTTTCTAGAATAACTTTCGTGAAATTCGCACTGTTTCCTGTTTTGATCCATTTTGATAACATAATTGAATCAATTAAAATCTGGATGACGTCACTATAAAAGTACTCTCTTTATATTAACTGTGTCTGCAAACAAACCAATTAATTGATAATAGAGTCTATAGTTGATAAGATGTTATCGTTGCAGAGTAGATTACAGCGAGTTCAGTAAGAAATAAACGCTGCCGATTTGTCCATCCATAAATGGACATACCTATTTGCTTGCCATTGTTAACCGCTGATGTAGCGTCCAGTAGTGGACTAAGAGCCCAGGGAAGCCAGACCATCCTAATTTCCTCAATGATGATACTATGGGATACTGTAGAGTAAATATCGACGTTTAATATCTGCATATTTGCTAGTTCGGTCCGGCGGTCATTTTTCCGCTACTCGGTAAAAAAAAACACGATTTTACCTCAAATTCTCAATTCTAATTCTGATTTTTATGCGTTAGAAAATATTGTTAGGAAATAATAGTCATAGTCATAGTTGTATTTTGGCGTGACCATTTGGCGTGAACAACAACAACAATTGTCAGACGGTTGCGTCTTTTCATAAGCTAGACCTACAATCATATTGATCATATTGGTAATTTAATTTTGTAATACTATGAAAATCACATTACAGATTTTGATAACTACGAGTTACATACGAGTATATGACTTTATACTGCGTATCGTCTCAAAGTGCTCATAATTCAATTACCCGTTCAATCTTAAAACAAACTTACTCATTCATGGCGATAATAGCATTTACATTGATAATATTCTGAGTACTGTACAGAATAGAATACTGCAGCGCGGCCACTTGAGGGAAATAAACGCTCTGTTCGTAAAATTCTGACTACATGAGTTTCTGTTGTAGCTACGTACATTACAGTGCGACTGATTTCTATGACCGACACATTTATATTAAACTAGCTTTTGCCCGCGGCTTGCGCTCTCGATAAATTCGATAATTGCGGAATGATCCATACAAACGTCCACCCCCCCCCCCCCCCCCATTTTAGGGAAGAGGGGGTTAGAAAGAGACAAAAAGTAGCCTATGTCACTCTCCATTCCTTCCACTATCTCCATTTAAAAAGTCACGTCAATTCGTCGCTCCGTTTGGCCGTGAAAGGCGGACAAACAAGTGCAATAATGATCTAAAACCTGAAACCCGTCGTGGTATGTATGGCCACGAAATTATTCGATCGACGTCTACGCGTTCAATATTCAAGTGAACTTTCTGCTATCTACGTTGTGTTCGCACTCGATACGAATACCAACCAGGGCCCGCTCTAATCAGGACCAACCAGGGGCACCTTTGTGTGTTAATTGATTCGCAACGTGTGTTTGTTCTGTAACTACCTTTACATTTACATGGGAAGTGTGGAATGTGTGAAAGTAGCTTCAGCACGAGTGTACATATTTGATGAATTTCTTAGTGTACACTCATATGAGGCGAATAGCGGGCGGGGCGTGCAAACAATTGAAGCTCATACAAGTGTCCTAAGTCGACGCTGGATAGGGTGGACGCACGCTCGTCCGCCCCGCCGAACGCTTCGCTTCGAGCGTCCACTCAGGCGTCACACTAAGCGGTCGACCACTATCAGCTTAAAGGGGCATTAGAAACAGGGCTCTAAATTGCAGGGTAGCTAGCCAACGTTATAATCGCTTACGGTTCGTAGAAGAGCTAATCTTCTGGGTAAATGGGCATTTTCAGAATTTGGAACCCCCCAATTGGCGTAAGTTGTTAACAAAAATTTACTCGCTGTCAGTTTTGTGACGACAACTACTGAAGCATAAATTCTGTCTAAAAATTTGCTTTTTTCACATTCTGAACGTCGATTATCGCTGAAATTTTATGTAATTATCACAAAAACGATATTTTTATAGAAATTTCATGGTTAGTTATCGTCACAAAACTGACAATAAGTTAATTTTTGTTAACAACTTACGCTAATTGGGGGGTCCCAAATTCTGAAAATGCCCAAATAGACAATTTTTTATTTTTTTATTACCTATAAACTGGATGGAAAGTGACGACAAGGCCGAAGTTGTAGCTCACTGGTTCAGTAATAGCCTATTCACTCTTGACTTGAATACACCCAGATTGTATTCGGCCGGGAATACCGATGATGTCCTCTTCCGTATTTGCGCGACAGAGGTAAATTTCATTTCGATCAGCGTCTAGCGGCAACGATTTTCATCTCGGCTTGGTCGGCTGTAGTGGCGGGACTAAGCCAGACTGCATTTCGCCGCGTAGCGTCAACGCTTGTCACTTTGGCTAGGCCAGCTGTTATTGAGTGCACTTAATAGCAGCTATGGACGTTTATTTAGGCGATAGTCGTGCTGCTTTTATTTATATTAGTGTATTGGGGCTACTTTAAATAGTTGGGTGACATTGGTTTTTCCTTAGACTAGCGACTCGCCCCGACTTCGCAGGTACCTAAAGATTTTAATAGCATTATAATCCTGAAAGATAAACATATGTCACTTAGGGTTTTTTTTTATTTTTTATTTATGAAATATCTATAGTTAGATTGTGTAAATTATATCTCAAACGGCTTAGACAGCATTTTTGATTAAAGCTCGTAAGTCAGGATGATTTTTTCCGAATTGATAATCAGTCATCATATTTTAATCAATTCACAATAAATCATATCAAATTATATTACTTTAAACTTAAAAATCACTTCATTCATATGTATCAACCGCATAAAAAATCCATTCAGTAGTTTTTGAGTTAAACTTGAACCCGTTAAATTAAGGTATTGTTTTATGCAAGACATTTTTTCACAATTAACTGCATTTGTAGTAATAATTAATTTTATGATTAGCTAAGAAAGGCTTTTTTCTTTTTCAGGTAAGCCCCAGAGAAAATAAAAGTCAGCAATGAAATGTAAGACTAATTAAAACACATGATTCATTATTTAAGTAAGTAATTAATTAATAAACTTCTAAATATTTCATTGTATGTATTTTCATAAGGCCACTGTTTTCGTTACAATAGATGATTAATATGATACTTTGGGATTTCATAATTAATAAAACAATTATTAAAAAGTAAAACTTTGTTGGCAAACTGTAATTATTTAGTTCTAAAACTAGTTATAACTATAATAAATAAGTTGATAACTTTACTGAATGTTTATGAATAAGGGGGTTAGTTTGTAACAGCCCTACGTATCTCTGGAACTTGACTACGATTTTTAGGGTTCCGTAGTTATCTAGGAACCCTTATAGTTTCGTCATGTCTGTCTGTCCGTCCGTCCGTCCGCGGATAATCTCAGTAACCGTTAGCACTAGAAAGCTGATCAATCACGCCGACAAAGTGCAAAAATAAAAAATGGAAAAAAATGTTTTATTAGGGTACCCCCCTACATGTAAAGTGGGGGCTGATATCTTTTTTCATTCCAACCCCAACGTGTGATATATTGTTGGATAGGTATTTAACAATGAAGAAGGGTTTACTATGATCGTTTTTTGATAATGTTAATATTTTCGGAAATAATAGCTCCTAAAGGAAAAAAAAGTGCGTCCCCCCCCCTCTAACTTTTGAACCATATGTTTAAATAATTTTTAAGAAAAAAAACCGCCTTCCTTTGGGGTTCTGGTGATAAATACTTTCAAATGTTGGATTATGTTATCAATTCGTCTGTATATTTTTTAATGTTTGTTATTCGATATCTCCGTCATTTCTGAACCAATTTTGAAATCTGGATGATTCTGAAGTACTTACAGATGAGAATGATTATCAGAACGGAACTCTAACCAGGGGCGGCTCACTCTTCATCAGCAGTTCCACTGCACCAAATGTCACTGTTCTGGACGTAAGTGCATGCTGTTCTTATAAAAATACCAAAGTCACTATAAGTGTGCCGTTCAGATTTGAGGAGTTCCGTTCGGACCATCATCAGCAATTCCACTGCACCAAATATCACTGTTCTGGACGTAAGTGCATGCTGTTCTTATAAAAATACCAAAGTCACTATAAGTGTGCCGTTCAGATTTGAGGAGTTCCATTCTGACCATCATCAGGAGTTCCACTGCACCAAATGTCACTGTTCCGTACGTAAATGCATGCTGTTCCTTTAAAAACACAAAAATCACCATATGTATGCCTTTCAGATTTGAGGAGTTCCCTCGATTTCTCCAGGATCCCATCATCAGAACTGGGTTCTGAGAAAAATGGGACCAATCTGTATGTATATACATTCAATCAAAAAAAAATTTTCAAAATCGGTCTAGTAACGACGGAGATATCGAGGAACAAACATTTAAAAAAAAAAAAAACACATACAGACGACTTGATAACCCCTTCCTTTGAGAATTGGAAGGCGGTTAAAAATATGACAAAAATCACAAAAGTAGAACTTTATAAAGACTTTCTAGGAAAATTGTTTTGAACTTGATAGGTTCAGTAGATTTTGAGAAAAATACGGGAAACTACGGAACCCTACACTGAGCGTGGCCCGACACGCTCTTGGCCGGTTTTTGCTACAGAATATAAATGCTGCTACGAGCTACAGCGTAGCAATGATGTGCTACGAAACTACACCCAAAAAGCGAAGTCAACCAATTTCAATCCTAGGCCACTTTTCAACCTTTTCACAGTAAGCGTCGTAATGATTCCTATAACAAATAAAGCACGGTGTTAATAAGACTGGGTTCTAGAGTGGCATAGGTGACCGACATAATATAAGTATTAGGTACCTCTTCTAACATTTTATCACCCCCCGTGAGTATCGTAGAAGCCAACTGTAGGATATGGGTTCATTTCTGGTGTGGGCAATGGGCTATCACTGAAATATGAAAAATTGTCGTTTAACCCCCGACGCAAAAACGACGGGTGTTATAAGTTTGACATGTATGTCTGTTTGTCACACAGGCGCCTATTATTAGGACTGCAGAAGACCGTGAATAATGTGTCTCGTGCCGTGCCTCAGCCATGAGGAACCGAGGAAGAAGAAGTCTGTTTGTCCGTCTGTGTGTTTTCTGTCTGTGGCATCGTAGCTCCCGAACGCATAAACCGATTTAGATTTAGTTTTTTTAACCCCCGACGCAAAAACGACGGGGTGTTATAAGTTTGACGTGTCTGTCTGTCTGTCTGTTTGTCTATCTGTCTGTGTGTGTGTCTGTCTGTGGCATCGTAGCTCCTGAACGGATGAACCGATTTCGATTTAGTTTTTTTTATTTGAAAGCTGTGTTAGTCGAGAGTGTTCTTAGCCATGTTTCGTGAAAATCGGTCCAATAGGTCGCGGTCGGGGGTTTTTTCAAAATTTTAATTTGGTGGAAAACTGGATTAGACGAAAGTGTTCTTAGCCAGGGATGGAAATCGGACCACTAAGTCGGTGATTTTTCAAAACTAAAATTTTGTGGCTAGGTTATCCTTCGACCTCTTATTAATTGCCAAGAGTGGCAATCAAAAAGTTTCATCTGCTCATTTGTAAATCTTATATCTTATACTTTTAAACGAGCAATTCTTGTATATTTATTTATTTATTTATTTATTTATTATATATATATTTATTTACACTGACGATCTCGGAAACCACTCTAACGATTTCGCAGAAATTTGTTATGTGGGCTTTTTGGGGGGTGAAAAATCGGTCTAACTTATCCTTAGGTCCCGGAAAACGCGAATTTTCGAGTTTTCATGCGTTTTTTTCGCGCGCCATCTCGTGTGCAGTAAGTTGTTTTAAGACAAATTCTTTCGGTCGATGTAAGTACTATTTATTGCAAACACTAGATGGCGACATTGTCAATGCTAAAACGAATAGAAAATACACTATTTGAGTTTTTGTGGCGAAATGCGCGCCATCTCGTGTGGAGTAGTTGTGTTGTTAAGGCTGAGAATTCTTTCGCTCGGTAGGTACTATTCATTTTTGAACTAGATGGCGACACTGTCAAGGATACCAGGAGCGAAGCTCGGTTCAGATATACCGGCGTTGATATATGTATATATATATATATATATATATATACAGGCATGTTATAAAGTTAAAATCGAGCCAAATACCCTATAAATATTATTTATATCTGAAAGCTTTAAAGCTTTGAATCAGAAAGCTTCCTATAAAGCATTATGCTGACTCTTTGATATGTAAAGATGTAGGAATGCATTCAATGCAAGGTGCAATGTTGCACTTTACGAGCGTGTTTATGTCATAGGAATAAAAATAAACGTGAAGATACGCTGAAAAGACAGGAAATATGGAGTTTGTATTATACACCGTGTTTTTACAAGCTTTTATTAACCCCCGACGCAAAAACGACGGGGTGTTATAAGTTTGACGTGTCTGTCTGTGTGTGTGTCTGTCTGTGGCATTGTAGCTCACGAACGGATGAACCGATTTCGATTTTTTTTGTTTGAAAGCTGAGTTAGTCGGGAGTGTTTAGTATGTTTGGGTCAAAAAGTAGAAGCTAAATTTGACCCACTTCCCGGTTTCCGATTGAGCTGAAATTTTGCACACATATGTAAATCACGTGACAATGCAATATTATGGTATCATGGAGCTGATCTGATGATGGAGCTCATGGAGCAGAAAGGTGGTAACTCTACTTTGAAATGTCGTATCCCCATCAAGTAAGGGATTTTTAGAAACTTCTCGGAGAACACGAGGGCTGTGAAAGAAAGGTACAGTCGGTGATAAAAGCTTGTACCAAAAATGAATTTTTTGCAAAAAAAACTTATTTCGAGTTGATAAGAAAAGCCATTCCTCATAACGCGAGCATGTAATATAAAAATACTCAATACATAGAAAACATCCACTACTCACGAACATCTCTGTTCATCAGATCATCGCATAAATTAATGCACCTTTTTCGAAATCGCAGTAGTTAGAGTAGTTAGCCCGATAAGGCCGATATTGATTGTAATAACCTAACCACAAAATTAAAATTTTGAAGAAAACCCCCGACCGCGACATAGTGGACCGATTTTCATGAAACATGGCTAAGAACACTCCTGACTAATTAAGCTTTCAAGCAAAAAAAAAAACTAAATCTAAATCGGTTCATCCGTTCCGGAGCTACGATGCCACAGACAGACACGTCACACTTATAATACCCCGTCTTTTTTGCGTCGGGGGTTAAAAACAACAGAGGCGTGTTTACAAACTTTTGACCGCCTCGGCCGCTCCTATATATTTGATTACGGCTGCACCTGCTCAATGTGCTATAAATTAATAACCAACAATTTTTCATAAAGTTTCAAACAAAACAAAAAGCGGAAAAACAAAAAAAAAACCATTGTCAAAGCTACTTAAAAGTCAAACTTTCGAACAAAAGGTCTTAATTCGTAAAAAAGCCCGCTATTCAGGTGTCTGGTAAACAAAGGGCCTGTTCATGAACAAAGCGATATCTTAAAACAATGACATCTGTCGTGGTGAAGCAAGTTTAAGGGTTCGGCATTTTGGTGTATTTTTGGCAATTTTAGCGCTAATACAAATAATTAGATTATGTTTCATTCTTATCATACTCAAATTAGTGTTTAAAATCCCCGAAAAAACCCCCGACCGCGACATAGTGAACCGATTTTCATGAAACATAGCTAAGAACACTCCCGACTAACTCAGCTTTCAGACAGCTACGATGCCACAGACAGACACACACACAGACAGACAGACAAACAGACAGGCAGACAGACACACACACAGACAGATACGTCAAACTTATAACACCCCGTCGTTTTTGCGTCGGGGGTTAAAAAGAGTATTGTCATTATCTAAATTGGCATGATTTCCCATTAGAAACTAGCTTTTGCCCGCGGCTTCGCTCGCGTTTGAAAGAGGCAAAAAGTAGCCTATGTCACTCTCCATCCCTCCAACTGTCTCCACTTAAAAAATAACGCCAATTCGTTGCTCCGTTTTGACGGACAAACGAGCAGACACACACACTTTCCCATTTATAATATTAGTATGGATGTACAGCCATGGTATGGTTAGACCAAACCGATGCAGCGTCGAGTGTACGTTTCTTGGTCGTTTAAAAAACCGCCTTTTGATAACCGTCAACGATTTTCACTTTGGCTTGGCCTGCTGATTAGCACTCAAGTTTTAAGCCTGAGGATCGATTTGTGAATTTCGAACGCGCGAATTCGCCGTTAGAAAGTCTGTGGAAAACGACGTAATGCTATTTTTGAAAAAGGACGGCTAGTAATTTTAAAACTAGTGGTAATGACCACTCGTTTTCGATTCTATTAGTGGAATTCAAATCGCTAGGAGTGGAGATATTATTCAACGAATTTCACGAAATCGAATGGCCGAGATTCAAACATCGGCTCCCTGATTATATGATCATAACGTGTGTCAAGATGTCAATCGTAATCATCCCTTACCCTATAGCAAAGAGGATCGAGTATTATAGAGAGTTACTGTCGGAGTAAAATGTGTAATCACAGTGCATAGACTGCCATCTCTCGACACAGGCTCGAAACTTTTGAACCTCAGTTTTAACAATTTGGCCCATATTCTTAGCTTGATATGTTTTAAACTGTCAAATATTAATATTAGCGCCATCTAGCTGAGCGTACCCCAAAGGTGTAATGCCATCTAGGCTACCGTACCTTTTTCTGTATGGTACTGAGGTACGTTTTTTTCTTTTTTTACGTTTTTACGTTTTTATCTGTCTATACGGAGTTATATATATGTCTTTGATGCCTATAGCAATAATACTCGTACTTAAGAGCGATAGAGGGATATTACCACGATACGAATCATGATTGGCACCTTGTTTAAGCGTCCACGTGTTTTTGCGGCGAACCGCTTACTGAAAAGGTTTCATCGCTGCCATCGGACCCTTGAAATATCGTCTCACAGCAAATTTGCATAATTGGCTGTTTTAACACAGTAATTGATGGCGAGAGTCGGACACCTGGGTGGTTCTTACCGCTACAGAGTTTTTTTAACCAGTTAAAGTTGAACCGAAACTCCTACCACGTGCTTTAACACGTTCACGGTTCAGAGACATTCTTGAAACTGTGTGATACAACACAGAAAATTTCCATACAAGATGTTTAGCCGTCGATCGACGGAGTGACACAGCGCTCTTTCTGCAAAAATATGGACAGCTCACTTTGTATACATTGTCATTCATTGAAGAGGCTCACGTTACGGCACCTTGTTGACAGCCGTAACGTCCTCAGCCGTGTTGTGCCACGACAAGCGTCGCGGCCTTATACTGGTGGCGCATAAAATAGATAAGTCACTTTGAGGATTTTTCTGTGACACCAGTGAGCTTTGTGGAGTGTCTAAGCCGGCACAAGATACTCGACCTCATTATAATCTCACGTAAATGCGACGTCTGTGGACGGGATAGCGGTTTTGTCAAAGTAAAAATCATCGGCCACAGACGTGGTGCCATATAACGAGGATCACTTTTTACGTCTAAGAAGCGCGATTATGTATATTTCGTTAATAAATGTTAAATAATTTTTGGAATACAAATAATTGTACACAAAGACAGCAGGCTAAGTATTAAAATCAAAGCAGCTAATGAGAATTGTGAGTAGAAAAAGTATGAAATTCCCCAAAAATGGTATCATATTTTTCAATTGCTACAGTTTTCTACTGACGTCAATAGTTATTTGTTTTACAAGGGGGCAAAGTGGTTGTTTAACCACATGTGCCAATATATACCCGAGCAAGCGAAAGATTCCAATATTGAACCGCGAGCGTAGCGTGTGGTTCAAAAAGTGGAATCTTGAGCGTTGCGAGGGTTTCTTCAAGGCACGTAGGTTAAACAAACTTTGCCACCGAGTGAAACACAACATTTTTCACCACACCAACATGAATAAAATACTGACTATAAAACATCAAATTAAATCAAATCCAATATTTATGATTCAAAATAATTATTTATAGTTAAATTCTACCCGCCAGCTGAAGGCATCAAGTTAAAATTTGTATTACTTTGCACTCTTGTGGATAAAATGCAATTTGCTATCCGTTTTCGAATAGCAAAATGGATCGTTACCAGTTGGTGTAGTGAAAAGTATTTTCTACATTCGTACACAGCCATATCGGTCCTGTTACTTTCCCAAGTCGAATACGCCCCAGGACAGGGGTGGAATGTACACAGAATTTTCTAAATTGATGAGGGCCTGTGTCAAGTTAGGGTTTCCAGTTAATTTGAACGGGTTTTTGAACGATTGCTGGCAATTTAGGCTTTGTTTACACGTCGGTATTGAAATTACCTAGGTATACAGTAGGTACCAGCAGTGGCTGATCCATACAAACGGATTCCCACCAGCTTGCCTAAAATTGATTATTAGTAAAGTACCTAATGTTAAGGTAGGTTTCTTTTTGCTCAGTGTTACCTAGCAGACATTTTCACCAGCCGCCACTGGTAGGTACAGACAAAGAGGATCGAGTATTATAGAGAGTTACCGTCGAACTAAAATGTGTAATCATAGTGCATAGACTGCCATCTCTTGACACAGGCTTGAAACTTTTGAACCTGAGTTTAGACAATTTGGCCCATATTCTTAGCTTGATATGTTCTAAAATGTCAAATATTAATATTAGCGCCATCTAGCTGAGCGTACCCCAAAGGTGTAATGCCATCTAGGCCACCGTACCTTTTTCTGTATAGTACTGAACTGAGGTACGTTTTTTTCTTAGACTTTATCTGTCTATACGGACTTAAATATGTCTTTGGTACAGATTAGTTTTTAAATATTTACCATAGCGAAATAGTCTCCCGTGTGGTGACGGGTTAAGAATTTCACCACCCCCTTTCTTCTTGTGGGAGTCGTAAAAGTCGACTGTGGGATATGGGTTACATTGTGGCGTAGGCGAGAGGCTGGCAACCTGTCACTGCAATGTCACAAGGCACAATTTCGTTTTCTTTCAACCCCTTAGGTACTCCGCCTACCTCTTTGTGAAATACAGGCGTGCTTGTATGTATTCTATGTTACCTTATGTATTGGGTTGGCACAAAAGTAATGAGACACTTGGTTTACGTTTTATATTTTTTATTATTATTACAATACAAAAAGCTTAGTCGATGATGTAATCACCATTAGCATCTATGACTTCTTGCCAACGATCCGGCAAAGTTTGGATGCCTTTCGCCCAGAACTCTGATGGCTGTGCCTCGAAAAAGTTGTTCAACTCCACCTGTACATCATGGAAATCATTGAATTGTTGCCCCGCAAATGTCGTTTCAGGGCTCTAAACAAATGAAAGTCTGATGGTGCGAGGTCTGGAGAATAAGGTGGGTGGGGTATCGTCTCCCAGCCCAAGTTCTGCAGCTGTTGGCGAACGGCAGATGCGACATGAGGTCGAGCGTTATCATGTAGTAAAATTACAGTGGCTCGTCTTCGTCATTTTTTCTTGATAGCAGAAGATAGTTCGGTGAGCTGTGTTGAATATTTGTTAGCGTTTACAGTTTCATTGTGTAATAGTTCATGAAACAGCATGCCTTGCGAGTCCCAGAAACAACAAAGCAAAACTTTTAAGCGGTTCTTTTGACTCGGCTTCGGTTGAGTTGGTGGCGTTTCTTCTCGAGGCAGCCAAAAAGCACGACGTGTATCGTTCTCATAATAAATCCATGATTCATCTCCCGTAACCAGATCAGTCAAAAACTCTTTACGTCGTGGTCGCAGCAAAAGTGATTGACAGATGGCGACACGGACTGCACGACTGGCGTCGGTAAGGATGTGCGGTACCCATCGAGCCAAAACCTTTTGATACCCAAGCTCATGCAGACGGTATTCCACAGCGTGGTGACTAAAGTTAACAAGTGCTTTCGCTAATTCACGAGTAGTAGCATCAGGATTCGACTGTAGTTCGCGGCGTAAATCGTCATCATTGAATGCAGGTGGTCGCCCTGAGCGTGACTGACTTTCAAGGCTCCTGTCTCCTGATTTAAAACGGTCAAACCATCTGGACACCGTGGCATGGCTTGTACTTCCAGCGCCCAATGCAGTGTTGATATTGTCAGCCGCAGCCCGCGCACTGTGGCCTAACAAGTACTTGTATAAGTAAAGTGTTCGAACTTGTCGCTCGTCCATTTTATTTAAATCTAACTAAACCAATCACGAGGGCGGCTTTATATACCCTCACATTAGAAGTTCTACAACATACTAGAATATTATCGAAGACAATTAACTTAAGAAAGGAAATGTATAGAGTTTTGTAGAGTGTGTCATTACTTTTGTGCCAACCCAATAGATAAATAAATGAGACTGACTAGCTTGCTCGTGCTCACTCCACCACACCTACATCAGACAAGTAATAATTTTACAGCAGTCATCATCATCCTCCTTGCGTTATCCCGGCATTTGCCACGGCTCATGGGAGCCTGGGGTCCGCTTTGATAACTAATCCCAAGATTTGGCGTAGGCATTGTTATAGAGACGAGTTTACAAAATCCTTACCTCATGAGTTACACACAATATTTTTCACGACATTTGAGAGGAAAACACAGAGAAAAAAAATCATAAGGCAAAACTTTCAATTAATGGCGGTGTTGTACTGCCCGTTCGCGCGCGATCAAGCGCAAATCGAGATGTCCGTCACAATTTCCTGCCAGATTGCAAATTATAACGATTTATCTACGTGAAATTTACAAAATGCCAAGAATTGCACTGAAGCTTAAGTAGTTTCATGTGTTCTGCCTACCCCTTTATGGGATACAGGCGTGATTGTATGTATAATTTACAAAATAAATGTAAAATACACTGAATTAATTGTAAAACATAAATAAAATGCATTTTTCATACCGTATAATATTTTTTTAATAGCTTAATAGTCAAATAGTAGTGCAAAAAAAACCTTGGCTGATTGAAACATCCTTTGCCTGAAGTATTGTACTAAATCCATTACTCCCTTGGGAATAAAATAGTGCATTATTCTTCAGTACACGTAGACGCAAACGTGATGAAAAGATATGCACATCATCGAAACAGACATCTACACAGTTCGCTAAAAAGTATTCCACTGATTGATTTATTTTATATAACGTACACATATATACATAGAAAAGAAGAGAAAATAATAAATATAGTTTAGTTTGTCACGAGTTAAGTAGCTCGATGGAGACGGGAAGTGACCGAAATCGCGCGACGATTCGTTCAAGCGTTTTGACGAGTACTGCGATTGAACAGTTTTGATACTTGCAAAGCTTTGCAGGTTTTCGGAAGGAATTTTAAGATTTTAGGAAATTGTTATTTGTTTATGATAACTTTCAGGAACTCGGGAGGATATATGTTCCTGAGTCATGGATGTTTTCTATGTATATAAGTATGTATTTATCTATTTAAGTATGTATATCGTCGCTTAGCACCCATAGTACAAGCTTTGCTTAGTTTGGGGCTAAGTTGATCTGTGTAAGGTGTCCCCAATATTTATTTATTTATTTTTAACCGACTTCAAAAAAAGGAGGAGGTTCTCAATTTGACTGAATGTTTTTTTTTTGTATGTATGTTACTCGATATCTCCGAGAATCATGGACCGATTTTCAAATTTTTTTTTAATCGGTCAGGTATAACCCCGAGATGGTCCCATTGGCACCAAGTCTGGGTCTGATGATGGGATCTTGGAGAAATCGAGGGAACTCTTCAAATGTTATAGGCACATGTAATGTTTTTAGTGTATTTTTCAAAGGTACACCAGTATTTACGCCTGATGAAAATAATTTTATGTGGCTGAGCTGATAATGGAAGGTCAATTCCTCAATGGTTAGGAGTTAAAGGATAATTCTTTCACTACTGTACATATATTCGGCGTGATGCATATAATATCAATAGGAACCACTAACAATCAACAAATAAATAAACTTTTTAACAAAAAATAAAACCGCCTATAAAAATAAGCAAATAATAAACCTTTGAAGTCAGGTTTCATATCGGATTGCAATAATCTAAACATCCAAATTATAAACAAATCAATTATTTCTGGAGTCGGGGCCAGCCTGCGTATGGTTGGGTGGGGCAAACAGGAAATAGCAAGGCGACGAATAAGTTTGGTGCCACTACAAAAATAATTGGTTTGTTTATAATTTGGATAAATAAATAAAATAAAATAATAAATTATTTTTTGCTTTTTAGTTTCTCCGTGTTTTGTAACACGCTTATTTTTATTACTTTAGAGCGCAAAACTAGTAGCAGTTTTCCTTCGTGGCCTTTGTGGGACAGCAAAAATATTCAATGAACCATCCCATTAATGGGGCTTGGTGGTACTTTCTTGGTTATTATTAATGTGTCGTATTGCATGATTCAGCCAAGCCTTCTATAAGTAGTAAACTAGTTACGCCTCACTGACGCCTCTTTTAAACCAGTGGGTGACTTCACCACTTCTTTGAAAGGCCTTTTTTAACCCCCGATGCAAAAACGACGGGTGTTATAAGTTGGACGTGTCTGTCTGTCTGTTTGTCTGTCTGTCTGTGTGTATGTGTCTGTGGCATCGTAGCTCCCAAACGACGAACCGATTTAGATTTAGTTTTTTTTGTCTGAAAGCTGAGTTAGTCGGGAGTGTTCTTAGCCATGTTTCATGAAAATCGGTCTACTATGTCGCGGTCGGGAATAAATTATGCGAAACTAAAGATGGGCCGAATATTCGGTAAATATTCGGTATTCGGCATATTCGGCAAGTTTTTCAATGTTCGTATTCGGCCGAATAATTCGGTTGCTTTGCCGAATATTTACCGAATAAACAAAGTAAAAAAATAATGAAGATCTTACGTATTCCTTTGGATAATAAGCTCCTATTTTAGTAGCTTTCTAAGAAACTATTAAAAAGAGATAATTGCCTATGCGTCAAAATACAAATACAAAGTTGAAAAAACCGTAGTTTAAGAGTTGAGAAGAGTTTAGAGTTGTTTTAACTAAGTTTTAGTTAAATCCAATAAATCGTAACAACATAACATACATTCTAGTAACATATGTAACCATTATCAATCATTTAATAGTTTTTTTCTTGACATCCGCTTTCTAAATATGGCGTAACCGAATATTCGGCCGAATGTTCGGTTCGGTAAGAGCTGAACCGAATGTTCGGCCGAATATTCGTATTCGGCAAAGTCCATATTCGGCCCATCTCTATGCGAAACATAAAAAAAATAACATTTTAATTAACCAAATACAAAATATCAAGATCACACCGTCAGCGTAGACCGTCACTAGGCATCGTTAAGTGATTGGATGTCATGGCTACCGATCATGCCTAAAACTTTGACCATACATACCCCTTATACCCTTAACACAAGGTTCACATTCGTTCAACAATCTCTGTAAATGAAAATGCTTTGACTTCTGATAGACTCTATTTGGTACTTTTAAGGCTTATTTTCGATGAGTAAAGTAATGTGTGAATAAATATGGCATTATTGATGGTTTGTAGTGGGGAGTGGTCAAGCTGTAGACAAATGATAAATGACCTGACATTCGGTTTCAAATGTCTGATCTCGATTTTATATTGATTTGATTTTACTCAGAATTTTTTACTTAGGAAAAACGACGGGGTGTTATAAGTTTGACGTGTCTGTCTGTCTGTTTGTGTGTGTCTGTCTGTGGCATTGTAGCTCCCGAATGGATGACTCGATTTAAATTTAGTTTTTTTTTATCGAAAGATGAATTAGTCGGGAGTGTTCTTAGCCATGTTTCATGAAAATCGGTCTACTGTGTCGCGGTCGAGAGTTTATTCAAAATTTTAATTCTGTGGTTATTTATACAGTCAAATTACTTGCAATATAAAAATGACACATCCTTAACTCAGAACAAATTATAATTTTCAGTACAAATGGTGCTTTTTGCCGGCATTAGTGCGCAAAGTGGTTCCTTTCTTGTCTGGTCGAAACTTCAGAGGGCCATCTGTACTGAAAAACGTCGTAATATTATACACATGCGAAAAGAAAAAATCGTAAGTCGTGTCGATTTGAAACACTCCTACGGTCGTGTTTTAATTTATCGCCACTCGTTTCCAACTTCCTCTTTTACGCACTTGTATCTTAATTTAGTCATATGTGTATCTATAAGAAATCTTATAATACCAATATTTAAATATAGGAAATGTTTGCTTCATAATTTGTTAATATTATCAAAAACCAAACCAAAACTCTCAGTTAATAACCACAAAATTTAAATTTTGAAAAAAAACCCCGACCGCGACATACTTAGTAGACCGATTTTCATGAAACATGGCTCATAACACTCCCGACTAATTCAGCTTTCAAACAAAAAAAAAATCTAAATCGGTTCATCCGTTCGGGAGCTACTATGCCACAGACAGACACACACACAAACAGACAGCCAGACAGACACGTCAAACTTAAACGTCGTTTTTGCGTCGGGGGTCAAAAATATAATTTAAGAAGAAATTTTACTATCAGTATCACAATCGAAAAGATAGTCTTTTAAAACTTTCTTTCTTTTTCTTTTTTAACCGACTTCAAAAAAGGAGGAGGTTCTCAATTCGACTGAATTTTTTTTTTTTTTTTTTTTATTTTTTTTTTGTATGTATGTTACTCGATATCTCCGAGAATCGTGGACCGATTTTCAAAATTTTTTTTTTGATCGAACCGGTATAACCCCGAGATGGTCCCATTGGCACCAAGTCAGGGTCTGATGATGGGATCCTGGAGAAATCGAGGGAACTCTTCAAATGTTATAGGCACATGTAATGTTTTTAGTCTATTTTTCAAAGGTACAACAGTATTTACGTCTGATGGTAATAATTTTATGTGGCTGAGCTGATGATGGAAGGTCAACTCCTCAATGGTTAGGAGTTAAAGGATAATTCTTTCACTACTGTACATGTATTCGGACTGATACATATAATATCACTAGGAACCACTAAAAATCAACAAATAAATAAACTTTTTAACAAAAAATAAAACCGCCTTCAAAAATAAGCGCGTTACAAAACACGGAGAAACTAAAAAGCCAAAAATAATAAACCTTTCAATTCAGATTTCTTATCGTATTGCAATAATCTAAACATCCAAATTATAAACAAATCAATTATTTTTGGAGTCGGTACCAGCCTGTGTATGGTTGGGTGGGGCAAACAGAAAATAGCAAGGCGACGAATAGGTCTGGTACCGACTACAAAAATAATTGATTTGTTTATAATTTGGATGTTTAGATTATTGCAATACGATAAGAAATCTGAATTGAAAGGTTTATTATTTTTGGCTTTTTAGTTTCTCCGTGTTTTGTAACGCGCTTATTTTTGAAGGCGGTTTTATTTTTTGTTATTGGCTGACATAAATCTCTGGCAAAAATCGAAACTGTGATATAAAGCATAAAAGGACTACAATAAACAAAATCCTCCGTACTGTGTGCCAGAGACTAGTAAGGAATAAAGATATTGTATGATGTCTTTGGTTACCGCGATAGCACAGTATAATAATGAGTACTATCGTACAGATGGCCACTCCTGCTCCCCGCTTAAAGTGTCGCCCACCCCCTCTCGGTTACCTCACAGTTACCGCCTGTCAGAAACGCGAACAGTCGACCTGTCATATTTCACTCATACAAGCATAGTACGCGTTCACCTACACGAGCTTAGACTGTGTGCTAGGAACGCGCCTCTTTCATATATTTGATCGCCAGTGTCCGAGGTGTGGCGATAGTTACTCATGAAATAGAAATAAAACGTTAGGCACTGGTCCATCAAAAGCGAGTGAGCTATGAGCTATCGGTTATAATAACCTAACGACAAAATTAAAATTGAAAAAAAAAAAACGACATAGTAAACCGATTTTCATGAAACATAGCTAAGAACACTCCCGACTAATTCAGCTTTCAAACAAAAAAAACTAAATCGGTTCATCTGTTCGGGATCTACGATGCCACAGACAGACAGACATATAGATGAACTTGTTTCTTCTATCTAAATCTAGTTCTGTGGTTTGAAAGCTACGATACCACAAACAGAAAATTAACTGGGAGTGTTCTCAGCCATGTTTGATGGAAATTGGTCCATTTTGTCGGTTTTTTTTTTCAAAATTTAAATTTTAGTGGTTAAATCAGAGGCGACTCACTCCGCGATTCTATCGCCGCGCTACAAGTACATGCCGGCGGCCGCGAGTTCGCGGCCTAATCAGGGTTGGCGCGCGTTCTCACGGAACGCACGTTCACACTTTCTATTGTTGCTTTACGTCGCGAGTTTTTTTTAAGGTTCGTATACGATGTCCGCATGTGGAATGGCTAATAATGCTTAGTTAAATAGACATCATGGATAAAATAGGACAATCTTATTACACAGATCTACTAATGATTAAGTGCCACGGAAAAATTCAATAAGGCTTGTGATGTTTGTGATATGATGGCCCAAACAAAAATATATAAATACTGTTTAAACTGTATCTAAAAAGTACCCAAGGCTTAATAGTACAACATTTTATCTGAGTATTAATTCTTTTTAATCCATAGGCAACCCTATCGTCCGACGCTGCGCACGTGCGGCTCGTTTCTTTGTTAGAATTTTGTAGGCATTTTAAAAGGCGGCATTTCTTGAACATCAAAGCAGTGGGCCTTCTGTACTTGTACTATTATATATTCTGTGGTTAAATTTAGTTACAAAAAGGTCAGTCTCTATTTTAACCCGGTCTCTATCGGGCACGCAGGTTGTATCCCAACGGAGGCGCCCAAATGGACGATCCGTGTTGGGCCCCCGGCTTCCTTCAGCGAATAGTTTTTAAGGTAAAGAGTTTAATGGTCAGTTTCGGTAATTATGGCTCTGGGGACATGGTGACAGTTACTTTTGGAACTTGACTAGAAGTTTTTTTTTGTGTATTTCATTGGTCGCGATCGAAATGTTTATCTTTAATTATATTTGTCTCTGTCACAATTATATTATGTATCTGTTAGCTATTAAAGCAAGATCAGAAAGATATGACTATGCGCCATGTTGCGGAATTTCATTATAACTATTTTCTTCATACTATACTGAACTGTCACCCCATCATCAGAATAACAGCGCCTTAAAAATAGTCATATATTTCTGGTCAGACTTGGCCTAACTAGGTACCAACCAAGCTAATTTGGACAGCTGAAACTTCTATGAAATTATTACGTTTACTAAATAACTTCAATTCATGTCAAATAATGAGCATAGGGAATAGAATGAAAACAATTATGAATTAAAAATGTCAACAGTTTATGTTTAAATTGATTTAAGGGTAACATCTAAAACTACAAATCGTTCTATAGTAAACTTTGACGTGCATAGCAAGTTATGTTGTAGTGTGGAGTATATTGGTCGTGGACAGGTGCGACGTCACTTGCTCCACTTCGGCTGTGTTGTTGCCGCCGCTAGCGGTTTGGGCGATGACTACTTCATCTTTCGAAGTACTTGAACCCATTTCCAACTTTTAATGTGCGGGTAATAAAATATTCCAATTCTAAGCTTATTGCCGGACATGTCCTGCCTGTCATCGATTGAGGCCGTGGTCTGACTAGGGGCGGAAGCGTAATCGGATTACGGTTAGAGGTTCCGCCATATTGCAGTGTGGGCGCCACTTGCTTCATAGTCACAGTTAACACTGTTAACAGACAATAATTACTTTAAATAAAAAGCGCCATTAGTAATTGATAAGAATAAAATATTATTATTATTATCTATTAACACTAGAATAAGTCTTTTAATATAATTACGGTTAAGGTACTAACTTTGAGTTTGAGTGCTTCATTTCGCCATAGTCACAGTTAACACTGTTAACAAACAATAATTACTTTAAATGTTAAATAATAACTCATTTCGTTGTAAGACTATTAAATCTGTGTAGTGTGCGGTCGCGACAGTTTATTTAAGTAATAACCACAAAATTACAATTTTGAAAAAACCCCACAGTGGACCGTTTTCATGAAACATGGCTAAGATAAGAACACACCCGCCCAATTCAGCTTTCAAACAAAAAAATACTAAATCAAAATCGGTTCATCCGTTCAGGAGCTACGATGCCACAGACAGATACACACAGACAGACACGTCAAACTTATAACACCCCGTCGTTTTTGTGTCGGGGGTTAAAAATAATCAGTGCCACGAAGTAGCATTGTTATGTGACTTTTGTGCACTCTGAACATGTCCCAAAGTTTCAAACCGGTTTCTGGGGCCCGTTTCTCGAAATGTATAAGCCTGGTATTACAAGTGTGTTCCCATGACAACCCATACGATTTGACAGTTCGCACACTTTTAATACAAGGCTTGTACCTTTCGAGAAACGGGCCCCTGCTCTTCCCAATTGTAAGATCTGAGTGGACGCTACCTCGGTTGGGGGGGGGGGGGGGGGGATGCAGCGGGGCGGGCGAGCCTGGGGGGGTCAGGATGCAGCTTCAATAGGCGGGGCGGGCGAGCCTGGGACTCGGGAGTCAGGACACTTGTATTAGCTTCAATAGGCTAGGTACTAGACTCATATCGAATTTGGCATAATAAATGATTGTTTTCTGTAGTATTTGACATAAAAAAAAAACAATATTTATAGATTTTGGATATTAAAAGTGTATGATGATTACGTATTTTCGATTAAAACTGTGTGTATTTTTTTATTTAATTTGCCACCGACAACGGTGTCAAGTCAACGATGTAGTGACGTTATCGAATTCGAAGGTTATTGCATGTCAAAACAATCTGACATATTGAACTTTATGTTTTCATACTTGAAAAGTAAGAAAATATTGTTTTCGAGTAGAATGACATATAGATTAACATGACTGTGTTGTTTTCGCCTGATTACATAAAAGTATATAGTTACTTTAAAAATATTTTTGCTGTTTTTAAGTCATAATAAAATATGGTTATATTTCATTTCGGTTAATTGGATTATTTGGACAATACTTAATCATATAAGACAGACTTTAAGAAAGGATCAAGTAGGCTATTTGACATTCACACCCCCGTCCCGCTGCAGGCTCAATATGAGCGTGCACTCAGACCTTACACTAAGGCCACAGCCTAACCGTAGACAGAGGATCGGTCATCAATATTCTGAGGCTCTGCCTTTGACGGCCCATCGTTAATTGATAGCATTATCACAAAGTTGCATTAATTTAAGGGGGTAGAGTAACCCCTCCCCCTTTTTGAATGGTGTAGCTCTCTGAGATTATAAGTAAACAATGGAAATTTAGGCATTTCATAAAGTGTCAATATGTTTTTAGGGTTCCGTACCTCAAATAGTAGTAAGTTTTTTCGCAAAAATTTCATTTTTGGCACAAGCTTTTGTCGCCAACTGGACTTTTCTTTCAACAGTCATCTACTGCTCTCCGAGACGTTTCTAATAAGGTCCGACCGAGATCTCTGTCTCTTTTTCGGTCACGGCATTCTCGGCCGAAAATCGGGCCGAGATTCTCGGTCAAACCGAGCCTGTGAATTTGAAGTTATTTCGCACTAGCGCCAGTTTGTTAGCTACCCATTGGTTTTATTTTCCATTTGGTAGGTACCTTTGCGCTCCATTATCAGATCAGCTTCATGATACCATTATATTGCATTGTCACGATGATTTACATGTGTGCAAAATTTCTGTCTCCCAATTTCGATAGGAAACAAACGAGCAGATAGGTTGTCTGATAGTAAGCGATTACTGCCGCCCATGAACACCCGGAACACCAAAAGTGTTTTGCGTTTCTAAGATGGGTGTACGCTTTTTTCTTGAAGGCCGTATATCGGTTATACTCATAGTACTCGTAATGGATAATACTATCACGAACAATATTTATATAAAATCCCCCTTAATCCGAATTGCACCCCTCTAGTCGGACACCAATCGGAAACTCGCCGGATATCCGTAACGTCCGGTAACTAACTAACTATGCCCGTGGCAAAACAAGGAAAACCACTCGCCAGGTGGATCAGTGTTTCTTAACCTTTATTCAGGGGTTTCTTTCAAAAGCGTGGCGGACACGTTTCGGTAAGTCAAATTTAATCGAAACAAGTTCTTTTGCAAAAATGTCATTTTTGGCACAAGCTTTTATCGCCGACTGTACCTTTCTTTCAACAGTCATCTACTGCTCTCCGAGACGTTTCTGAAAACCCCTTACTCGATGGGGATACGACGTTTTATAACAGAGTTCCTATGACCACCTTTCTGCTCCATCATCAGATCTGCTCCATGATACCATAATATTGCATTGTCACGTGATTTACATATGTGTGCAAAATTCCATCTAATTGGAAACCGGGAAGTGGGTCAAATTAAGCTGCAACGTTTTGACCCAAACTAACATACTAACAAGGCAAGTTGAATAAAAGCTTGTAAAAACAACGTAATTTTAGGTAGGAGGAGGCAAACGAGGCAGGTCGCCTGATGGAAAACGACCACTGTATGTCGCGTGAAACGTCAAAAGGGTTGCAGGTGCGTTGCCGGTCTTTAAGATTGGTGTTGACGTATGACGTTTCTTGAAGGTTTGAAGGTCGTGTCGGCCCGGAAATACCGCAGGCAGTTGATTCCATAGTATAGGTGTGGGCAGGGCGTAACTGTTTTTTTTTTCGAAATTCACATGACTATAATATATAATCTTTAGCATCGACTTAATAGCATGTCACATTACTGCCTTGTGAGCATAGAAAGGCTGAGATTGTAATGTAAACATATATTTAAAAGAGCTTTTCTTATATAACAATGTAATCGATAACCACCAAAATACCTCTAGAAAGCTACATACATATTTGTGAACATAAGTGCCTATAAGTGCCTTGTGAACACATAAAGTGCCCGAACTGGCGGTTATTCGGCAATACAGCTCATCGGCGGCTGAAAACATACTAATGCCGGTGGCTGTGACGGGAATAGTAATGTGGCTACGTAATATATTTACGACTTGCTGTGGAGCAAGGCAGGGTCGGAAGCGGGGGTTAAAAAGGTCACTTAAGTACTAAGGGCCAGTTGCATCAACTACATTTGACAGACATATCATCGTCAGCCAGCAGACGTCTATGGAACTTCCGATACAATAAAATTTAACGAACGCTTTAACGGTGACAAAAGGTTTGGTGCAACCGGTCCTAAGTTACTACTTACTATCCTCCTTGCGTAATCCATCGCCATAGCTGATAGGAGCCTGGGGTCTGCTGTGAAAATTGATCCCAAGATTTGACGTAGGCGCTAGTTATACGAAAGCGACTGTCATCTAACCTTCTAACCTAATGGACCTTATTTAATTAATCGGATGGCACAAAAATAGCGAAATAACATAAATAAATAAATAAATATAGACTATAGAGGTCCCTGTTTTAGACTAAGTATTATTAGAATTATTCCGATTACCTTACATTGTTTTCCTTGACCGAAAAGAGACTGGCAAATATCAAATGACATTTCGCGCATAGGTTCCGAAAAACGCATTAGTTCGATCCAGGGTTTAAACCCGCGTCCTCTATATTGAAAGTTGCACTGTCAGCTCAGCATCAAGTACTTAAAATTTTCGACTTAGTTACATATTGCTCTCCTATCCTACCGACTGTGCCATGTAAAATATGAGACGGAGAAGTAAATAACACACGTAAGCTGGTTCTAAGACTGAATCTTTATTGATCTACCCATCATATTAATGAGTATATATGACACTATAGTGCGGTAAGATTTAGTGTGTGTGTGTGTGTGTGTGTGTGTGTGTGTGTGTGTGTGTGTGTGTGTGTGTGTGTGCGTGTGTTTCTCAAAAGGGGACAGAGCACATGACAGATTTTAGATGTCATTGCTAAGTCAACAAGGGTCGTATATAACAGCCGAATTTATTTTATGGTCGAAAATAAATTAAGAAGCTTGAGGTCTCGTACACACGACTTAAACAAGTAGTAATAGTTACTTGTTTTACAAGGGGACAAACAAACTTTGCCACCGAGTGAAACACAAAATTTTTCACCGCACCAAAACGAACAAAATACTGACTATAAAACATCAAACTAAATCACATCCATCAATCTATTCAATATTTATGATTCAAAATCATCATTTGTAGGTAAATTCTACCAGCCAGCTAAAGACATCAAGTTAAAATTAGTATGAAATTTCTTTGCACTCTTGTGGATAAAATGCAATTTTGCTATCTGTTTTCGAATAGCAAAGTAAGCCTTTATCAGTTGGTGTGGTGAAAATAAATAGTACATTACTACAGAGGCCGGGACAAAGGGGCAGACCTGTTCGTCGCCTTGCTATTTCCTGTTTGCCCCACCCAACCATACGCAGGCTGGCCCCGACTCCAAAAATAATTGATTTGTTTATAATTTGGATGTTTAGATTATTGAAATCCGATAAGAAATCTGAATTCGAAGGTTTATTATTTTTGGTTTTTTTAGTTTCTCCGTGTTTTGTAACACGCTTTTTTTGAAGGCGGTTTTATTTTTTGTTAAAAAGTTAATTTATTTGTTGATTTTTAGTGGTTCCTAGTGATATTATATGTATCAGTCCGAATATATGTACAGTAGTGAAAGAATTATCCTTTAACTCCTAACCATTGAGGAGTTGACCTTCCATCATCAGCTCAGCCACATAAAATTATTACCATCAGGCGTAAATACTGGTGTACCTTTGAAAAATACACTAAAAACATTACATGTGCCTATAACATTTGAAGAGTTCCCTCGATTTCTCCAAGATCCCATCATCAGACTCCGACTTGGTGCCAATGGGACCATCTCGGGACTATACCTGTTCGATCAAAAAAAATTTTTGAAAATCGGTCCACGCTTCTCGGAGATATCGTACTCGACATACATACAAAAAAAAAAAAAAATAAAAAAAAAATAAAAACATTCAGTCGAATTGAGAACCTCCTCCTTTTTTGAAGTCGGTTAAAAATAGTAACTTTGGATGGCTGTATCTCCTAAACGGTGCGTCGTAGCGCAAAAATAATCGAATTTTCGTTCCCCTTTGAATCCCCGTATACGCTTATAAAAAAACAAAAAGTTAAAAAGAAATTAAAAAAAAAAACGAAAAAAATTTTTTTTGTATGAAAACGCACCCAAAATCAAATATTGTCTAGGGCCCGTACCAGTTGCAGTCGGCACGTCTATAAAGCCCCTTATAGTTTTTTTTTAATTGGCTAAATACCTGGATGTTATGTCACAATTATCTGTGTTTGGAAATTAAAAAAGAGGACTTTGCCGGCCTTGGCCTGCAAGGTTTGTATGGAATTCCATTATCTATCAATCGTCCTAGCCGCACCTGCAACGTCATACTTCGCTGCCAATTATAAGGCACATAACATCAATATTTCATACCATGTTTGAGAAAATTATATCTTATACTTTTAAACGAGCAATTCTTGTATATTTATTTATTTATTTATTTATATATATATTTATTTACACTGACGATCTCGGAAACCGCTCTAACGATTTCGCAGAAATTTGTTATGTGGGGGTTTTTGGGGGTGAAAAATCGGTCTAACTTATCCTTAGGTCCCGGAAAACGCGAATTTTCGAGTTTTCATGCGTTTTTCTTCGCGCGCCATCTCGTGTGCAGTAGTTGTACTGTTAAGACAGAATTCTTTCGGTCGATGTAAGTACTATTCATTTTTAGGGTTCCGTAGCCAAAATGGCAAAAACGGAACCCTTATAGTTTCGTCATGTCCGTCTGTCCGTCTGTCCGTCTGTCCGTCTGTCCGTCTGTCACAGCCGATTTACTCGGAAACTATAAGTACTACAGTGATGAAATTTGATGGGAATATGTGTTGTATGAACCGCTACAAAATTATGACACTAAATAGTAAAAAAGAATTGGGGGTGGGGCCCCCATACATGTAACTGAGGGATGAAAATTTTTTTTTCGATGTACATACCCGTGTGGGGTATCAATGGAAAGGTCTTTTAAAATGATATAAAGTTTTCTAAATAGTACATTACATCAGAGGCCGGGAAAATGAGGATTTCCGGCCAAGTGGGTATATACGAGCCGAGCGAGCGTGCGAGCGAGGCCGGATAGGGATACGAGGCCGGGAATCCGTTTTCACGCCGAGGCATGTATAGTGCTTTTCTCAAACATACAATGAAATAAAAAAAATGATCTGAAGGACAATATTTTATTTATTAAGTGACAAAATACAAATACACTCAAACGTCAAGTGTGACAAGTATCCAGGTCACACAAAAATTAAAAAAAAAGTGACATGACAGTACTGACAGCTTACTTAAAAAAGTTACTTTGCAGGCCTAGGCCTAAAAAATAATATGAAATCCCTTTACAGTCCTCTCGAGTTGTTGCGCCCAAAAAGCGATACTTCCCAGCCCATTTTAAGGAACGTAAAGACAATATTTCATTGCATGTTTGAGAAAAAACATTTTTCTTAAAGTGAACGGTTTTTGAGATATCAGCTCTCAAAGTCGTAAAAAGTATGTCCCCCCCCCCTCTATTTTTATAACTACGGGGTATAAAATTCTAAAAAAAATAGAGGTGATGCATGCTAATTAACTCTTTCAACGATTTTTGGTTTGATCAAAGTATCTCTTATAGTTTTTGAGATAGGTTGATTTAACTGTAATTTTGGCAGGTGTATAAATTGACATAATAAGTTTATTATATTTGCTGCTACGGAACCCTTTGTGCGCGAGCCCGACTCGCACTTGGCCGGTTTTGAACTAGATGACGACACATGTCGAGGATACGACAGAACCGAGCGAAGCTCGGTTGCCCAGATATTTATTTATTAACTACCGAGTACCGAGTCCGTGACACTATGGTGCGCTCCAAAACTCGCATTTCTGATGTTGGTAAAGAACCGCCAGGATTTACGGCCCGGCCACGACATTGGTCTAAGCGCGACAGCGGTGAGCGGTAGCCATACGTGCGAATGAAAAGTCCCATCGCTGTGTCTATCTCTAATGTTTGGCCGTGGCTCACCGCTGTCGCGCTTAGAGCAATGTCGTGGCCGGGCCGTAAATAGGACTGGGCAGGCCGAAAAAAAAGGAGAATCGGTAGTCATGGAGAGCCAGCGGACACTCAAATACACTAAAAAAAAGCACTACGCTTCCTCTTGTCACTTGCTGCCGCACCGCAGTAATGGTGGCTCGGGTGAAAGGAACGCCATCTTGTTTACTTACTAGCTCTATCCCTTCTCGAATCTCGAGGACACTTTTACTTGCCCACTGGACGTAATGGCGGTCAAATTAAAGCTTATATTACCCATGTGTTTCGCATTTAGGGGATATCTGTAGTATATCGGTCAGCGTTATTTTTCCCACATAATGACTTCATAACACAGACACGCCCTAAAATATCCATAATACCTCAAAATTAAGAAACATTTTTTGTTATCTAATTCTGTTCCCCACGTTATAACTCCACAAATTCCACAACACAACCACGCCCTAAAATACCCATAATATGTACCTCAAAATTTACAATCATTTAGGGTTATTATTTGGTCAGATGACAGTCTGATTATATAATAGGTACTTGATTTCTCCACATGAATTCTATCACAACCAACCATTAATAAAATTCAAGTCTTATACCTAATTATTCACCTAATGACTTGGTTATAGTGAACATATTCTCAACGAATGCCAAATATATAATTGGTTTCCTCACGCTATATCACTGTATCGCAACGCTGCATAAAAAAATAGTTTTATTCAATCGGTGAAAGACGGTGCAAAGGCAAACGGTACTGTTTAGGGTTCCGTAGTCAACTAGGAACCCTTATAGTTTCGCCATGTCTGTCTGTCCGTCCGTCCGTCCGTCCGTCCGTCCGTCCGTCCGTCCGTCCGTCCGTCCGCGGATAATCTCAGTAACCGTTAGCACTAGAGAGCTGAAATTTGGTACCAATATGTATATCAATCACGCCAACAAAGTGCAAAAATAAAAAATGGAAAAAAATGTTTTATTAGGGTAGCCCCCTACATGTAAAGTGGGGGCTGATATATTTTTTCATTCCAACCCCAACGTGTGATATATTGTTGGATAGGTATTTAAAAATGAATAAGGGTTTACTAATATCGTTTTTTGATAATATTAATATTTTCGGAAATAATCGCTCCTAAAGGAAAAAAAGTGCGTCCTCCCCCCTCTAACTTTTGAATCATAAGTTTAAAAAATATGAAAAAAATCACAAAAGTAGAATTTTATAAAGACTTTCTAGGAAAATTGTTTTGAACTTGATAGGTTCAGTAGTTTTTGAGAAAAATACGGAAAACTACGGAACCCTACACTGAGCGTGGCCCGACACGCTCTTGGCCGGTTTTTATACATATTAACAGATGTAGTGCGAAGAGTTCGTATTTGTCGTGGTCATGCTAGTTCAGTTAATGTCAGTACATCTTCTACTGAGACTGACTGAAATAGTTCGTACGTTCGTACGTTTCCGTAACGAAGGCAAATCTGCACGCACTATATCTGTGTAAGTTGTTAGAATTAAGTAAATAGGTTAAGTTATAAGCATAAAAATGAGCGCTAACTCGCCATCAAACGTCATAGTTTGGCGAGATTATATAAAATTTGTAAAAGTGTACATGTTGTTGTGAATAATGATAAATTAAAAAAAAAAATAGTTTTTGTGGTAATTGCATAATTTCTACCCCAACCTTTCTAGTGCTTAGGGTGTCCTTGTGCGGCGGTGAACACTTATCATCAGGCGTCATGCCTACTGATAGAAGGCAAACCACTTCCATTTCTACACTGAAACTAGTATCTAGTAGAATAGCGTAGTTGGGCATCCCACTCAGAAAAGCACAAAAGACGAAGAACGAAAGACAGAACAGTATGATGAGTGAAAGTGCGAGAGGCATAAATGCGAGAACTAGTGTGAATGTTGACCAGTAGCAAACCTCCGATTATGTTGGAGATAGTCTTGTATAAAAAAAACCACTTCCATCTCATAAAAAAATCGAAGATATGTATTTGGATAGATGGATTTTAAATATAGTTCGTCTACCAAGTCCCATGAATCCCATGATGTATATTCTGATACGTGATGTAATGAAATATATAGTCTATACGGCAACGGCTCGTATTATTTATTGCACATGATTGTACCCGAGCCTGGCACCAAATGTGACCACCTTCGCCCTAGCATGAGACTTACATTACGATAAGTGTTGCCAGTGCGACATAAAATAGTACAAGATAAATTAGGGCGCAACTTTATAACTTTTACATTATTGACGGAAGTGCTTAATAACCTAACCACAAAATTAAAATTTTGAAAAAACCCCCCCACCGCGACATAGTGGACCGATTTTCATGAAACATGGCTAAGAACGGGAGTGTTCTTCTCTAACTCTAACTCAGCTTTCAGACAAAAAAAAACTAAATCTAAATCGGTTCATCCGTTCGGGAGCTACGATGCCATAGACAGACACACACACAGACAGACAGACATGTCAAACTTATAACACCCCGTCGTTTTTGCGTCGGGGGTTAAAATGGCAACAATCTTGTTTGGAAATTGAGTAGATACTCGTAATTTGCATTACAGTATTTATATTCGATGCAGATTTTTGGAATAGTGCTACAAACATAACAATACTAGCAACAACCCTTTATTCTGACACCAGTTACACTTTTATGAGATATTTGTCTTACATAATTTTAAATTCAAAATATTATTATTGTCCCATTTTGAGACTATTCGAGGTAAACAAATGAAACGTTCATTTTTATAATTTCTCTTCCTATACGTATGAAAAAATTCCATTTGTTTTCCAAGTGGACATATTGTAATTTTGCATTTTTTTTTCATCAGCACAATATTTATTGCTTTTGTTTAGAATGTATACCTTCGTGAGACATATCTCAATATTTACTTTAGCTTTCTTACAATATTAGCCGGCTCATGCTAGGCGGCCTGCCAAACTTGTCGTCACGCGAGGCTAAGGAAATATGGCCCACATCGGCATACATTTGTACTACGTAAATTTGTGACCGTATACGTTACGTAGTTTATGTCACGGATCGGATACCGGTATTTACTCCACAAATCTAGCACAATTACATTTATTTTTAACCGCCTTCCAAATCTCAGAGGAAGGGGTTATCAAGTCGTCTGTATGTTTTTTTTTTTATGTTAAGTAAGTAAGTAAACACTTTATTGTACAGAAAAATAATACAGCACATAATATTTAAAATAAAAAGTTTCAGTACAAAGGCGAACTTATCCCTTTAAGGGATCTCTTCCAGTTAACCTTTGAGCATTTGAGGGAGAGTTTGAGACGGTAGACATCCACATAATACAAAAACTACAAAATAATAACAATACATTTTTCATTCCTTAGTCTAACACGCAGTATATATTAATAAATATATAAATAATCAATAAATATTTAATATATATAAAATATATATATACTACTTACAAAACCGCATACAATCCCTGTCTCAGTTTTCGTCCGATAGCCACAGTTTCTTTAGATTCGCCTTCAGCGATGCGACCGATTGACACTGTCGAAGAGGAGGTGGTAAAGTATTCCACAGTTTGACCGAGTACACCGTAAACGAATTATTATATGACCGATGTTTGTGGGGTGGGATACCTAGAGTGAGATTCGCACTGGAACGAAGCCGGTGCCCACTGCCATCTGCCAAAAATGTAAAACGTTCTGAGAGATAAGGAGGGGACGATGGAGAAAACAAAACATTATAAAGAAGAGACAGAATATGGATGTCCCTACGACGACGGATGGGTAGCCACTTGAGCTGGGAGCGGAAAGCAGAGACGTGGTCAAATTTTCGAAGGCCAAAAACGTATCTAATGCACACATTTTGCAGCCGTTCGAGCTTATCAAGTAATTCTTCAGTGAGATCCACGAGTGCGATATCCGCATAGTCCAGAAGTGGAATCAGAAGAGATTGTGCAAGCATAACTTTTGTGTGGATCGGAAGGAAACTTTGGAGACGTCGAAGAGAGTGCACAGAAGCAAATAATTTCCTGCTAGTTTCAGTGATGTGGGGTACCCAAGAGAGAGTCTGGTCGATGACAATGCCTAAGTTCTTGACGGTAGGAGAGAAAGGAATGTGTGTTCCATTAAAGAAGATTTTAGGCACTGTCACTTCTGACAACCTGGAGATGAAGTGAGGACTCCCAATCAAAATCGCTTGCGACTTCTTTGCGTTGACCATAAGACCAAAAGAAGATGCCCAGTTGCAGATGGAGTCGAGATCCTGGTTGATTTGTCTTATTAAAAACTCTAAGTTCTCAATGCTTGCCGCCGAATAGATTTGTAAATCATCTGCATAGAGGTGATAAGAGGAGACTAGAGATTTGGTTATCCCATCAATGAAAAGCGAGAAAAGTAGAGGGGATAGCACCCCGCCCTGTGGGACCCCTGTAGATAGTTCACGCCACGAGGAAGCTGTGTCTTCGACCTTGACACGCTGGCGTCTTCCAAAAAGATAACCACGAAACCAGGAAAGAGTTGAAGGAGACAGAATTAAATTACGAAGAATAGCTAGCAGTATATCAAAATCCACAGAGTTGAAAGCACTACTGAAATCCAGGAGGACCAAAGCCGTAAGCTCCTTGTTTTCTATATTGAATCGGAAGTCGTCAGTTAATTTGACTAAAGCAGAAACAGTACTGTGCCCAGGACGGAAACCAGATTGAAAAGGATTAAAGAGATTGTATCTGTTAAGAAAAGAAGAGAGAAGATTGTTGACAAAGTGTTCAATAACTTTAGAGAGGATTGGAAGAATAGAAATTGGGCGATACTGAGAAAAAGAAGTAGGACATGAGACCTTTGGTAGCGGAATCACATGCGCAAGTTTCCAAGACGTAGGGAAAGAGCCAGAAGAAAGAGAAAAATTTATTATACCGGCTAGGACTGGCGCAATAATATCCGCTACCAGCATGATCATGGCCAAGCTGAGCCCATCTTCACCAACAGCTTTAGTTTTTATGGTACGAAGAATGGCAAGAATCTCTTGCGGTGAGATAGGACGGAACTGGAACAAAGCTGAATCTGGCCGAGGAACATTAGCTAGACGGGATAATGTCCGTTGCTTAACTGAAGAGTCAAGATCGACCGGGGAGGAACAAAAGTGTTGATTTATGGCTTCTAAATCTAGGCTACCTGCATGATCTTGTTGACTCTTGCCCACCCCAAGAGATTTAAGAAATTTCCACAGTTTTTGGGGGGACAATCATCAATGGTCTGGTGGATGTAACGACGCCTAGCATCTCTGCATGATTTATTGCACCGATTGCGCAAGGAGGTGTATGCACACTGATTGGCACTAGAAGGATCCTTACGAAGTTTAACGCGGGCGCGATTCCGTTTCGCCATGAGAGCCTTAATCTCGTCTGTAAGCCATGGCGCAGGGTAGTGCTTGACTCGAGTGGGTTTCAATGGAGCATGCTTGTCAAAGATCGCTAGCAACACATCGTTGAAAGTCCCCAGCTTCACTTCAATGTCGTCCGCTAACTCTAAGGGTGACCAATCAGTATTGCTCAGATCTTCTTGAAGAGCCTGTAAGTCAATGTCACGAAGGTTTCTACGCAACACTATTTTATGACGCCTTTTGGGAGGACGAATTCTAAAAGAGGCGAAAATAAGGTCGTGGTTCGAAAAAGCTGGCGCGTTGAATTGGCCATGGCAGGTCACGATTTCAGCAGATGACGTTAAAATTAAATCTAGAAGAGAGGGGGACCATTATGTGGAAAGTGAGTGGGGCCGAGGGGTAAGACTTCAAGGTTTAGAGAGGATGCTAGTGAGCGAAGCTTGCGAGAACGGTGGTCATTCTTTAGGAGACACGTATTGAAGTCCCCCATAATAATACGATGGTCGAAGTTAGGTGAAAGATCAACTAGAGCATTTTCGAGGATGTCAAAATAATTAACCATTGAAGAGGGGCTGTAAAATACGCCTAGAAGGATTTTGCTATGATGCAGGGTGAGTTCCAGAAATAAATATTCCGGTGCGTTCGAGTAGACTGCGGGAGATTGAGAAATCACTTGACATACTATATCACCTTTAATATATATGGCAACACCACCGCCGCGAACAATGCTGCCGCCATTACCGTCTCTAGTGCCAATTCGGTCATTTCGAATCAAACGGTAACCAGGCAGTGGATAGAGCGTAGACGGCAATGAGGGTTTAAGCCACGATTCTGAAATAAGAATTGCGTGTATGTTTTTAATGTCGAAGGTGGCTAACAAATCAGGAAAGTGTGCCGGTATACTTTGTGCATTAATATGAACAACGTTAAAACACTTACCCGCCGAATCGAACGTGGAATGTAAACTCTCCGTCAAATCGGGCACATCGGACGCATCGCTAAAAGAATCGTAAAGGCTGGACGATGACAAGGAAAAGAACTCGCTATCAAGGCTTGCATCTAAGACATCAGACATCTGCGGTAAGTAGAGCAAAACAACTTTTATATAAAATAAATATAATTGTATTCCTAAGCTAAAAATATATATGTATATATACAACCAAACATATGTTTAAAACACGAATAAACTTGTGGCGGCCTGCTTGGCTAGCAATTGACCGCGCGCCTGCGCGATACGCCACCACCGCTGCCGTGGCAAGGAGGAAAAACGGTTACTTCAACTGAGAGCTAAAATCGGGTTTCGCAATTTCTCGTTGCATATAAATAATTATAAATACTGTAACATTATGTACATATCTTTAATGTAAATACATCTGTAAATAGCATCTGCGTATCTTTCCTGTAAGTACTACCATCCTTACCTGCATACCTGCTAGCACTCCACATTGGTGACCATCCGACAGCACGAAGATGTCGAAGGAAAATTTAAGTAAGGAGTGTGTGGACGCGACCGAGGAGGCGCAGGTATGTAAGGTTGGCGTCCGCGTACCGCCGTTCAACGCGGACGAGCCCGCACTGTGGTTCGCGCAAATAGAAGCTCAATTTCAACTTTCAAAGATCACACAGGATGATACAAAATTTTATTACGTCGCCGGGCAGCTGGAGGCGCGGTATGCGATGGAGGTAAAAGACGTAATAACTAACCCTCCCGCTGCCGATAAATATGGAAAAATTAAGGCGGAACTAATTCGGAGACTCTCCGCGTCTCAGGAAAAACGAACGCGGCAATTATTAGTTCATGAAGAACTCGGCGACCGTAGCCCGTCCCAATTTTTACGACACTTGCAGAATCTTGCCGGTACCGCTGCGACTTCGGAACTTCTACAAACAATCTGGTGCGATCGTTTGCCACATAATGTGCAGACTATACTTGCGTCGCAGTCTGACCAGTCTTTAGATAAGCTCGCCGATCTAGCTGACAGGGTGTACGAGTTAGCTCCACCGACGCCCCGCGCTCCACAGGTAGCGACTACTTCTGCCACCTATACAGCGTGTCCAGTTTCGCCCACCGACGCCTTGATGCAACAAGTCAACGAACTAACCAGGCAAGTAGCTATGTTAACTAGTCAGTATCAAAGAGGACGCACAAACTCACGCTCGCGCTCCGCGTCAAGATCTAGAAGACATAGCCGCTCTCGCTCAAGGATGTCACAGCCGCCGCCAAACCATCCACACTGTTTTTACCACTTCAACTTTGGCGAAAAAGCACACAAATGTAGTAAGCCCTGCAACTTTGAATCGGGAAACTCCCCGGGCGGTCGGAACTAGCGGCCAGCGACTGCCCTACCTCCAAATCTGGCCGTCTATTTGTCACCGATCGGACTTCAAAAATACAGTATCTCGTGGACACAGGATCCGATTTATGTGTTTTTCCCCGGTCGGCTGTAAAGACGCCATGCCCTCAATCGAAGTTTGACCTAGTGGCAGCCAACAACTCCGTCATCCACACCTATGGACCTATGCTACTTACCATCGACTTAGGTCTAAGAAGAGCTTTTCCGTGGAACTTCACTATAGCCGATGTGTCAAAACCGATCATTGGAGTAGATTTCCTCATCTATTACGACTTGCTGGTAGACTGCCGGAACCGTCGCTTAATAGACAACCTTACGTCACTTTCGGTAGGCGCTATTCCCTACAAGTCGTCCGATAATATAGCTTCTATCAAAACTGTTGCCGGCGATACACAATTTCACGACATTTTACGCGAATATCCCGCCATCACAAAACCACCAGGTAGGCACTCTCCGTCAAAACATAACACAGTTCACTTCATCAAGACCACGCCCGGACAGCCAGTATCCTGCAAGCCTCGCCGTTTAGATCCAACGCGAATGCAGGCTGCGAAGAAGGAGTTCGAGGATATGCTAGCATCTGGCATAGCTCGGAGGTCGCAAAGTCCCTGGTCTAGTGCACTTCACTTGGTAAAGAAAAAAGATGACACCTGGAGACCTTGTGGTGATTATAGAGCACTCAATGCTAGAACCATCCCTGACTGCTACCCCATTCGTCATATTCATGATTTCTCGCATCAACTGTCAGGATGTACCATCTTTTCCACCATCGACCTGGTTAAGGCTTACAACCAGATAGCCGTGAATCCTGACGACATACCCAAGACCGCAATAACCACTCCATTTGGGTTATTCGAGTTCCCATATATGTGTTTTGGGCTAAGGAACTCGGCGCAGACCTTCCAGAGGTTTATAGATGAGGTCTTGCTTGGCCTGGATTTCTGCTACGGGTACATCGATGACATACTCATTTTTTCAAGTTCACTTGAGCAACACAAGGATCACCTTCGTCAGTTGTTCGAGCGTCTGACGCAGTACGGCGTGTGGATTAATACTTCCAAGTGCTTATTCGGCCAATCTGAAGTCACTTTCCTGGGTTATCGTGTGACAGCTTCAGGTACCAAGCCCTTGGAATCTAAAGTACAAGCCATCCAGGAGTATGCCGTCCCTAAAACAGTTAAGGAGTTAAGGAGATTCCTGGGTATGATAAACTTTTACCGACGTTTCGTGCCCAACGCTGCACAACTTCAAGCTCCACTTCACACCATTTTATCAGGTCCGAAGATCAAAGGTTCACATCCAGTTAACATGACTCCTGCATTGCTGAAGGCTTTCGAAGACTGCAAGTCATCACTGTCTAAAGCAACACTCCTTGCTCATCCGGATCCTTCTGCTCAACTGGCCATCTTTACTGACGCATCTGACACTTCTATCGGCGCAGTACTTCAACAGCTTGTAGAAGGTTCCTGGCAACCTTTGGCATTCTACTCACACAAGCTTACCAAGCCACAGAGCAAGTATAGCCCGTACGACCGAGAACTCTTAGCAGTGTACGAGGCCATACGGTACTTCAGGCACATGATCGAAGCTCGAGATTTTATGGTGTATACAGACCATAAGCCACTTACCTTTGCTTTTTCTACTAACCGAGATAAATGCTCGCCAAGGCAGTTTAGATACCTGGACTTTATCTCGCAATTTACTACGGATATAAGATACTTACCTGGAACTCTCAATGTTGTCGCTGACGCCTTGTCTCGCGTCGAGGAACTCACCGTCTCTATTGATTATCAGGCGCTTGCAAGATCTCAGGAAGCTGACCCTGAGCTGCAAGACCTACTTTCCCACGGTTCCTCGCTCAAACTGCAGAAGATGCCTACACTTGATAATACCTTAACTGTCTTCTGTGATACTTCTACTGGACAACCTCGTCCATATGTCACCCCAGAGTTCCGCAAACAAGTCTTCAGCCAGCTACATCAACTTCATCATCCTGGAGGCTCAGCTACTGTGCGACTGGTCTCAGAGCGATTCGTATGGCCAGGGATTCGCCGAGACTGTAGAGAGTGGGCTAGGCAGTGCTTGAAATGCCAACAGAACAAGATCACCCGTCATACCATTTCACCACTTTCCACTTTTACCACTCCATCCTCGAGGTTCGCTCATATTCATCTCGACCTCGTAGGGCCCCTTACCCCGTCTTCTGATTTCAGATTCTGCCTTACCGTCATCGACAGATTCACTCGATGGCCTGAGGTGTTTCCACTCAGAGACATCACTGCTGAATCCTGTGCATCCGCTCTGGTATCTGGCTGGTTTGCCAGGTTCGGATGCCCGCTACGGGTAACCACAGACCGTGGTCGCCAGTTCGAGAGTCAACTCTTCAATGCTCTCACCTCCATGGTTGGTGCTCACCACTACCGCACCACCGCATATCATGCTGCGGCGAACGGGATGATTGAAAGGCTACATCGACAACTCAAATCTGCCATCATGTCGCACTCATCATCATCAACGTGGACCGAAGCTCTTCCTCTCATCCTACTGGGTATCCGGAGTGCCGTGAAAGAAGATCTTCAGGCTACTCCCGCAGAGCTCGTATATGGTGAGACGCTCCGTCTACCTGGGCAGTTCCTCTCACCTATGCCCGACTATAAAGTAGGAGATGTCACAGAATATGCTACTCGCTTACGCTCTCACATGGCCAACCTTTCTCCAAGACCAGCTTCGTGGCACATCAAATCAACTCCCTTTTACATCCCACGTGGCTTAGAGACTTGTTCCCACGTTTTTCTTCGAGTCGACCGTGTCCGCAGCTCACTTGAACCACCCTATGAAGGCCCGTATAAAGTCATGAGACGACAGAAGAAATTCTATTCCATTGACATAAAGGGCAAGCTAAACAATGTGACGGTGGATAGACTGAAACCTGCATATATCATGCGTGAAGAATCGCCTCAACCACCTGAGTTAGGCAGCAATGATGTCGACGTAGAGAAGCAGACGAGAAGTGGAAGACACGTCAGGTTCCCTGCTAGATATCGACCGTAGTTACGGTCTGGCCAGGGGGAACATGTGGCGGCCTGCTTGGCTAGCAATTGACCGCGCGCCTGCGCGATACGCCACCACCGCTGCCGTGGCAAGGAGGAAAAACGGTTACTTCAACTGAGAGCTAAAATCGGGTTTCGCAATTTCTCGTTGCATATAAATAATTATAAATACTGTAACATTATGTACATATCTTTAATGTAAATACATCTGTAAATAGCATCTGCGTATCTTTCCTGTAAGTACTACCATCCTTACCTGCATACCTGCTAGCACTCCACAAACTTAAAATATGTCAAATATCTTGCATGCATAAAATATAAAAACTGAACTCAATGAAATCACCTCAAATACTCGCCAGCAGCTGAATATTAAACTAAAAGATAAGAAATTTATATAGTATACACATTGATTAATATTTTAAAGCACACAAACAAATTGCAATCATGTTGAAGAACAGACGAATAAAAACATAGCCTGGAAAATACAAGAAAAATACACTTAAAATTAGTTGCAACGGAACGCAAGTTACGTCAAAAGGACAATGACAGTGACAGCAGTGACATTTACTTTGAACAACCTCAAACTCCCTACAATCGTAAATATTGTTCAACCTTCTAAAATACAGTATAAAATAAAATAAGTGTGACGTGATATCCGGAATTTGGAGAATACATATAGGGGCGAAGTACTTGCAAAGGCGAGTGAGAATAAATGCAAACTTAGCTGAAAATACAACAGAATAATAAATATCACTATGCCGTCGCGTCGATGGAGACTATAGACGAGACTTCACTTCCTCGCGCCACGATTTGGAAGAACCCTCCGCGTCGCAGCGGTGGTCGAGCCACTGGCGGGGCTAGGCAGCGCGGGATCACCATTGAGCTCCGCTGCCTTACTCCCCGACGGCTTTGGGTCTGCTCCAATGGAGCCAGAGGGCACCGGCAGCGCACGAAGCTCCACCAAAGTTGTAACTTTATGTCGCGAGCCATCTGGACACACAACAACAATCCGGCCATCACTAGTCCAACTACCTTTGACTCCGTAGATACGCTTCAAGAAATACAGCATGCCGGGTGTTGGTCAAGAACTCCGATAAAGTGTAGCCAGAGCCTTTGAGCAGTTTCTTTGCAGCCCATACAGCATCCCTGGTTCTGAGGCAGGAGAATTTTACCAGTACCGCCCTGGGTTTGGAGGCCGCTTTGTTTCTACCAAGTCGGTGGCAGTTAACAAAAGAGTTAATAGTGAGATCGCTTAGCTGCAGCCTATTTTTAAAAATGTCCTGCACTGTAGAAAGAACACTCTCACCCTCAGCCTCTTGGACTCCATGCAGCAGCAGTATTCTGGCCCGCGACCGAGTTTCCATCTCCTCCAATGTCTTCAAGACTATGTCCAATTGATTCTGCAAGCCCGAGAGCATCTTTGTTATGAAGTCCTTGAAAGTGTTGAATTCATCTCGGACTGCTGGTGGTGCTTCAGGCTGTGTCGAAATGGAGCTCTCGAAAGTATCCATCCGGGAATTGAATAGGTCCTTCATATTGTTCACTTCCTTTTGGAGCTGGGATAGGAGGTCCATGGCAGTATGTGTTGTGATAGTGATTTGCACTTTTTATTCTTATTTGTGAAAATAATGTTGAGAAAACAGCTGTGGGTGGCACTGAGGTGAAGTGTTATCACATTTGAAGGTAATTGAAGTGTTAAACTGTTGTTTAATAATTAAATTAAAATAAAATATGCCAGTAATATTTAAATACGTGTTTATGCTTTGCCTACCCTTTTTTTTTTTTTTTTTTTTTTTTTTTTTTTTTTTTTTTTTTTTTTTTTTTTTTTTTTTTTCTCGTGTTTGTTTATGTTTGTTCCTCGATATCTCCGTCGTTACTAGACCTTTTTTGAAAATTTTTTTTTGATTGAATGTATATGCATACAGATTGGTCCCATTTTTCTCAGAACCCAGTTCTGATGATGGGATCCTGGAGAAATCGAGGGAACTCCTCAAATCTGAAAGGCATACATATGGTGATTTTTGTGTTTTTAAAGGAACAGCATGCATTTACGTACGGAACAGTGACATTTGGTGCAGTGGAACTCCTGATGATGGTCAGAAGGGAACTCCTCAAATCTGAACGGCACACTTATAGTGACTGGTATTTTTATAAGAACAGCATGCACTTACGTCCAGTACAGTGATATTTGGTGCAGTGGAATTGCTGATGATGGTCCGAACGGAACTACTCAAATCTGAACGGCACACTTATAGTGACTTTGGTATTTTTATAAGAACAGCATGCACTTACGTCCAGAACAGTGACATTTGGTGCAGTGGAACTGCTGATGAAGAGTGAGCCGCCCCTGGTTAGAGTTCCGTTCTGATAATCATTCTCATCTGTAAGTACTTCAGAATCATCCAGATTTCAAAATTGGTTCAGAAATGACGGAGATATCGAATAACAAACATTAAAAAATATACAGACGAATTGATAACATAATCCAACATTTGAAAGTATTTATCACCAGAACCCCAAAGGAAGGCGGTTTTTTTTTCTTAAAAATTATTCGCTCTCTGTTTTACTATCTAATTCGGTTTAATTACATACATTTTTTTCCTATCTACTCCAAAATCGATTAATTTTCTTGGCGTTATAAATTTTTCTTTCTCTCTCTGTCATTTTTGAACAAAAAACTACAGTAGTCGTGGCTTATCTAAATTTTCGCTCAAAAATAGATTCCAATTTTTAACATCACACGTGACATATTCTTCACCAGAAGCACTACATCATCCAGCTTTCACAAAACTATAACCACCATATCTTGATCCTTGAATAAATATTTTTATTATGTAACTAGAGCTCAGACCAGAACTGGTTGTTTTTGACTGACAGAGGCTTCAAAAGCAATTTAGGCTTCGATACGTTGATTGAATTGTGCCTGAAACTAGCCGAAGATAAACCTTATGTCTTTGTACTAGAATCTACGAATTGTCAGTGAGTCTGAACAGTTTTGATACGTTGACGGTACGTCATTCACGCGAGCTTAACTCGTTTACCGATAGATGGCGATATTCAGTTAGCGCGCAGTTTTGTTTTTAGTGAATTTAAACTGTACATGTTACTTTAAGTGACTGCGACATAATGAATGATTATAATTTATAACACTAGTGCGTATTTATGAAATGAGCTGAATAAAACCGCCTTAAATAAATAAGCGCTTTAGAAAACACACAGAAACTAAAAAGCAAAAAAATAATATGATGATTAGATTTCGTACCTAAACCTGAATATCTAAACATTCAAATTATAAACTAATCAATTATTTTTGTAGTTGGTACCAGCCCTCGCCTTGCTATTTGCCCCATCTAACCTTATGCAAGCTAACCCCAACTCCAAAAATAATTGATTAGTTTATAATTTGGATGTTTAGATATAGGTTTAGGTAGGAAATCTACGAATCTAATCTAATCTAATCATCTATATTCACGAGGTTTCTGTTTCTAAAAATATAATTTATAAATTTAATGTACTTGAGACACGGCTGCATGGCTGTGTTGCGTCTTGAAACCTAATAAGACGTAACGCCATCTAGGGGCCGGACGTGAGACTAACCGCGTTATAACCATTCAGGCTCTCTAACTCGATCAACGCTGCTGAGTGGCTAGATTTGTCCTAAAATGCTTTCTACCTACTTCAATATTCCAGAAAGGTTCAAAAGGAACCCTTATGGTGCGGCTATATCCATCCCCAGGCAGGCCTGTGTGGTGAAGGGTTAAGAATTTCACCACCCCCTTTCTTCCCGTGGGTATCGTAGAAGGCGACTATGGGATATGGGTTAAATTGTGGCGTAGGCGAGAGGCTGGCAACCTGTCACTGCAATGTCACAGTTTCGTTTTCTTTCAACCCCTTATTTGCCAAGAGTGGCACTGAAGCTTTAGTAGTTTCATGTGTTCTGCCTACCCCTTTATGGGATACAGGCGTGATTGTATGTATGTATGTATGTATATCCATCTGTCTATCTATCTGTCCGTCTGTCGGTCTGTCTGTCTGTCACATTAAAAAATATGTCGAGAACTACTTTTGCTATGGCTTTGATATTTTGAATAGTTATAAAATATCTAATGTAATACTACTTCTATGCCACACAATAATATAGCCAGCCAGGTATATTGCAAGCAGTCTCCGTGGCTTATGGACGCCAGCTATTCAATAAATGTTACTTCTGATCTAATCCCTTGATCCTGAGTTAAAATAATCGGGACCAATAAATTCCAAAGACTTGGGTCTTAGATTCATGTCTCCCCTTCGACAAATCGTAGTAGGAATTTAAGAGGTCCTATTTAAAAAGAATCGAAATTATATTGTACATATTAAAAAATAGCAAAGCACCTTTGTCGCTGTAATTGAAACCTCACATATGAGACCTAAGGCTAGACGTAACCTCATCTAGACCCACTCAATACGTAAATGCATTACCGCCACTCAGGCTAGCCACAAGTCTGGCGCTAACTCGATCACACAGCGCCCTCTGTGGATCTGTCCGAGGACTTTCTGAAGATGCAATAAGATTTTGAAGGAACAACAAAGTGTGTAGGTATTTTTTGCCAGGATATGCCAGGAGCGAACCCTTAGATTTTTCGGTCACATCACGAGATCACCAATGCATAAAATGAAGAAGTGTATCATCTTGGGGCGAATGAATGGTAAACGCGCTTGGGGTGGGGCTCGTAAAAGATGGTCTGACTGTGTGAAGAAGTCGACTGGCGGCAGCCTATATCGTGCAGTCCACATGGCTTATGACCGCGTTCAATGGAGACACGCTACTTGTGGTCGCGATCCTCAGCATTGAGGGAACGAGGAAGAAGAAGAAGAGGTATTTTTTGCCGAGTAAGGGTTACCCCAAACCTGTCAACGCGGAATCGTCTTTAGCCGACCAAAAATTGGTCGTTAGTATGAAGACGTTTACGCGTCGTCGTCGTCGCAGAACGCATCCATAGGGGAGACCGGGGCTAGTTGACTATAGGGGTAGGTTGACTAACTATTAAGAAACTTAGCCAAAAATCAAACTTGAGCCAACCAGTGATACGATATGATGGGGGAAGGTGACGGACTTTCTTACCTCACTGGTTGGCTCAAGTTTTATTTTTTGGCTCAATTTAAGTTAGTCATCCTATCTCTATAGTCAACTAGCCCCGGTCTCACCTACGCAAGTTCATACTAACGAGCGATTTTTGTTCCGCATCGATACGTTTGGGGACTAATGGTGCTACCACACTGTCTGGGTATTATAAATGTTATATATAATAATAGAACATTTAGGGCAATTATGGTCGCGCGATAAATGATAGAACATCACACTGTCCCTATCGCACTTGTAATATTATAAATGATATTATCGTCTATCGCGCAACCATGCTCCCCATTTGGTCGCGTTTTAATTTATCGACACACGTTTCAAACTTCCTGTTTTGCGCACTTGTGTCGTAATGCTGTACTGTATGTTGTATGATGGCAAAACTCAGGCAAATTTACTAAGGACTCCTAAGCCAATAATCTCTATTATGAAACTTACGTTTCCTTCTCAAATAAAACTTAACAAACGCTAACGAGATTTGTAAGCAATTTATTTTTATTGCACGAAAATTAAGACTTAAATGTTTCGGTCTCCTTAATTATGTTGTTTTGCTTTAATGTAAATTGTTTGAGATTCAAATTAGGCTGGTAAATAACTAAATAACTTCAGGGAGACAATTAAGGAGTTGGAGGTTTATCGTGTTAGGCACTGGTCCCACTGCGAAACCTTAAATAAGAACAAAGTTAGGCATCCTTTTCTTTAGGGTGCTGGTCCCTCCGCGAGCTAAGTAAACTTGTTATGAAGTATATCGAGCTATAAAAACGAACTAACCTAACCACAAAATTAAAATTTTGAAAATACCCCAGATCGCGACATAGTAGACCGATTTTCATAAAACATGGCTAAGAACACTCCCGACTAACTCAGCCTTCAAACAAAAAACACTAAATCTAAATCGGTTCTTCCGTTCGGGAGCTACGGTGCCACAGACAGACACACACACAGACAGATAAACAGACAGACAGACAAACAGACAGGCAGACAGACACGTCAAACTTATAACACCCCGTCGTTTTTGCGTCGGGGGTTAAAAACGAACAAAAGATAATCACTCCCGTGTAAATAAAAGAGACACGGCGATGTTTATACTTACTCGCCCAGAGGTGAGCAGAGAAAGTGAGCACGGTAGTGCTTAACTTTTGTTCGTTTTTATAGCCGATAGCTCATAGCTTACTAGCTCGAGGTGGGACCAGTGCCTTAGGGCGCCTTTCCACCAGAGACGCACTACGGGGATAAAACTTAAGACGGTCAACCAAATATTGGCACTAAATCCTATATTCTGGGAACGCTTGGAGGTTTGAAATGAACAAAAAATCTGTTCTACTTACCCAGGTCTTGAATATCCCAAAAAATCATGTCGTTCATAGGTTACAAATGTTACAATAACGTAAGTATAAAAACCGGCCAAGTGCGAGTCGGACTCGCGCACCGAGGGTTCCGTACAAACCTGCAAGGTTTACAATTATTAAAAAAAAATATATTATGTGATGTAACTAAAAATTTATGGTTTTCGTAATTTTTCCTTTATCTATGCTATAAGACGTTGCTTCGTACCAAATTTCAAGATTCTGAGTTCACGGGAAGCACCCTGTAGGTTTTGATTCCCTTGCAAGTGTCGAAAATTTGCGGCATAAACGGCTGTATCTTTTGATTGCGTTGGCTTAGAAGTTTGATTTTTTCACAGCTTCAAGGGACAGTAGACCTGAGTAATTGATATAAATTTCAGCTTTATACCTCCACGCGTTCCTGAGAAAAAGGGTCTTGACAGACGGACGGACGGACGGACAGACGGACAACAAAGTGATCCTATAAGGGTTCACTTTTTTCCTTTTGAGGTACGGAACCCTAAAAATGGCTAAAACTGTAGTAAGAATCTCTAGCGTTCGCAAAAGGAAATCTCATCGCTAGATAACTAGATACTCTTATAAAATACACTGTAAAGTATTTATTTAGCGAGAGGTAAAATAAATTCATGGCGCACTTGCTGTTATTCAATAGTCTACGTTTTTCTTTTAAACTTTATAAAAATATGTTTAAAATCCTTCTTCGCAAAGCATTCGCAATGTACAGATTTTTTGCAGTAAGTGAACGGATCTGTCACTCGATTATGTTTTTTTTTGTCTCTATTTATAAATTTGTTTTGTCTCCGCTGTATCTTTTTTCTGTATCTCTTGCTGAGGTGTGCCAATAAAGAGTATTCTATCTATCTATCATCTCCACGACTTACATTTTCCAGGAACATGCAAGTTGTGGAATGGGCTTCCTTTTTAGGTGTTTCCCTTGCGCTACGACATGGGGTTCTTCAGGAAGCAGGTATTTAGGATTATCAAAGGTCGACATCGCGTAAGTGGCTCCCCTGATGTTGCTTTTGTCCATGGGCGGTGATGACTGCTTCCCATCAGGCGGCTGGTCTGCTATATATCATCAAAGACATATATAACTCCGTATAGACAGATAAAGTCTAAGAAATAAACGTACCTCGCAGTACCATACAGAAAACCGGCCAAGTGCGAGTCGGGCTCGCGCACAAAGGGTTCCGTAGCAGCAAATATAATAAACCAATAACTTAACCAAAATTACAGTTAAATCAACCTATCTCAAAAACTATAAGAGATACTTTGATCAAACCAAAAATCGTTGAAAGAGTTAATTAGCATGCATCACCTCTATTTTTTTTAGAATTTTATACCCCGTAGTTATAAAAATAGAGGGGGGGGGACATACTTTTTACGACTTTGAGAGCTGATATCTCAAAAACCGTTCACTTTAAGAAAAATGTTTTTTAGAAAACTTTATATCATTTTAAAAGACCTTTCCATTGATACCCCACACGGGTATGTACATCGAAAAAAAAATTTTCATCCCTCAGTTACATGTATGGGGGCCCCACCCCCAATTCCTTTTTTTTACTATTTAGTGTCATAATTTTGTAGCGGTTCATACAACACATATTCCCATCAAATTTCATCACTGTAGTACTTATAGTTTCCGAGTAAATCGGCTGTGACAGACGGACAGACGGACAGACGGACAGACGGACAGACGGACATGACGAAACTACAAGGGTTCCGTTTTTGCCATTTTGGCTACGGAACCCTAAAAAGGTACGGTGGGCTAGATGGCATTACACCTTTGGGGTACGCTCAGCTAGATGGCGCTAATATTAACACTTTCGCTACCAAGAACCCGACTGTCGGGCACACCGCTCGTAGAAGCGTAGCCGATTACATGGGTTTCCCCGTATGTAGCGAAAATGTCGTAGCGCCGCGTAGAGCCCGGTTTCGAAAGTGTTAATATTTGACATCTTAAAACATATCGGGCTAAGAATATGGGCCAAATTGTCAAAACTGAGGTTCAAAAGTTTTAAGCCTGTGTCAAGAGATGCATTGTAATTACACATTTTACTTCGACAGTAACTCTATAATACTCGATCATCTTTGATATCATTTAATTGTCACCTTTGTTTCATATACTTGTAGCTTTATTAAGCAATGTTGTGTCTATAAAAAATGTATCTTTTTCTTTACAGGTAAGCTACAAAACCGGTGCATGTCTTCAGTGGTAGTTTCTATTTGAAAAAGGTAATATAAAACTTTTGTAAGTGATATCTCAGTTCCTCTTTAGGCACTATAATGGATAAGGTTATAATGACTTATATTGACCGGGACATAGACCGTGATTACCTTTTTGATTGTGAATGCGACCAGTGGTAACGCTGAAAGTGAACGCAGCCGACGCGCGCGAAGGAGGGTAGATCGCGCGCTGTCTATGCAACTTTAACATCCACCCGCCTTCGTCAGTTTTCCGTGATCATGATGCATGCAACTGCGTCGAAATATCGGGAGCTCGACAAAAATCAAAAAGGTAATCACGGTCTATATCCCGGTCAATATAAGTCTAATGAAAATAACCGTGAATCATTCAAAACTCTTAAGGTTATAATGGTTATGGTTAGGTTATTACTCAATCGTTGCCTTACTGTTACTACACTAGTGACTGTGCAAGTCGTTCCCTGGCTATAAATCCGTGCCCTACCAGTGTATACTAAAAACAATATTTGTCATACTTTGACAGAATGCCGCGTTAGGGATGCGACTGTATCGATAATATCATGTTTGATATCGATATAGTGACGATACGAAGAAGCTGTTGAGTAACACGTTTGTAAATACTTTTTAGAAGTTTAACACATGTATTTTGGAATAAAACATTTAATTGGAATTATTCAACGGGAAAGAAACGGGACAGTTCAATATCAAAAGAGAGACCACAGAGAAAACGCTCTCATCGAAACGTTGCAGGTAAATTAAAAACTTATATACGCGATTAAGTTCTTTCCTTTTTAGGGTTCCGTAGCCAACTAGGAACCCTTATTTTAATTTCAGTATTGTGTACACATAAGTAATAAAATGCGCAATAGCATTCTTCATACATTTTTTTATTAATCCCATTAATAAGAAATTTGAAACAATTAAAAATCGAAATAAGATGCCATATTTTCAAGAAAAAACAACGGACACCTCCAGTGGCGAAGACCGGATTCGAACCGGCGCCTTTAGCAATCCGAGCTAACGCCATGAACCGCTGGGTCACCTCGTCATTCAGATTCAGATTTGAAAGAACTTTCATGGGTTGCATGGTCATTCGCGACGAGAGTAAACCTTTTAGATATAATGTAAAACCGAAATATGTGAGTCTTATTGCAATAAAATTCACAAGAGCTATTTTAAATAGATTTATGCTCGATCGATTCTCCTATAAATTCAGCTTATCCTTTTTCAGCCCAAATTCACGAGTTATTATGGAAAATAGGTAACAAAATTGCTTTAGGTATGCCTCTAGCATTTAAAATGGCTATTTATATTTAAATTTTTACAAAAAAGCTTTTAGTATGCACCTAAAATCTCTTCTCAATATTGAAGTTTTTGAGCAATATGGAGAGTGTATTGAAAAGCCGGCTTTTTATTACAAAATTCGGAGAAATTGGAAGTTACGATACTTATAAGATTTTTTTTATAGCTCAAGACCGTATTTGCTTTCAAATAAAAAAAACTAAATCGAAATCGGTTCATCCGTTCGGGAGCTACGATGCCACAGACAGACAGACAGACAGACGGACGGACAGACAGACAGACAGACAGAAAACCAATTAAATACAATTGATAATCGGTAAAATCTTAAGAATATTGTGTCTTTAGTTTTGTTGGAACAAAATGGACTTAAAAAATGATGTGATTAACGTTTAACGTTACGAGAAAAAAATTAACATAAAGTGGTACCTTTTACTTGAAAATGTCACAATACAAACTTTAAATCCCCCTTGGTGTCCTTGGCTACCGTGACTGAATTACCCGAGTGGTTTAGGCATCCGTCGCGTTAAGGAGGACGCTGGTTCGAATCCAGCTTTGGACACATGGAGGCCTTAATCATATTTTCTTTGTATATAACATTTATTTCAGCTTATAGTTTGATACTAGTATGACTAAAACCACCTAAAACATAAAAATAGAAATATTTTCTATGAAAATAATTTAGTTTGTTTACAGTCACAATGCAAGCTTATAAGCTTATAATGGGTTGCAAATCAATTTCTTATTCTTATTCTATTCTATTATAATAATCAACTAGCTGTTGCCCGCGGCTTCGCTCGCATTAGAAAGAGACAAAAAGTAGCCTATGGCACTCTTCGTCCCTTCAGCTATCTCCACTTAAAAAAATCACGACAATTCGTCTCTCCGTTTTGCCATAAAGGACGGACAAACAAACAGACACACACACTTTCCCATTTATAATATTAGTATGGATTAATCAACTTTCATTTTATAAATTAAAATAAAACGAATATCGATATAATTAAGTAACATCCCTAACGGAGACTTAAACAAAGAGAACCATCTCGAAGACGCACCTGCGCGTCCTTGATACTTGCGAGATTTACTTTACTTGATACTCGCTCGGTTGTAAGAGGATTGTAAGTTGTGAGGTTAGTTGCGATCGAGTGATATTTTCTTGAGAGGCAAACTATACTTGTATCGAGCGCACTATCTATACAATATACATACATACATACAATCACGCGTGTTTCCCATAAAGGGGTAGGCAGAGCACATGAAACTGCTAAAGTTACAGTGCCACTCTTGGCAAATAAGGGGTTGAAAGAAAACGAAACTGCGACATTGTAGTGACAGGTACAAACAATATACATGTATGTACCTATTTGAGTAAATTAGAGATAGCCTAACCTAACCAAGTAACCACAAAATTAAAATTTTGAAAAAAACCCCGACATAGTGGACCGATTTTCACGAAACATGGCTAAGAACAAAAAAAAAAAACAAAATCTAAATCAGTTCATCCGTTCGGGAGCTACGATGCCACAGACAGATACACAGACAGAGAGGCAGACAAACAGACTACGCAGAGACAGACGACGCGAAAACGAAGGGGTGTTATAAGTTTGACGTGTCTGTCTGTCTGTCTGTTTGTAAGTGTGTGTGTTTGTCTGTGGCATTGTAGCTCTCTAACGGATGAACCGATTTAGATTAAATCTAAACTAAATTTTTAACCGACTTCAAAAAAGGAGGAGGTTCTCAATTCGACTGAATGTTTTTTTTTTTTATTATTTTTTTGTATGTATGTTACTCGATATCTCCGAGAATCGTGGACCGATTTTCAAAATTTTTTTTTTGATCGAACCGGTATAACCCCGAGATGGTCCCATTGGCACCAAGTCAGGGTCTGATGATGGGATCCTGGAGAAATCGAGGGAACTCTTCAAATGTTATAGGCACATGTAATGTTTTTAGTATATTTTTCAAAGGTACACCAGTATTTACGTCTGATGGTAATAATTTTATGTGGCTGAGCTGATGATGGAAGGTCAACTCCTCAATGGTTAGGAGTTTAAGGATAATTATTTCACTACTGTACATGTATTCGGACTGATACATATAATATCACTAGGAACCACTAAAAATCAACTGAGCTGATGATGGAAGGTCAACTCCTCAATGGTTAGGAGTTAAAGGATAATTCTTTCACTACTGTACATGTATTCGGACTGATACATATAATATCACTAGGAACCACTAAAAATCAACAAATAAATAAACTTTTTAACAAAAAATAAAACCGCCTTCAAAAATAAGCGCGTTACAAAACACGGAGAAACTAAAAAGCCAAAAATAATAAACCTTTCAATTCAGATTTCTTATCGTATTGCAATAAGCTAAACATCCAAATTATAAACAATTCAATTATTTTTGGAGTCGGTACCAGCCTGTGTATGGTTGGGTGGGTCAAACAGGCAATAGCAAGGCGACGAACAGGTCTGGTACCGACTACAAAAATAATTGATTTGTTTATAATTTGGATGTTTAGCTTATTGCAATACGATAAGAAATCTGAATTGAAAGGTTTATTATTTTTGGCTTTTTAGTTTCTCCGTGTTTTGTAACGCGCTTATTTTTGAAGGCGGTTTTTAGTTTTTTTTGTTTGAAAGCTGAATTAGTCGGGAGTGTTCTTAGTCATGTTTCTTGAAAATCGGTCCACTATGTCGCCGTCGGGGGTTTCCTCAAAATTATCTATCAGGTCGATTTCAATCAATTATTTGTGCCAACGCGTGCGACGTGCTACGACCGTATTGTACACCAAAAAGGAGTGTACAAGTTCTAAGAAGGGTTCGGGTTGCCGACGACTCAAAGGACAATAGACGGAACAAGTTAGTTCCGTAAGTCCTCCCGTCATCAGCACACCGCACCCTTCGTTGAGCTCTGGCAGCCTTACTCACCGGCAGGAACACAACACTATGAGTAGGGTCTAGTGTTATTTGGCTGCGGTCTTCTGTAAGGCGAAGGTACTACCCCAGTTGGGCTCTGCTCTAGATTCGAGCGAGACGATATCCGCTGTGCTGTGCCCTACCACACAAAGCGGAATATCATATCAGCCCTACCTCCTACAATGGGTATATCATGGGTAAATGGGTATTATGTACCGAAAAACACCTACGAATAACCACAAAATTAAAATTTTGAAAAAACCCCCGACCGCGACATAGTGGACCGATTTTCATGAAACATGGCTAAGAACACTCCCGACTAACTCAGCTTTCAGACAAAAAATAACTATATCTAAATCGGTTCATCCGTTCGGGAGCTACGATGCCACAGACAGACACACACACAGACAGACAGACAGACAGACAAACAGACAGACAGACAGACACGTCAAACTTATAACACCCCGTCGTTTTTGCGTCGGGGGTTAAAAAGAACCCGACTATCAGGTCAATGACCCTGAATGTGACAAAACATAGCGTAACCTCGATCATACACTGAGAGAAAATACAACCAGTTTTCATGTTCGTTCAACAAGTTTTTTGGTTAAAATAGCGCCTACGTGCTCTTTGGTTCAAACAACAAGCTACTTGTCATTTGAATCTGCAATATATTTGATTCAACAAGTCGATTTTATAAAAACAACCTGACACATATTGTTTTAAACATACGTTTGGCTGATTCAAACGGATAAACCGCAACAAGTCGAACTTGTTAAATTCACAATGCAAATTTCTCTCAGTGTATGAAGCATCTAGATACTTGCGAAACAAAACCAAGTACCAAGACTTATTACGCGGACCTCAGGTGGCGCGCAAACGGTTACCCTATTAATTTATATTTATTCTCCTTATTTTATTACCTTTTATTGGTCCTGAGAACCTTGGGGGGAGAAAAACGTTCATTTTGCGGCCTTAAGTGACTGGTAAGGGATTTTGTCTCGTTTTTTAAAAGTGTCACTTGCGGGTGTTTACCACCTGAGCTTCGAAGATGCCATGTAATTTGAGAAACTGAAAATATTATGATTATTTATGGGCACGGGAGAAAAAATGTGGCCGATTTATTTTAAAATACGTACGTAGATTTAAAAATGAGAAATTTATAATACTAAAAAGTCAAGCAGCTGTGATTGACACACTGATAGGATAACCCTTATCTATAGTTATTCCTCACTGTGTCAACCACAGGTGCATGAAGCCCACAACAAAATGCGACATAAGGGCAAAACCTGTTCGCAATCATTGACATGACGCTGTTGGAGCTGGAGCGCACACGCCGCACCAGAGATGCAGCCCGCAGGCGCATAGTAGCTTTAAAACATGCCACACGCGCCCCCGCGAACATCCCCGATGCGCTGCAGTATCGCGGCAGCCCCATCAGCGCCCTAAATGCATTATTATATTGTACTTGTAGGGCCTTATACGATTTAAGATTGAACTTTCGCCATAGACTTGATTTGACGACCGCTCTGGCCTAGTGCGTAGTGACCCTACCTGCTACGCCGCGGTTCCGGGTTCGAATCCCGGTAAGGGCATTTATTTGAGTGATGAGCACAGATATTTGTTCCTGAGTCATGGTTGTTTTCTATGTATAATATAGGTATATATCGTTGTCTCGAGTACCTGCAACACAAGCCATCTAGAGCTTACCGTGGGACTCAGTCAATCTGTGTAAGATGTTCTATAATATTTACAATATTTATAATAATATTTACAATTTATAAAATTAACTACGTTTTTACAAAGAACCGAGATCACACAAATAAATGCCCTTACCGGGATTCGAACCCAGGACCACGGCTTAGGAGGCAGGGTCGCTACACACTCGGCTAGACTGGTCATCAAACGGAGATCGTTCAGAACATTACATTACTGGTGTGCCGACAGAAAGTTTCCATAATTCTGAAATTTTCACATAGGAAAACTTCGGAAACTTTCCATACTTTGTATGGATGGAAACTTTCCATTTCTTAAATTTAAATTCCTTTTATTTTTCGTGAACGTTTCATGAATTTTTCAAGAAATTTAAGATTTTTTAACCCCCAACGCAAAAACGACGGGGTGTTATAAATTTGACGTGTCTGTCTGTCTGTCTGTCTGTCTGTCTGTTTATCTGTCTGTCGGTGGTATCGTAGCTCCCGAACGGATGATCCGATTTGGATTAGTTTTTTTTTGTCTGAAAGCTGAGTAAGTCGGGAGTGTTCTCAGCCAAGTTTCATGAAAATCGGTCCACTATGTCGCGGTCGGGGGTTTTTTCAAAATTTTAATTTAGGTTACTTATTTGGAAAGTTTTCTCAACTTGCACATCACTAAGTAGCATAGCGAAATTGTCAAAATTGATACACTGTACTTACCTCTCAAATACATCGGTCAAAACGCAGCTAAAATCACTTCAACTTGACAATTTGATAATTGACATGTGTCATTTTCGTGGGAATCCTCAACTGTCAACTCGGCCAAATTGCTGCACAATTGTATTTGACAGACTCAATTGTATAATGTCAGTACGCGCGTGTCCACTTAACGATACGGTACGAGATTTGTAATGTATTGCAATGAAAACGGGTTATACGGAATACACCGTGGATTAGAGAAACCTTACTTATATTGTTCAGTCCATGAGCTTAAACAGAAGTAGTGTACTGTAGATACTATATTATCTAGGAACATGACTTTTATTATTTTTGTAACGTGATAAAAATTGTCTTCATTAATAAGCAAATCTAATCTAATTTAATTTAATCTTTTTTGGTACTATTAAATAGTACTAAAAAAAATTTAAAATTTTGAAAAAAACCCCGACCGCGACATAGTAGACCGATTTTCATGAAACATGGCTAAGAACACTACCGACTAACTCAGCTTTCAGACAAAAAAAACTAAATCCAAATCCGTTCATCCGTTCGGGAGCTACGATGCCACAGACGGACACACACACAGACAGACAGACACGAAACTTATAACACCCCGTCGTTTTTGCGTCGGGGGTTAAAAAAGAATGATCGATAATATATGATTTTTTAACAAAATCTGATAAGCGTCCAAAGGATGATAATTTACCTTTTTCTACTCCCGAACTGTTATTCGTCATTTACAGGGTCGTGCATAGATCTTTAAAACCCTACATAAAAGTCTATTCCCAAAGCCAGCGTCTGCCGGCTTTCGGCGCATGCGCGCAGTATCGAAAAAACTGAAAACGCATTGTTTGGCTCTGTAACCATGGCAACGCATTGTTATAACGATACCGCGTTCGTGTGCGGGAAGGCTTTGGGGCCGCTGAGCTGACAGTGCAAACCTTTGCGTCAAATTAAGGAAACAGTGTGAATTTCACGAAAGTTATTCAAGAAAACAGTAAAAAACTAAGTGCATGGTCGTAGAAAAAGTATTGTATGCAACGGTGTTTAACTGAGTCAAAAAATACTCGTGGCGTCTTAATAACAATTTTCGGCTTCGCCTCAAATTGTTACCCACGCCACTCGTCTTTTTTGACCCCCTTTAAACGCCTGTTGCATAAAATACTATAAATAGATTTTTGTATTTTTTTTACCAAGATAAGTAACGTTGGTATTTTTTATAAAAAAGACACAAATACCCCATAGGTTTTTTCTGAATACTTATTATCATCAAATTCATCAAAAAATGTGTTGTAAAATCTGCCAAGTTACTGAATCCTACGGTCCCCACAGTGTATATAGTATGTGCAAGCGAAGTCGCAAGCAGAAGCTGTTTAGGAACAAATTAACTTATTTTATTGCTCTGGAGTGTACGTAGGAAATGATTATTTCATTAGGTTCGTTATATTGAGTGGATGAACGTTTGATATGTATATGAGTTAATAGCTTTTAAAGTAAGAGATACCTACCTATATTTAGATGATAATATAGGAAGCAAACTGCCTCTACCTACATTTTTAATATTTAACCCCCGAAGCAAAAACGACGGTGTTATAAGTTTGACGTGTCTGTCTGTGTGTGTGTCTGTCTGTCTGTGTGTGTCTGTCTGTGGCATCGTAGCTCCCGAATGGATGAACCGATTTGGATTTAGTTTTTTTTGTCTGAAAGCCGAGTTAGTCGGGAGTGTTCTTAGCCATGTTTCATGAAAATCGGTCCACTATGTCGCGGTCGGGGGTTTTTTCAAAATTTTAATTTTGTGGTTATGTATCTCTTTATTGTAAAAAGTGCTGGTAGCCTAGCGGTAACAGCGTGTGACTTTCAATCCGGAGGTCGCGGGTTCGAACCCCAGCTCGTCATGCACCAATGAGTTTTTCGGAACTTATGTACGAAATGTTATTTGATATCTGCCAATCGCTTTTCGGTGAAGGAAAACATCGTGAGGAAACCGGACTAATTCCAATATGGTCTAGTTACCCTTTGGGTAGGAAGGTCAGAAGGCAGTCGCTTTCGTAAAACTAGTGCCTACGCCAAATCTTGGGATTAGTTGTCACAGCGGACTTCAAGCCGTGGCGAATGCTGGGATGATGATCTTTTTGTTGATACGCTCGTATAAAACGAGCAGGCGAATGATTTGATGGTAAGTGATTACCGTCGGATATAGATGCCTGAAACACCAGAAGGGTTGCAAGTGCGTTATCGAGATTTAACATGGTCATATTGGTCCGGAAATACCTCGGGCGATAAAGTAGTTTCAATTTAGGCAAACTATTACTAAAATGGGTGCAATGTGAACTAACTCTCTTGAGATGAAGGTACAGTCATTCTGAGTGGGAAGCCGTATATCTATCACATTGAACTTGACACTTGAGCCCTCTTAAGTAGAATAGAATAGAAACACTTTATTGACAAACTGTGTTCAAAAGATAACAGGTACCCGACATGGGCGTGCAATGTATAACTTAATTATATCTACTTATTATCTATATAACTCGTAACTTTTATTATCTAATATGCAAATTATGCCTAAACCAGTGGTTCTCAAACTTATTTTCCCATGGAACCCTTTTGGAAAGCAAAATATCTGACGGAACCCTTAAATTAAATAAATAAAAAAAAAAGTTTATAGAAATCTTTATTTTAATAAGTCTTAAACGTAATAGTAAAATCTAATCATTAGATTCTAATGTGAGGTATTACATGAAACTGTTTTTATTTTTACAATTGAGGAATCCTTGGTTTTATGGAAGAGAGTTGAAGTCGCATATCAGTCAACCAAAATTCACACGGAGCCCCCAGAGAGGTTTTGTGGATACCTAGGGCTCCGAGGAGCACACTTTGAGTATGGCTGGCCTAAACAAATTAGGTAATACCTAAACTAATGGTTAGTTCAGTTGTTATCTTAAATATAAATAAATAACTTATAAGTGCCTGAAACGCACTTATAACTTTGTGCCAGGTGGCCCTGGGCGAAGTATTCTATTGCTTTTGTTTACGAATAACGCCGTGTCTTACGTGGGCGACGGTCGCGCGACCGTCGCCGTCGCGTCTCATACTTCCATATTGATAAGGTTTGATTTCGTATGCGTCGCATCGCCGTCACGCGACCATCGCGCGACCGTCGCCCACGCAAGCCACGGCGTAACTACGATATAAAATTTTAACTATAAAAAAAACCGACATAGTGGACCGATTGTCATCAAACATGGCTAAGTATACTCCTGACTAATTCAGCTTTTAATAATAAAAAAAAACTTATTCGGTTTGGGAGCTACGATGCCAGAGACAGACAGACAGACACGTCAAACTTATAACACCCTGTCTAGGGGTTAAAAAGACAAGCATACATGTTATGGTTTTACAGTAATAAAGGCGACCTTATCGAAGCGATCTCTACCAGTCACGTTACTAAAATTAAGCCATATGGCGTGATGTGTGACAAAAGTTCGTATCATTAATGATTTTCAATAGCTGTCATTTGTAAACACAATAACGTCTTGTCACAGTACAAATATAGAAGTATTTTAACATAGGTATTATATACTCTGGGTGTCACAATCATGAATTCCCTCATTTCCCCCATGAGGTTTTCGCCCAATAGAGGCGCGTTCCTATTAAATTTATATTCTGATTTCTATCTATTAATTTCTTCAGCAGCTATAGGACTCAGTAAGCATGTAGGGAGGGTCGTCTATTTTTAACCCCCGACGCATATTTGAGGTGTCTGCCTGTTTGTCTGTCTGTCTATCTGTGTGTGTGTATCTGTCTGTGTCATTGTAGCTTCCGAACGGATGAACCTATTTAGATTTAGTTTTTTTTTGTTTAAAACCTGAATTAGTCGGGTCGGGGGTGTTCTTAGCCATATGTCATGAAAATCGGTCTACTAATGTCGGGGTTTTTTTTTTAAATTATAATTTTGTGGTTAGGTTATTAGGGAAAGATAAGCACTCGTGTTGTAAGTCTAGATTCCGTGTGAATAAAAAAAAGGATAACACAAAAAAATTAAAACTCTTTATACTGTTCAATATTTAAATTGTGTGCAATCGTTAATGACCTGGGGTAATCATCATTACGAAGTGTCATTTGTTTAAGTAATTGTTTGGTTTCGGCCCTGATTACATGCTTCAGCCAATTATGGTAAGGTTTATAAAGGGTACCCTTAATGGACATGGAGCCTATAATGGACACACACAACTTAGTTATTTAAAGTGAAACTGTTCTCAAAGTACATAATTTATTAATTTATGATACGGCCACTTTTCACCGAGTTAAAGTTTCAGTGTTCCATTTCTCAGTCGATAAGTAAAATGTTCTCAACGTCAATATCTATTAGAGACACTGTCGGAGACAATTGTCACCGTGGTGAAAGCAAATGCAGGTTGTAGAAACCCAATGACGATGTGACGTCATCATGGCATCAGTTTTCCATTGCAATTATAATGTATAATTTTCTTTAAAAAACTCAAAGTAATTGAAAATGTCGTGGAGAGAAAGCGGTAGCACGATACTGATTAAACTGTCTTTCATTATATAATATGGCCTTATTTATTTATTTAAACTTTATTGCACAATAATTAATTAATAAAAAAAAGTACTAATGGCGGACTTAATTCCTTAAGGCATTTTCTACCAGTCAACCATAGGACAAAACAGATATTCGCGAATGTGCCTTAGCGTCTATTTCAGACTATTTATGGTGCAATGTCCGAGAAAAATCGATTTCGGCTTTTGATGACTAAACAGACCTATACAAGAGCGACGTACTTTGCCACATAGCTGACAAGGGAAGCTTGCAACCGATTGCGACGTTTCGCTACGGTGAGATGACATAAGATTTTCTGCTTCTGTTTTCCGGTCCGTCTATACTTTTTAAAAGTCTATGGTGAAACAGGCCACAGGATGTCAACTACTGAGTTACCATGTCCATTACTGGGACTGTACAGTCAACCAATTGGAACCCTAGGCCACTTTAGAACTAAGTCATAGTGACGTTATAAATCAGATTGTTAATAAGATATCTCTTACTTCTTGTCATTTTTAACCTCCGACGCAAAAACGACGGGGTGTTATAAGTTTGAGTTGTCTGTCTGTCTGTGTATGTGTCTGTCTGTGGCATCGTAGCTCCCGAACGGATGAACCGATTTAGATTTAGTTTGTTTTTGTCTGAAAGCTGAGTTAGTCGGGAGTGTTCTTAGACTTCTTAGCCATAATTCATGAAAATCGGTCCACTATGTCGCGTTCGGGTTTTTTCAAAATTTTAATTTTGTGGTTAGGTTAGGGTTAGGACATAGTAGTAGTGGTAGTAGTGGCACAGTATAATAAAGAGTAGTATCGTACAGTATGGCCACTTCCGCTCCCCGCTGAAAGTGCCGCGCACCCCCTCTCGGTTACCTCACAGTTACCGCCTGTTAAAAACGCGAACAGTTGACTTGTCATATTTCACTCATACAAGCATAGTACGCGTTCACCTACACGAGCTTAGACTGTGTGCTAAGAACGCACCTCTTTCATATATTTGATCGCCAGTGTCCGAGGTGTGGAAGTGGCCTAAGGTTCCAATTGGACGGTGTTATGGAATAGCGAACTAAGCGCCAAAATCCGAAAAAAAAGTTATGAATGCAGTTCGGATATAAATGTGATAATCTATAGTATTGACTATTTCTTTGTTGAAAAATCATGCTTACGGCCTTATTTTAAGGGGTAGAATCAAGCGACACGTTAAAATTTGTATGGCCCTATGCGCTAAGTCGTTACGTAAAAACGAATTGAAAGCCAAATTTACTTTTACAAATTATAATAAGCGTATATTCTAAATCGCAAAATCGAGTTAAACGCCATAAAGATGTTATTAATTCGTTTTGGTTTAAAGTTTTGATGATTTATAAACGCAATATCGATTTAACCGCCCTGATGGTGTCGTTTAATTCGTTGTTACATATTTGAAATTGCAGGATATTTCGCTTAATGAGAACTAAGTATCAAGAGGTTTTGTTATATCATAATATCTTATGTGTGTAATCCTGGCTAGTACTAATGAATTATTATTAGTTACAATGCCAATTTTGCCATATATTATATGCTGATTTTTTGACATTTATTAAAAAAAGTTGATTGCAGAACAAAACTAAATTGTTAGACGGATTAGTCCTAATCATTGTAGAGGAAAACATTGTTGTTGATTTATTTACAATATAACTATTTACTCAAATTTATGGAATTTTATTTTATTCCAGTATTCACTTTACCTCTAACAATTTGCATTAAAGAATCAAGCGACAAAATATGTCTCATAGTACGCTACGGCGAAATAAATTAACCTCATCGCAGTATTAGTTCAATAAAGAATCAAGCGGAAAAACGTTAATAACTTCGAAACTTGAATAGGTATGGGGTTATTGATTTTATTTATTTAAATTATGAATACTTTTATAGGTTCAATGTCAAAATTAACTTTTTTGCTTTATAAATGAACTTACAACAACTGATTCAAATTTCAAATCTTTCTAGCTCATTTTCTCGATTTCAACTAACTGTCGCTTGATCGCTTATTCCATAACACTGTCCAATTGGTTGACTATATCTCACATTTTTATATTGGTCGATTAAAGTAGGTAACTACTTATCTTCTTATAAAAATAAAGTCAAATAAACCGAGCGAAAATAATGCTAATTAGCCATTAGTGGGCAAAAATACCGCTGAAAGCATTCTATTTTCGTATAATTCGATTAATAATAATCTGCCCGAGGCGGGTTTCCGAATAAACAGAAAACTACTGCACACAGGGTGAAATTATGGGCTTATTTCAGATGAATTTTGGCCTGATTCGAACTTTAAATATTCGTGAAAATTTTGCTCTGGGCGATCACAGATATAACTAGTATAACTACTGCACAGAATAACCTCACCACAAAATTAAAATTTTGAAAAACTCCCGACATAGTGGACCGGTTTTCATGAAACATGGCTAAGAACACTCCCAACGAACTCAGCTTTCAAACAAAAAAAAACGTAATCTAAATCGGTTCATCCGTTCGGGAGCTAGGATGCCGCAGACAGACACACAGACATACAGACACGTCAAACTTATTTCACCCCGTCGCTTTTGCGTCGGGGGTTAAAAAAAACACATACAAACCTGAAATTTGACAGCGCTTCAGAGACGAATAGTGCCCTTTTAATCCCCGACGTAAAAACGACGGGGTGTTATAAGTTTGACGTGACTGTCTGTCTCTGTGTGTGTCTGTCTGTGGCATCGTAGCTCCCGAACGGATGAACCAATTTCGATTCAGTCTGTTTTAAACCCCCGACGCAAAAACGAAGGGGTGTTATAAGTTTGACGTGTCTGTCTGTGTGTATATCTGTCTGTCTGTCTGTCTGTCTGTCTGTCTGTCTGTCTGTCTGTCTATTTGTCTGTCTGTCTGTCTGTGTGTGTGTCTGTCTGTGGCATCGTAGGTCCCGAACGGATGAACCGATTTAGATTGAGTTTTTTTTTGTCTGAAAGCTGAGTTAGTCGGGAGTGTTCTTAGCCATGTTTCATGAAAATCGGTCTACTATGTCGCAGTCGGGGTTTTTTTTTAAATTTTAATTTTGTGGTTAAGTTTTTCAAAATTTGATTTTTATGGTTAGGTTATTGAAGTTTATTGAATATCGAATCAGGCGGTTCCATTAAACTTTAACGAATCCTGTGTTATTAACAAAATGAACGGCAATAAAAATATATAATTATATTTTGTACAGAATTGTATTTCGTCTGCGGCTGATTTAATTTCATAATTATCGTGGATTTTGTGTATATTTATAAAGTTTTTATCCTAGGATTGTCGGGTTAATCAAACGGGGATGACTTGGTTGCTCAGTTGGCAGAGCGATGGAGTATTGATTCAGACGCCGTGAGTTCAAGTCTCACACAAGGCAGACAGTATTCTTCTTGAAAATTTATTCTAATTCTCTTTTGTCAAGACGTTAGGTTGCGTGTTCCGACATTTGTAATTATTTTTTTTTTGTTTGAAGCAGTGTTCTTAGACATCCATGTTTGATGGACATCGGTCCACTATGACAAAGGATTTTCAACCCCCGACGCAAAAACGACGGAGTGTTATAAGTTTGACGTGTCTGTCTGTCTTGTGTGTGTCTGTCTGTGGCATCGTAGCTCCCGAACGGATGAACCGATTTTTTTATTGTTTGAAAGCTGAGTTAGTCGGGAGTGTTACTAGCCAATAGTCATGTTTCATGAAAATCGGTCGATTATGTCGGGAGTTTTTCAAAATTTTATTTCCGTCTCCTCCCGGCGTGGAGGTTGTCAAGAGGGTCCAGTGTGTGGTGTCGCCCTGCACACTGCCTTCGAGAGGGGGAGCTGCGGCTCCAGGGCCTTCGGGTCCAACGAGGGGACAGTTTCGGCTGTCGGCAGCAGGCGTGTTCGCGGTAGAATGCTCTGCGATCCCGTGTTCATCGTCACCATTGCTGCGAGACGGGCATACCGTGGAAAGTTTAGTCGGTATTTGGACCCTTGGCCTCGAGCCCGACATATCCGTTCTAGTTCCCCGGCTAGACGGAATGCGTAAATGACGTAAAAAAAAAAAAAAAAAAAGGTTATGTATTGTGTTTATTATCCTGTAAAACTTCAAAACACATTACTCCCTTCTATTTTTACTCCGTATTTCCGATA